>NC_067284.1:96586711-96889742 GCF_020740795.1 Apus apus | reverse complement strand
GCTCCCTTTCCACAGTTACTGCTCAAAGTACAAAGTAATAAGGAAAACTGCTACAGGAGGTCACTTCTTTCATCCATCCTTAGCAATGTACAAAAGCTCCTAATGGTGTGTTCTCCTGGAGCAATTAAATCCTTAAATCACATCCTTTTCCTTTCCAAATGACACCTAGGTTAATTTGGCAAGCACTTGACTTGCAACTTAACTCACATTCCTCATTTCAGCATCATTCCTGCTGCACAGACTTCCTCTATGGGTTGCCTACAGCAAAACAATACTTTTCTGCAAGAACCATCCTATTGCCTACAGCTTTTGGGGTGAGAGTCAACAGAATATTTATAGTTATGAAATACAAGTGTATAATACAGTGAAATAAGATAATCTAGGGTGTCTGGAAGCCAAGACACTCTACTTCCAGTTCCGTAAGAAAAAGAAAAATTAAAAAATAATGTCCTATCAATTAATTACAATTTATCATTAGAATTTTTAAAGAAACTAAGTAGAAGAATCCTCAGAAAAATTGCAATATCACATAAATATTATATTCATTGTTCCATTCTTGTGCCTCAGATATACTCATTAACTCTATTTGTTTACACTGCCTGAAAAAAATCTGTTGTTTATTTGTTTGTACAAGCACAGCAAAGACTACAACAATAAAAAGGAAAATATAAATTTGTAAGCATCATTGGAAGACATCTAAATCAGACACAATATTGTTGCTTCATTTCCAAATATTTTCAAGCTTTTAAAAAGCTTAAAATAACCTTAGAAAAACGTCCTTTTTAGGAAAGACTCCAACCACCGGAAGAAGTCTTACAAAGCATTTTTTTCTCATACAACTTCTATGAAAATTAATTTGAAATTTTGAGAAAGCAGTTGAAAACTAGACAAATGTGTACACCATGCAATTATGTACCTTACTAAGTTTTTCCATTTCTTGATAGTATCCTGTTGCCTTTTTCTGCTCCTTGGTCGCTTCTGAAACAAGCCTCATGATAGTTTCTCTACTAGCTTTGGACTCCATCTCATGAACAGTGATGGTTTCTTGAAGAGCAGCAACCTGATCTTTTAGAGTGAGATTTTCTTTACATATTTCGGAGACCTAGAGAAATAATTCAACCACTAGTAACTTTTTAAAAACACTTAATGTCATATTTTTATTCCAGTACACTGGCTCCTAATCATCCCAAGAAGGACCTGGTGTTTCTGGGGACCACTAAGTCACATTTACAATTGCAATCCACTGTTTCTTCCTGAAACAAATAGAAAAACAATTAAGGTGAGAACCATACTCCCACCAGAAACCCACATCTTAGTGGAATGTGTTTCAGATTTACTCCCACACAATCTCCATGATCTATTCAACAGGTGGTGAGCTACTGCATATTGGCACTTCAGATGAAGCAGGTCAGAAATGAAAACAGATCATGTAACTAACTTCATGCAAAAAGCAGACCATTTTAGTTTGGCTTGTTAAGATTTATGTGTCTCATTTGGAAGAAAAAACTGAAAGCTTCAATTCATGCTTGAATCTTCTTAGGCACAGGGAGATTTGAGTTAGTAACAGCTATTTCATAAACATATTCAAGTGCAGGGACAAATACCTGGTGGGCTGCTGTTCTGAGCAGCCAACACCTTGGAAAAAGTTGTTGTTTCCAGGAGGATTCTAGAGTTGTTTGGGTATGTTACGCTATTTCCAAGAAGTGGAACAGATGAGTGTGGGCACTTCAAAGAGCCCACAAAGAGCTTCAAAGGTAAAAAAAAAATGTACCCTGACTCCTATTGGCAAGATATTTATTAAGATTAAACCAGATCAATTCTGACTTAACACTATAACGTAGAAAAGAAGCTAAACAGACATGCCATGTCCCCAAACAGAAAATTAGTTGCTAAGTTTTCCTAATGCACAGTTTTCAGCACAAATTACATTTCCCAACTAGATTTATTACTACATTGTTAAAACATCAATGTCTACTTTTTTAAAACTCCAGTTATTTCCTTAACTTAGAGCATGCAAGAGTAATGCAAACATCTTTGCCTCTAATGACAACTAGCCAAGTTTTGTTAGAATATCTATTACAATTTCAACGTGCTTGCAATGTTATGAGGACAAGGACTGTAAAAACCACTGTGATACATACCTAGATAATCTTAACTTATTAAGTACTCTTTATAGTCAGAACTCTTGTAATAATATCAATATAATGATACAAAATATCCCAAAATACCTAGCATGCTCCCAAGTGAAGAAAAATAGGGATAGCAAAGACTAGATAGAACATGAGAACAATACATAAAATTAAGACAAATTGCCCTTCAGCAGCATCAATAAAGGTTAAAAGTGCCTACAATTTTCCTCTTCTAAACAGAGGCTCAGCATTTGGAACTTCAGAAATATTCTTAAAAGAAATAATAAAGTTTTATTATTAGCTTTCAGAAACACCACACAGTCATTTGCAACATTTTGTTAGAAGGCATAGTTAAGGCTTTTTTAGGTTATACCATTTCAGAGGCTTCTACTTGATGGTACATTGGCTCAGGAGAAGTGTTAAGATCTAGCATGCAGTTTACATGTCACCTAGTGACTCTCAGTGCTAATGTTTTCAGGAAAGCTTTCAATCAAGCATCTAATCGGGGTTGTACTTAGGAACTAGAGGTTGATAAAATATTCACACAGATAAGGCCAGACTGAGTTGACTGAGGTCTACTAGTGCTCAGCACTTTTGGAAATCAAACCAATATGAAAAAAAAAAAAATCTGTCTTAAATGAGAGCACTGTCTGCAAATATTATTTAACACAGACTTCTGTCTTTATCACTTGCTGTATTTCTTTGACAACCAAATAGTCTTCTATTAAATCTCTATACAGAAACCCTTGCCTACACATCATCACCTTTGACATTAAATGTTCCTGTGGTTGCTCTTTTTCTCTGACATCTGTGTCCAAGAATCCAGAAAGCTGTGTAAGGAGCTCTTCATACCTTCTGCTCATTTTAGAAGCTTGAGTCATGCTTTCTTCACGCTCATTCAAATATTTACTAATCAGACAGGAAAAAAAAAAACAACAAAAAACAAACAAACAAACAAAAAAACACCAAACATGTCAGGATGAATGTTTTCTGAAAAAGAATTCTAGGCAAAAGACATCCCAAGATTATTGCTAACTTCTGCATGCCACAAAATAAATAAGCTACATAGATTTCTGTATTTCTGTTATTTAATACATGTAACTGTTATTGTTTCCTTATGTGCAACTATTGCTTTTGGTTAGCACTTTAAAGAATCCTCCATGATCCCAACTTCATTCTCAGCACAAGATTTCAATAAAGCACAATAATGAGGTGATACCAAGAAAGAGGGCTCTCAAGATACTAGAAATTGGGTATACAAGCGAAAACCTAGAAAGCATAATGGTGAAGAGAGTGATCAAATTATAGTAAAAAATACGCTAAGAGCACATCCCTTCTCTCTCTAATAAAGTTGATGGTGCTGATCAACAAACTCCAGGGAAAGAGAAGCCACTCTAGTCTAATGGAAGTGCAGGACATCCAGGGTACCTGTGAAGGGAAGTTCACCAGCAGAAGCAAACAGACATGGGAGACACTACTTTGCTGTAGTCTTCTGCAGTGTAACCCTACACATGAACACAAGACAAGGAGGCAGAGAGGAAAAAAAAGCACTTCAGGCTAAAGAGATCCATTAAAAAATAAATAAATAAATAAATAAATAATGAAGGGACTACACCAAAAGTATGAAGAAAAGGCAGCTTTTTTCATCAGTTTCATCACTCTAAAAGGTGTCTGTCATGCATACACATATCCCTCATGAAATATGTTATCAGCCTTAACAGCAGGTATTGGTTTGTAAATGCTCTTTAAGAACAAATAAGCAAATACAAAAGCAGTCAGTTTGACTTGCTGGTGTAAATGTGGTTCTATCCCTCCCATTACCAGGGACAAAGACAAGTCACATAAACAAGTATTGCCACAGTCCACATAGGTAGCAAATGTATAGACCTGAATCTTGCTCACAATGCTGCCATACTGAGCATCACTAAGAATAAACAGATCAACAAAAATAGCCAACCAAATAAAGCTCAAAATAGTTATTAGCAAAATCCAAATATCAACTTTGATACCTCTCAGGTAACATCCATGAGAAAGGTACTCAGTTGTGAAAACACAGTGCAAGGGAAAACTATCGAGCTTCTAGTTTAGAAACAAGGTACTTCCTAAAGCAAGTTCTTCACAAAGATTTGAATACTAGAATGAAGCAAGATGTGAGATGTCACCAAACAGCTGTCTAGAGCAAATATTTTATTGAAAATCATTTGCTTATCAGAGCATAGCACTATCCTCAGTTTTCAAGGTGGGCATGCTAGCCATTTCTGGACTCATTCTTTTCCATTTCTGATTTCTTCTTCTCTAGAATGTGAACACAGTACATTAAATAGCTCTAAATCTCTTAGCAAAAGAGATGGCCCACAAAAAAAAATTAAGATGTTGCCTTAGGAGGGAGATCAGCAGTTGTCAATGCTGTTAAGAAGAAGAGAGAGGAAAAATAACAGAGGAATGAAAATCTTTAATTACTGCTCCAAACAGCACAATAATAGTTTCATGTACTACTATACAGCACACACTGTGAGCAGAAAGAGCTTTGTCTGGTGCAGCAGGCTCTGGCTCTCAGAAAACAAGCGCCTCACAGCTTTCTCACCTCCGGGCACCTTCCTCTCCTCTGCAGCCCCAGCAAAACTAAGCTGTGAGATGGCCACTAAACTGCTGTCCCGAGAAGGGGTATGTCAGAATTGAAAAGGTATGAGACTCCAGACATCCTATACATGCACACCAGTATGTTAGAATATTGTATGAGATTGACCACCCACCCTGCAAGCTGCTTTGTGGCTCTGAAAATACAAGGCACATCACACACAGAACCAGACCTGCTTTTAAAAGAAACAATCTGAAGCACAAAGCACATACTTGACAACTGTACGAATAACCTAATTACCTCCAGTAGGGCCATAAAGGTGTGAGTACCTAGAAAATAGGCAATCAGGTACAAAAAACTAGAACACAGCTCTTTTACAGCTTTGCTAGCTCTTCAGAACTAATGAGCAAAGAGAAGGGGAGGAAAAAGCATTAAAAAAAAAAAAAAAAGTTTTTCACAGTTCAGGCTCTAAAAACACCTTAGCAATAGACCTGATGAGTGGAAAAGCACCGTTTTCAATAGGAGAGGTGTACATTTTAGAAACCAGTCACAGAATTCAATAAACAGTTTTTACTATAATCCTAGGTAGAGAATGTAAATGTGCATTTCATGCCTACTGGCTTACTCTTCCCTTTTATTAGTGGATTTCAGTGAAAATCTTTCTTGAATACCTAATTAGGACTAGTCATAAGCTACTAAGGTGGCCAGACTGAGCGACTAAAGTTTATTAAGTCAATACAATGACTAGTATTAAGAGGCACACGTAACCATCAGCTGAGGATGAGAAAAGAGCTTTGAAAGCATACACTGTAGATTGATGACCAAACCAACGTATTTGTTCCTTCCAAAAGAGCAGACTCACTCTCCGTTTGTCCCTTCCCTTTTGCCAGCACTCCAGTGGTACACACCAGGTGCACACCAAAACAAGACCTGGGGTTGGTAAAGCTGGAAACTAAGCTGGAAATCAAGTAAAATTTTGCTCCCTTCTCTCTTGGAGCAGTTCCCTGGTCCTGATCACTATGCAGTAACACAAATGGCAGTGCTGACACAATGATCATGGGCAAAACAGAGCAGCTAGGATGGCACTGGAAGTGACAGTACAGATTTATGCCACATAAAATTGATCATATCACCGCAACAACTAGTATGAAACACAGTATTTTGGCAGTTTTCTCCCAGTGACAAGACAAACAGAATAGGTTTTTCTTCCTTTTTTTCTTCTTTTTTTCCCCCCAGGAAGGGGCATTTTAGATAATCTTAACAACCATTATCTCAGACACCGTGATATTTTCCAGGTTGCTAGGATGCATAATACACTTTTTGGTTTCACTGTCTCCTCACTTATTGGGATAATATCTATCATCTTTGGCAACCAAAATCAGCACTCTCCAGACAGGGCTTTTGGTAAATCAGCTGGTAACGTACAAGTGCAGTGCAATGGATTTCTCTAGGTTTTAAAATAACTTAATTATCCACTTCTAACCCATAAAGCCTGGAAGAGCTGTGCAAAATACTGATCTGAGAAACAGTGACATCTGGTGAACACTCACCTTGCTCTTAACGAGACAATATTGAGAGAGACAGGGGTATAAGCCTTGTAATGGTGCAGAAAAATCCATTATAAAAGTCTATAAGGTGTCTATTAATATAACTGACACTGATAATGTAATTTTAAAGTTCAGAATAATTTTCACACCAATCAGTTTTATTTGTGATCAACATTGTTGTCAGTCTCCATCCCTCAGACCTGAAATATTAGCAGTTACACATAATTGACAGATCAGTGCTCTGATAAACTATGCTAACTTATTAAAAGGCATTGCAAAAGAATTCAGATCTGCAGTAAAGTCTGTTCACCAACATATTTTTCCGCATTGACAACTCCACTATTCTGTCATCCCAAGTAAAAATTGTTTCTCATGTCATGTGAATCTTACTTAAGTTTAGCATTTCGCTCATGAAGGTCCTCCTTCAGCTCCGAGTTTTCCTTAAATGCTGCTTGAGCTCTTAGCTCAGCCTGGTTTTTAGAAGTGGCAAGCACACGTGCCTCTTCCTCCATCTCTTGAATTCGGGTTTGCAAAGACAGGAGGCGAGACATCTGTCTAGCATTGTTTTCCTTGTAGCTTTCAGCTTCAGTCTTCAGCTCTTGAAAAGAGGCTTCTTTAGAGACCATTCTGGACCTGAGTTCAAGAAGCTATAGATGAAAAGAAGACTCATAAGAAGAAGAAGATTCATTTTGCCCAGATTGAAATATGTGGCTGCACTATGAGTTTAGCAATGTGACAAGAATCAAATGTATCTGGATTTACACAAGAACAGCAAGACAGCTTTTTTTTAAAGAAGGGTAGGAGGAGGGACATCACCACCAAAAGTCAAGAATCTGTTCCAGAGATGGTGCTAGAGCTTTCCAACAGTTCAAAGAGTTGTTGTTTTTCTTTACTTTCCCCTCTCTTTATTAAAAATACCACTTTCCATTGAACTATTTCTGCTACAACCTTCTCTGAAAGACTGAGCTTGAGGCAGACACACCAAGCATATAAAATTTCAGTATGTTATTGTTATTTTGTTAAAAGCAAAAAGTAATTTAAAGTGACTTTTTTGTCCTAAGACTTAAGAAGTATTACGGCATGTTTCAGCTTTCCTGACATTTCCAATAATAAGCAGCAAGATATAATCCAAAGCATGTATCTCCTACCACATAAAATTGACAGGCAAATAATTAAGCCACAATTAACTGTCTCTTCATGATGTGTGCTACGGCTTTTAACTTGTAGCAAACATTTTAAGGGAATAAATATGTAAGACATTAATCTGCAATTCAGGACATGAGGAAATTCATGGCTCTGCCAGAGGCTTCCAGTGTGACCAAAACCAAGACACTCAGAGAAATTCCAGGATGCCAGAGAGCCAAATGAATGGCAACTGCCTTGGAAAAGAGAGGTCCTGCTTCTCCTGCTCCCAGTCACGCACGCCTGTCCTCTTCCTTGCACCAGCTCTGGTATTTGTCCAAATCCTCCACAAACAACTTAACTGACACAGCTGACAGAAAATAATTCACTTTCTCCAGAGGAGGAGGAGTAGGAAGGGGAGCTGGCCAGGACACAGAGAAAAGGCTAACGCTGAGGAGTCATGTAGGAGGATCACTCTTGCAGCAGCAGCACAATCTCTGATGAGCTTATGCTTCACCTGCAAGCACTGGTTTATCATACACTTTGGGGGTGACATAAAGCAGCACTGATTTTGAGAAAAGGAGCTCTGCCTTTTCTCAGGCTCACAGGCCTCATTTCAGCTCTCTGCCCTCTTCTTTGTGCTAGCAGAAGCACTTCCATGGCTTCAAGGTGAAATAAGATTGGTAAACTGATCCAACTAAAAACCAACTCAGAAGAGGCTTTGCTTTTCAATTGCATCATTCCCTAACAACACAGTGCACCATAAAACTGCATATACATCTGTGCCAACACAAGGGATGGGGCAGCGTGGGGAAGGAAATGAGCAGCTGAAGGAACAATAGGATTGCTTTGCTTGGCAGCTGGACCAAGCTATGGTAGCTTAAAGCATTCACAACCTTAAAATGTCTCTGTGGTTCAACTCCCCATCTGCAAAATGTGATATTTTTTCCTCTGTCCATTGTCTCTGTGGTCAGTTCCAATAACAGAAAAAGCAACAATAATCCCATATCATGAGTTTTACAAAGCACTCAGAACAGGGCTCTGACCTCAGCTGGGTCATGAAGGTCTTTATTAAGAAGAGCATGAACAGCTGCTTTCTTGACTATTTTTTGCTTTTGCAAGCACAGTGCTGAATGAACCTACAAATCAGTCATGCTGGCAATAAATCCATTAACCATTTCCAGTTATAAATTCTTTCTATAAGAACATGAGATTCTGTATGGCTTTTTAGAATCAAAATTTGAAGTACTGATCCCGAACACCCATTAAATGTAGGGGACCTCTGCAATAATTTCAGAATCAATTGGTCAAATTCAGGCTTTGATGATGGACACTCACCTCTGTAGTCCTGACTGGATACTGCTTTATCAACTGATTCTCTCTTAAGAACCACCATTCCCACAGCAGGGACAGCAGAAAAGGATGTGTGTGTGTTCTTCAGCCTCTCTAGTTACAACCAACCTCACTAGCTCAATCACAGCTTCACTGGTGATGAAAGCAAATTTGGGTAGCTGTAACTTGAATTAAGTGGAGGAATAGGTGAGGATGGGCAGTTACATCTTAACTCACCAGCAACTGGAGGACATCTATCAGAACTTTTATACAACCACAATTTAGAAATATTAACTTTCAGGTTTAATTACAAAAGATCGCATTTAGATTATGATTATTGAAATAATTTTTTTCAAATATAAGCTCATAATCAGTTCTTGAACACAGAAGCAAGCAGAATAAATACTGCATGGAAATTCTGTATTACAAGAAACAACAACCCTGTATCAAAAGCAAGAAGTTTTGGACTTTCTGCAAACTTTCTACTCTGTGCAGAAAATGACTGTAGACAATCCTTAGCCTTGGAGACAGATTTAGAAGTATTTTTAAGTGTACCTCTGACTTGGCACAATCATACTTCACTGAAAGTGCTGCGAGTTCACTTTGAGCAGTTTCAGCTGCAGCTCGATAGTGATTCATCTGCTCTCTAGTGACAGGAATATCCAAAAGAACGTGATCATGAGATTCCTGGGAAGACAGCATGAAAACAAAACCATTAGACACCAGTTTTTGAACATTTCTGCTTCAGTTCTTTTTTGCTTGATTAAGCTGCTCAAGGGTATCTATTCCAAATATGTTAAATTGCCAGAGTAACTGACCCTTACTGGAAAATAGGATAAACAGTGACTTCTCTACCAGTCACCACTTTCATCTGCAAACTCAGACTTCAACATCAGTGCTAAAGTGTATCTTCATGAAAGATATTCTCCCTTAAGAATCCCATAGCCTCCCACTATTTTCAGCTCAGGCTGTTTCCTGCAGTTCCAATGTATTTAGCAACATTCAAAAAGTCCTTCTTCTACAAACTTATCCAATCACTCCTTCAATCCACATAAACTTTAACCCAAAGAGAGTCTTCAGGTGTCTCTTATACAAATAATAATTTTGGATTTTATATTTCAGTTACATTGTACACCTCACCAATTTTATTTTGGAAGAAATGGTGAAAAAAACAATGGCAATCCATCTTCCCTGTGCCACTCACAATCTTGAAATTTCCATCACATCTCACCTCCACAGTCAGACATTCCTACCTGCTCCTTAAAGACACTTTTCAGCTTGCCCATTTATGCTTTTACTTCTAACCTGCCAAGGCTGAAGGTCCTTTCAAACTCCTTCACTTGGACATAACTTCAGCTTTCTGACTGACACCTTCTCATTCTCAGCAACCATCATACTGACTTCCTTCACCCTTTTTCAAGCACATCTCATAGACAGCAAGCACTAGCCTTGTGCTTCTATTACAATCTCCTTCACACCACTTGCACAGCTCTTTTGGCTGTGCCTTTTAGACTCTTTTTAGTAAGCTCTCTCATTTTTGTGTGGTTCTGCTCTTCTACACTAGAGCAGAAATGTGGTGGGTTTCTTTGCCTTTGTTGCTTAAATCTTTCAAAATGAAAATTCAGACCTGAGGTTCTGATAGGAGTTTCATTAGAACATTTTTTTTTCAATCAATAGTGACTAAAAAATGACAAAATTTAACATCTTCAGAACAAAGCTTTGTTTAGATGTTGTTGAGAGCACACATGACGGAGGACAGAACAGAAGAGTTTTATTCCATCAGCTCCCACAAGGAGCCAACAAAACTGCAATCCCAGTGTATTTAGGCATACATTACAAAATGCAAATTTCCCCCAGCTCATGACTGCTGTTGAAACAAGGTATTCCAACGGAGACAGAGACAAAATATCTTCACTTCATGCACTTCTACATCAGTACTGGTTTCCAGGCCAAGAAAAATTATTAGTTCATCTCCCATCCATTCCAAATAGAAAAAAAAGATTAACAGCTTTCTAAATAGGTGAACATCTAGTAAAATAAGCTTCTACCAAGAAAAGCACACAGAAATCCCCAGAGAATAAGGCAAAACTACTAGTTTGGACCACAGCAGAATATAAATTACCTTGGATTGGTTTCTATAATATTGTCAACTCTTTTCTCTAATCTTTCTTCAATGCACTATTATACATTGGATTAGATCCATCAAACTTAATCACATTAATCTCGCTCAAAGAAACTCAGCTGTGCTCTTCCATAAAGGAGTTGCCGCTTTCATCAAGCCAGACTGATACATGTGGTACAGCCCAGGGCCATGTACAATGCAGCACACAATTTCTTAGATAAAACGGCTGCTAATTTTCTCAACACTTTATCACCACTCTGAGGGAGTAAGAGAAGGCATGTCCATCTCTTTGCTACTTTTTCTTCCTTTCTCCTTTACTCCACTTGTTTCACATTGTACAACCACATGAAAACCTTTGATGTAGAGGGTTTTGGTTTGTTCTGTAATACCCTGGAGATCCAACACCACGGCTGAAGCTTGCAAGCAGTAACATTGTGTATGCTATTTCGATACGTTATTACATTTTTATTACTGTATTGATGCATTTTCTTTTTCTTCCTTAAATAAACACAACTACTTCTCAATTCTACAGAAAGAATACATCTCTAAACTAATGAAATAATATTTCAGTGCATAGCTGAAGAAAGAAGACCATGTCCTGTACAGCAGTAAAAGCTACATAAGAAAACTCTTTCCAGCTGGAACTTCTGAAACCCACATTCATCACAGAAATCTAGATTTTAAAACCATGAGCACTTTAAAGATGCAGATACACGTCTAGAAGGATTTAGAAGAAATTTAAATGAAGCCAGGTGCAAAAGTCAATGGGAATTACCATTTCACTAATTTACAGCCTAAGGGAGATTTACACAAGCAGATCTCTGCATCCTCACTGCCTTAGTAAATACAAAGCTAATCATACATGGTTACACCACGCTAGGAAGGTTGGTATAATTATCAAACTTTTGGCAGGGAATATGCATGCTTTAATATTTAAGTAAATAGTTTTCTATGTTTAGCTAGAAGCTATTTGCAAGCCTGATCATTAATCATACCTATAACAATGCAATTAATTGGGCATGACTCTACTACAGGGGTAAAATTTATGATGCAGGTGTGGCACAGTCTATCTCTGGAAAAATTCAGATTTTTAATGTCTCATGAATTCTGTGTCATTTGTATTGATTACTGTTAAGGGAACAGAATGAATAAAAGGTTAAAAGAATAAGAGGCAGCAGACAGGAGAAGCCATCAAATATAATCACTCATTCAGCTCTGCATAGCCTGGGCTTGGGGTGTTTCTCTCATTCACACTAAAACTTCTCTGATCCCTTTCCCCTTACCTGCAAGAACATGAAGTTTTCATTTCCTTTCAAATGCTAAACAGAAGCTAAACCTATATTTGCAATACTTAAAAAGTTTTGTGTCCTTGGACCTTTGTCTTTATTAGTCACAGATGTTCTATAGGAGACCAAGAACATAAGGTCATTGTTGTTATTGTGGGGGTTTTTTTACCAAATCATCATTTTCACCTCCATGGAATCCAGGCTGGAGCTGACAAACTCCACACATAATCTCCTAACTGTTTCATCTGCATCTTTTGTTCTCCTCAGATTTTGAAGTAACTATCAAGCATTTTTACCTATGTATTTGAACAGAACTTAGCACACTGGCTGGACTCAGTGAGCTATTCAAGAATTTCAATAAATGTCATAACAGTTCATATTCTGACCAAAAATGAATAGATAAATAAATAAATAAAATACCTTCTAGATATGTAACATTTCTTCCTAACACAAATGAATATTCATGGATGTATGTGCAGAAAAAAAAATAACTAATTTCTGAAAATACAATGCAGCAGCACCGTTGGTTATTATTTGCTGCAATGAGAAGGAAAATGACACCCAGCATGAAGTACTGGGAAGAACACACAGTTGAAAAATTTCTATACAGAATTCATCTCCCTAAGAAATCTCAACAAAATGTTAGTCCTCGATCTTGCTACTGGATCCCTGAGAGGCTAAGGTGCCCTTCAAGACAATGGGGATGAAGAAGGGACTACAGAAACTTTTTGGAAACTCCAGGAAACTTGAGAAAGGTCCCTTCCAACAAAAAACAGTCTGTGATTCCATGATTTTGTATGGTCTGAACTATTGGAAAAGGGAGCTTAAACATTATGCTTTGATTGTAACTAACTACCACTAGAGAATATTTCTTGCCATCCAGAAGCTGACTAGCTTAATTTTCTGATTAAACAATCAAAACATGTTCTAAAAAGGCCATTTCTAAAACTGTTGTGTATAAGTTGATTTTAAAAGAAAATAAAATTCTACTTCAGCATGTAGGGAATATTCGAATTTTAGCTTCTTTTGCAAAACAAGTGATCCTAGAATTAAGAAAGAAAAGCTTTAGAATATTATTTTTCATAAGATCTGCAGGATAAAAAGCAAATCTTTATATAAATAACTACAAGCTACATGCAAATCAGGCACAGGACAGTTTTTAGCAATTCATTTCTGAGTCAAACAGAGGGAAGGCAGGTAGCACTTGGCTGCTGCAGATTTTGCTTGGTAGCAGGAGTGAGGCACCCAGCCAGCTGGCACACACATCACTTCAGAATAACCACAGCAGCTACACACACCAATAACTGTGAGAAAGGTGAGCCACTGTTACACAGCAAGTCAGATTTTGTTCATTCATGTGAAAACAGACGAAGACGAATTGGAGTAATTTAGGGGAAAAAAACAGCAACAACAACAAAAACAACCCTGTTCACAAATTAACCATCTTGTGTGTATATGCTGGGTAAGGCTGACTTCTTTCTGGGTAATACTTTGTGCAGCTTGCTTACCAGAGATCTCAAAATGTTTGTATCGATAATGATATTGATAATAGCAATTTGAAAACTTGCAAATAATATTTCAAAACCATTTCAGTTTAGTCAGTTTCTCTTTCACATTATAAAACGCCAGAAATACCCAATTACTTTTGACCACTTCCCACTCAGAGTCCTGCTCTTTCCCCGCTCTGATTTCTGCACGTAACTAGGCATAACTCATTGCTTGCAGTTTGTGAATGCAATTATGAAAAGTTCTTTTTGTTGTTGTTCTATGCCTGTGGAGTTTTTACGCAGTCGTGCACTGTTCCAGAAACATGTAAAACTGAGTGTTCCAAACAGCTCAAATAAATTACCCAAGAGATGTTCTGAATTCCTTTCAGAAGGGTACTGCTTAGCTCTGCTCTCCTCCCTTTGCAGTAATCATTGAAAGGTATTACTGAAAGATAAAAATCACTCTCTGGTGGTGTTCATCTACTGAAGATGCCAATTTCAAGCTTGATTAATGGGGCCAAATGGAATTTTCACAACAAAAATGTTGGTGTTACCCTCCACTACCACAAGCAGTAGTTAAAGCTTTTTGCATCTTTCATTTTTCTCTTTGTTAGGTTGAGGTGATTTGGCATCTAAATACAATAAATGCACTTGATATGATGAAAGACATAATTGATCTCAAGGCAATTACAGAGACGTATCACCTACTGTAAATATTAAGTTTCTTGCTTTGCTTCATCCTTTGCCTGTATGGCTAAACTGAAGAATTTGGATCTCCCCTGGCTCTTTGTCTTACAGCTTTTCCAAAACAAGTAACAAGAAGGAGCCGCTGTGTTTAGTCTCAAAATAATAAAAATGGCAATTGCTAAGACAAAGTTTGGGAGAAAAATGTAACAAAATGAGGTACTTATGCAGGCATTTTTGCAAGCCACTTGTTGTTCTTCTGTTTTTACTTCACCAGTGCTGAAAAGAGTTAAATGACTTCTGTAAGAGAATAGCTTAAATGAGAGGTTTAAAAAAAAATACCATCACACAATGCTAACAATCTAGCAATTTTCCTACAGTGCCTACTATACTTTACTACAGTCAATGAAAGGGAAGTATTTTAGATATATTTAAGTGAGTGGGTATAGTGACAATTAAGACTTAGTGCTGTAGTTTGACTTAAAACTTGTAACCTACATTTTATAAATAAACAGCTTTTAATCTGCTTCTGAGTCACAAAAGCAATAGTCATGCACTATTTGACATCTGTAACTAAGCAGTGCTAACAAAACTTTTTAATTGGGTCAAAACAATAATTAATGATACAATGGCAGTTGATTTTCCCATGACAAACTATCAAAATTCTGTATTTTTTGTCTAAGAACAATTTCAAAATTGATGAAACACTTTTAAGGAGAGACTGAGTGGTTAACGCTTTGGAATATGAAACTGTTGCAAGTTTTCTCCTGTATGTTTAGTACAAAAGAGTTTGATCCTTCTAAGCAATATCCTTGAGCGTCTCCTTTAAATTCACATCAAAGCCAGCAAACCAGTTTCAAAGGAAGGAGAAAGGCAAAGAAGAAATTCTTAGATAACTAGAAATTCCTACTCCATGAAAGATACTCCCTCTGCAACACTTAATAAGAAAAAACTTGTGGCCTTGAATTTGTACAGATAAGCTGTAACGACCAGCTGAAGTTCACTGAGCTGTAGCTGAGACGCACGCCTACGGCCGGGAACAGCTCTGCAGCTGCAGAAGCGGGTTTGTTGGGGTTTGTTGTTTTTTTTTAAGGCGAAATTAAATTTAAAAATTAAAAGATAACTTGAAAGCAGGGTTTACAGCCAGTCTCAGTCACCCTCCACAGAAACAGCCAACAGAAAGCTACAGGAGACCGAGGGTGGCAGGGGGGGTATTTTTCCAAAACCGGGGGTTATCATCTAGTAAGGGAAATAGAGAGAGAGAGAGAGAGAGAGAGAGACAGACAGACAGACAGACAGACAGACAGACAGACAGACAGACAGACAGATGCACCACACTCTATCCTGAGCTCCCGCCCAGCTCGGCCCTGTGCCGGAGGGCGAGCACGCCAGGCAGGCCGGGCCGGGGCTCTCCCGGAGCCCGTGGGCGCCTTGCTGCTGCTCGACCCGGCAGAGCCGGCCCGGCCCGGCCGCTCACACCGCTCCTCCTCCGCACCCGGGCTGCCTCCCCCTTCGCTCTCCCCCGGGGCCGCGGTACCTCCGCCGCGCCGCTGCCCCGGCCCGCCCGCCGAGGGGCGGCGGGGCCCGCGCGGGGCCCGGCGCGGCCGGCCTGGGCCAGGCTCATGGCGGCCGCCGCGGTGCCGCCGTCCCCATGGCAACGCCAGGCGGGCGGAGCGAGCTGCGGGGCCGGGGCGGGCCCGGGCGGGCAGGCTGCGGGGCTGCTGGCCTGGGGAGCCCTGCGGGGTGTCCTGGTTAGGGAAGGGCAGGACTTAATGCCTGAAAGTGAGGTCTGTACAAAGGGATGCTCACAGAAGAAGTTACACAACAAGGCTTCATACACCTGAGAAAATTCATACACCTGAGAAAATTCCCGCAACGTTTTCTTTAAAAACGCCAAAACAGAGGCCAGCAGAGCAAACGAAATTTGAAGAGCAGTGTACTCTCAACTCGCAGGGCCGGGTTTTCTTGTTCCCTCCCAGAGCCTGTGAAACCCGGCAGCCCAGGGCAGGCAGCCTGCCTCAATTACAGCTAAAATACCTCCAGCTGTAAGGGGACCTCCTCCTCCTCATCTTCCTTCCAAATAAAGTAGATAAACATGCGAAGAGAGGAACTGCTCCTATCAGTAAAAGAAACCATAAACCTTTAGGTGTGTCAGTGCTGCACATGGTTTATCTGGAGACTCTTAACAGGGCCTGTCTCAGTGCCCCTGCAGACCATACAATTTTGCACCATTTCTGTACTTGTTCCCAAGTCAAAAGTATCTCACCTTTCCTAAGAACACTGACTTATTCATGTCAAAACATGAAAAACAAAATGGAAAAGCTGGGGATAGTACTGATTTTATTCTTTTTTCCCCCTCCTTTGGGTGCTTAGTGCCATTCCACTTCTGCTGCCAAGGTCAGAGCAGACCCCTGCCCAAGCAGAGAAGTACTGGTGTGGATCATCATGGTACTTGAAATGCCACATCACTTACACTACAGAGCTAGACAATGCCATATCTTGGCTGCAGTCTGGCACTAAACTCATAAAGGAGAAAAATCACTTAACAATGAGGAAGCAGTGCTAGGAACAGATGTGGGGAAATGGAGACCAGCAAGGGGCTGGGGCTGTGCAGCGCAGGCACAGGAGTATCGAGGGAGAGACACAGTCACCATCAGTGTGTGAAGTGACAACAGCTCCATGGTGCCACATTTCCCCTTCATCCTCATGGGCAGAGCGTGAGCTAACAGCAAGAGGATGGCATAGAGGGTATAAAAATGTCTTAAGAAAACTGTTGCTCTTAAGTACTGTGTACATAAATGGTCTGACTGTTGCTGTGAAAGAAGAGTGAAACAAGTAGAGCATTTTTTTTTAAATCAAAATTACCCAGCACTGACAGAGTGAATGGAGGGTGCAGAGAAGGGGAGCTGCAAGCAGCATATGCTGCAGGCATCTCTGAACAGAGGCAGCACAAGCCCAGTCAGAGAAGAGCAGCGAGCTTGGCCAGAGAGAACTGTGCATGCAGGCTGTCTCCACATGGAAATGCCCAGGCAAAATGCCCTTGTTCCCTGCCCTTGTTCCCAGTTTAATTTCATTCAGTTTCCATGCCAAAGTTTATTCCAAAGTGATACAAATATCAATTAACAGAGCCTGAATGGTTTTACAAGGATAATATTCCTGACTTTTTTGTTGTTGCTGTCTTCTGTGTCTGTGACTGCTCTGTTATGCGAGGTGCCTCAAATACTATGATCACTGCTAGGGAGCCCAACCAAAAGTGTTTAAAATTTCAAATGTGAGACTTAGGGCACTGGATCAAAGCTGCTACTGCTGCATGGTGCAAAATGCTACTCCAGTGTAAATTCATTCTGCTGCACTACCAGAGCAGCATGCAGATGCAGGATTGAATGATTGTGAAACTTTGTCCTAATTGTTTTAAGCATGAGCTTGAGCGTGCTCCCCCATCGCTAGTCCTGCAGTGCCACGGCTGGTTCAAGAGCTATACTTCAGCCACTTCAGCCCTTGGTAATGGGGAGAGATGCTCATACAGCTGTATCTTTCTATAGATCTATAAAGTTATTTGGCTTTAAAAAATGCTGAATCTGATGAACTGTAGCAAGAGTAACAACAAAAGGGGCAAGAACAAAAGGATTAAAAAAAAGCGAAAGTTTTGTATAAAACTCCGAAAAAAGAGTGAGCAACTTCAGGGGATGCAATCCTGACTCTTCAAGACATTTGACCAAGTATCTTATTACAGGAAGCTAATACTTAAAAATGCTTTAGGCTTGCTTGCTAAACGCTACAGCTAGAGTTCTCAAAAGGAGTCCATGTTTCTTTTTAACAGCAGGAAATAATGATTTAGAAAGGGTTATTTCATTAGTTTTAGTAAAAAAAAATTTTCAGAGTAATTTTCATTAATAAGATTCATCACATTGTGTTACAGAAAATACACAGAAAGGATGATCTCAGAATGATACAGCATTTTTTGAATCTATATACCTAACAAAGTCACTTTAATTTTAAAACCAGAAAATAATAATCAAAATATTACTACAATCTTGCCCTTCCATTCAAGAGCTCACTGTTGAAGATGCTAAACCTGATCTGAGATATGAAACCCCAATTCCACTACACTAAAAAAAAAAATCAGACCTCAGAATGGAGCTATGTCTGCAGGTTCTTAAATATCTTATCCTAATTCATTTTCTCTAAATAAATTAGAGTGGATGTATTGAAATAATTTCAAAGCTAAAACTCACATTACAATATGGATAGTTTTCCCCTCACACTATGGAGACATCCTTTGTATATTGTGGGGTATGGATGGATGGAGAGCAGTTGTTTTGAGAATCCTGATGGTTCCATGTTTCTGGACACCTGAACCAGATTATTTCCTAGCAAGTGACACAAATTACCTCAGATTGCACTCCAAATTGCTTAGTACTCCATAGGCTAAAATGGTATTTCTGTATCAATATATGTGTTTTGCTAACAAATCAGCCTGCAGACTTCTGAGAACTAAAAAAACCAAAACAACAAAACCCAAACCAACCAACCAACCAAAAAAACACTGGGCTGCATAAAACAAGAGCCCCACTTAAAAAAAGGGAAATAAGCAACTTACTGGGGTCTGCAGGAGCACTGCAAGAATGACATATGCAGGTGCGTGGACATTGTAATAGAACTGGATCTAAGAAATACGTCTCTAAAACACTGGTTCTTTAAAAAAGAATTCACTAAGTTCTCAGAGCCAAGCTCATTCTTAAAAATGGAATTATCAGCTCAATGAAAGGTGAGCTCTACTTTTTATTTTAAGTTTAGTTGCTTTTAAATACTTTAATAAATAAGAAAATCAAAAAGCACTACAAAAAAGGCATCTTTTGGCACTGTATTTTAACCCAACTTCAAAGTCTGCAATCATAGTATTTAAGCATGCAGATATATATTGCTTTAACATATTTTTTTTCCAAGTCCTTAAAAAATACCAAGCAAATGTGACAAGGGTTACATCAGAATGATGCTTAATTTCCTATAAATATTGTGAAACACAGACAGCCAAGCACAGAATGAACACTGAGATGCCCCACCTGTATGGAAAGTCCACAGTACACTTCTGCATATTCTTACAATCTGTACTGAAGGGTTTTTTTGTTGGTTTGGATTTTTTTGGTCATTTGGGGGTTTTTTAAATGCTCCATTAGGAAGTGATGGGAACTACCAGGCTTTCAGGTACCCACGGGACAAAATCTAAGGGGGAAGAGAAAGCCTTGCTTCCTTAGTTCCACTGTTCACAAATTGTATAACTTAATTACAACATAGTAACTGATTAAAAGACTGAATTAAAACATTTAATAATAGTTTTGAAAACAACATTTTTTTACTAACACTATTAAAAAAAAAAAAAGAAGCTTTGCTATTAACCCCAAGCCATCAAGGTGAAGTAGTGTTTTTCATGCATCTGAATTCCAAATTTCTTGAATGCATATACACATTTTAGACATTCATTACCTAAAAGCAGCTAGAGCTGAGGTGGAACAGAATAAAAGAGAAAGATTAAATGTATTTCTCCAAAAGAGATTGAGAGGAAATTTAGTCCACAGGATGTCATTATCTACAAATGTAGCTAGAATAACTAAAACAGCCACATTTTTACAAATACTTGGCATAAAAGTCATGGGCATGTCTTGCCAAGGTTCTCATTTGTTTGCTTTCCAAAAAGTATCAACTCCAGAAGCACACTATGTCCCAACATTAAGATGTGCTCCTCCACCGCCCCCTTACATCACTAATATCACAACCTGTAGTAGAGAAGTTTTCCTGAGCAGTGCCTTATCCTCAGCCTACCTACTTCAGAAAGTAACGAAGAAATCAAGACAGGACTTATTCTCATTTCTTTTTTGTGAGATGATGCAGAAGTCTGGCTTATGACCAGTGACAATTTGACATAGAGATCCTTAACATATGCTTGATAATGCAACTTCCATTAACTAAGGAAGATACTGCCTCTCTGGAGGTAATTTCATAACATATTTACAGACTTTAATGTAGAAAAGGTATGAATACAATTAAATTATTGGGGAAAAAATAGGCTCATATTGGCAAGTGGAGAGACAATGTCACTAATATGATTGTGTGCATGTAAATTGTGCCTGATAGCAGTTACTGTTGTAAAACCTGATAGCAGGCAAGTAACTAGCCTGATTAAGTCTAGCCTGTTTCTCTGTCTAAGCAAAATGGGAGTCTTTCCCCCCAAAAAAAACCAAAACAACCCATAGTTTAACACTGTTCTCATCCAGTGTAAGCTTGCACAGTTCAGCTAAACTGATGGGGACATCTTGTGAGGTCAGTAAATCTTCTGAAGGAAATAAACCAGCTGATTTTACAACCCTGGACTCCCCACTGCAACAATGCAGGGTGGTGGAAATGCAATATGATTACAGAGGAACTAATCAGACTTGGGAAAGAAGTGAGACTTTAACACAGAATCTGTTTAAACATGATTCCCCCTCACATTTCAGGTTTGAACAAGTCATTTCCCAGAAACACCAGAGAAAAGAAATAATTTCTGGAGAGGTTTTCCTGAAGATCTCCCATGTGGCAATAAAACAGTTTAGCCTGCCCATGAGCAGATATTAAATATCTTTGGATGATAAAACAGTAACCAAACATTTTTATGAGAGCATTACTAGATGCCTTCTTATCTTGTAACAGCAGAATAACCATGGACTGAAACCATAAAGTTAACTCTGAAACACAGGCAAACAGCAGGCAAACAGCAATAATGAAATTGCAAAGCTTCATGGTGTAACAAACACTGTACTTGCAGTTCACAAATAATCTTTCAGCTGGACAGGGTGCTGGGCCACCTTGTCCAGACCACGCTTTTGCCAAGGTTGGACCAGGTGACCATTGAGGTCCCTTCTAACCTGGTATTTTGTGTTACTATGATAATTTACTCTGAAGTTTTGGAAATTACAGTTGAACTTTTTTACTTGTAAATTCAAGCATTATAACCAAAATGCAAGCTGTTTTCTAGTAAGGGAGAAAAAGAGGAATAGTAAGATAGTGTCCATGTAAGCAAATATTGGTTCAAAATATTTCATGCACAGAGTACCGTGTTTCTAGCTACCTATGTATGGAGACACAGGACAAAGAAGAAAACACTTTGCACAGCTGCTTTCCAGCTCAGAACATCAGCAGTAAGTGCACAATTTTAAAAGAAAGCAAAGCCAAAAAATGCCATTAAGTGATACTTGCAGTTATTGAAACACAAGTATAGTAAATAAAAAAAACCACAACAGGACAATTCATAAAGAATTATTTGCTTTGAAAATTTGAAGAGTTCTGTCTTTGAAAGCTGCTGCTGACATTTTAGGTTATCTTTTACTTCATTAAAGACTTGAAAGAATTGAGTGGAATCCCAAGAAAGAAAAAATGAAATCCTACAAGCATGAAAATTTCTTCACAGGGAGTTTGAAAGACTATAATTATTTAGCTTACTTAGTGATCTGTTGCTCAGTGATTAAAAAAAAAAAAAGCAGCATACAACTACCAAGTATATTTATTCATCATATATGATCGTAGTAAGATATTTCTTTCCCAATGGAAAGAAAGTCAAAGGAGCCAAACCTCAAAAAGAAGGGTAAATAAAACCCCTTCTCACAGTATATCTGCAGAACTCAAAACTGTAAAGCTTAAACAGAATGTGGATTAGTTAATCCATATACATTTAAGTGGCTTTTTTATTTCCAGGCCTAATAGAAACAGAAATAGATCTGTATCAGCTAGAATAAAAATTCATAGAAGTTTTGAAAACCTGTTTTAGGAAAACAACAAAAAAACCCCCAAAACCACCACAACTGAACAAGGAAACAAACAGTCCATGGTATAAGAAGTTTTTTCCCCATGTGCTTTCTGTCACTGCCATATTGGAAAGAAATAAACTGACCATTTTAGCCAGCACATTTTCACAATTTTAAAATCCTTTAGGTAAGTCTTAGGTGATTTTTAAATTAAATTTTTGCATTCAACAAAAATAATCCAAAATCTTTTTTTCTGTAATTTTAGGTAAACAGAAGGCTTGCAAGCAAACAAACTGTTTAATGAAAAAACCTAACGGTTCCATTAAAAATTCCATTTTGGAATTATTTTTTTAAATATTTTTTTTTTAGATTAAAAACATTTTATGTGGTAATTTTCATGCAATACACTGAACACTTTTCCTGTGCTGTCTGATAGAGTCCAAGAGATAAATATGCTTCACATGGAACAAGTAGTTAAGTTGTTCAACCATTAATTCAAATACACTATGAACATTAAAGCAACTATTTCAACAATAGTTAGGTTTTATGAGACATCAGTAAGGTGTTTAAAACAAATCTATTTGGAAATAGTTTAGTTACATCAAGTGTAACACAAATATTTCTATTTTTACTGAGAACATATGGAGCACCTATCAGCTTGGAACTGATCCTGATAATGACACCATCAGCTGCACACAATAAGTAATTACCAGAATAATGTTAAGAGATTCTCAATGCTTTCTAAGGTTGCGAAATTTGAACACAAATATTGGTATAGAAATAAGGCAGAAACTTTTTCCCTAATACTGCCCTGTCTTGATAAAGAACATTTTATAATACCCACATCTTGCATCTGCATCTTTCAAATCCTCGTTGGATAAACAGGCTTCACAGATCTTTGTATAAAATCTGTTTCAGAGGAAAAAACCTCTAGGAACTAAGACCTGAATTATCTTAAGTTGGCTTTCCCAGACACTAAAATAGTATAAGTGTACATATAGTTACATAGTATACTATATATAACAATAGAAATTATGTTTAACTTTTGCACAAAGTTATATTATTTGTTTCAATCTTCTTGCAAGTTTCTAGTCATACAACAAACAATTTTCCACAGCAATTTATTTTAAGAAGGCTCATATACATACAGATTTATTGTATATATCTTATTTGATGAATAATCAAGTATACAGACAGGTGTGTGCACTGGCTTTCACTGCCTGTGACATTACTTATACTGTTTCATCACAAATGGAAGTCATCACTATCTCTCAAAAACTGATTTACAAATACAGTTGCTCAAAAGGCAGAACAACAAAACAGCAGTCAAAAGATGTTGGTCTGTGGTGGTCCTCAAAATTACTGAAAATGCCCTTGTTTTTGCCATCAATATTCAAATGAATGGCACATGAAATTAAAATCTCGATAACTTGGGTATAGAATTCCTAGCTCCTGAGTTACACTGTACAAGCATTTTGGGGAACCAGTTGTAATACAGACATACGGATTTTTTTCTTGAATACTCAAGGAAAAAAAAAGCTAATATTACAGCATATGTTATTATAACAACATATGCTTTATGTTGTGTAACTGCAAATTCCATCTAACTGCAGTAGGCATATGCTGCCATTTCATGAAGCTGCATTACACACGGAATTAAGACCTAGTATCTACAAAAGCATTTCCTGTTTTCAACTAAACGGTAGCTAACCCAACAGCAGATACAGTGCCTCAGAGTATTTGTCCACACATCTCTGTGGCACGGGAGAAGGTAAGACTAGCTCTAAAGCACCAGTTCTTTATTTTTTCATAGAATCAAAATTTTATAAAAATATAGCCAAACAACAAAGAGAAGAGTATGCTGCACATTCAGTTCTGTCTAGAGACAGCACTTTGCAATTGCAGCTATAGAAGTCAAGCAATTAAGCTTTTGGAAGTTACAGCTGTGCATTTCTCACAACTGTATTCAGTCACACTGTGTATTACTACATAAACCTCTTTGTGAGGGGCAAAAGATAAAAAGTGGTCACAAAAAACTGAAGAACAGAACTAATTTTTTTAATTTTTTTAACATGACATCATGTCTTAAATTAGCATTTGAATGGTTAATATAAGAACTACATGTTTTATGGTAATCAGGAGACCACCCTACTTCCTCACAAACATTAATGCAACAATCTCCCATGAGATGATGCAGTAACACTTCGCGAATACTGCTGCATCTCCTAAGCAATTAAGCATTTTGTAGAATTCTATTTATAACTCCAGGTCATATTCAACCTTTAGAAATGCTAACCCAGATATTTACAAAGGAGATGAGAACACTAAACCCAAGCCTCAAAACTAGAACCCTACATACAGTATCACATTGCCTCTTGAAATTCCTAGCTTTTTAGTTTTTGAATACTTGACCTTGCAATATGCATTCAGATGTAAGAACAACAACACAAAGTCATTAGCAATCGGAGCAGTTATATCCACAGTATAAATTTTTATTGTATGAACACAATCAGCAGCAGCAGATTTCTCTCCACTGCAGAAGACATACTTTGCCAGTGATTTCGTTGACCAGAAGGGGAATTCAGCTTCCTTTTAAAAGCCTGAACTAGGTGCAAAATACTGCCTGGATCTTCCCTCTCCCACTTCTTTAAGCCTGCCAAAGCTTATTCTTGTCTTAGATTAACTGTAAGCAGAGAAATCTTTCTATACCTACTTTCTACCACACAGTCATCCTGATTCCCCTGCCACAGTACCTCTTCCAGAACATACTCAAATAAGGCCACTTTTGTGCCCTCCATTTCACTGTATGAGAGGTATGTAAAATTGGAAAGTCTACTCCTGTTCTCTTTAACATAGCCACGTTGGGTACCAGGGGGTAAGTACACCTCATTTGAGCAGATCTAGACAAGAACATAAACCAGTCAGACTCTATGGATAATTTTGCCACCATTTTCTAACAAACTGCTGGTTATCACTGGCATGACACTAGCCTCCTGTCAAAACCCCTATCTCAAACCGTTAAAGTACTTTTAAGTCTTGACAGCATCTATTTTTAATTTTTCCTTTATAAATTGATTTCCACTTTGATTTCACTTGACCCTGAAAAACCACTGAAATACCCCTGAATTTTCACAAGAATTGAGTAATTTGAGAGTAGGGTAGAAGTAATGGGCATCCAACAACTCCAACTAGCAGCAACCTGTATGGCACGTGCTTCTCCAGCACAAACTTCTCAGTGCAACTGGGGTTTTATTTCCCCCATAAGTATGATATCCTTTAAAAAAAAAAATCAAAACAAACAAACAAAAACACAAAACAAAACACCAAATACAACTGACAAATAGAATTACCACAATGGAAGGAGGCAGTAGTGCTTGAACCACAAACACAGCTGACAGGCCACTTTTAATTCAAATCTGTATTAGACCTAGAATCCAGCTAATATAAGTGGTTGGGTGGGTTGGTTGGTTTGGGGGGGTTTTGGTGTGCTTTTTTTGGTAGACATTCTTAGATAGACAGTATCTTCTATATGCTTAAAATGAGATTGTCCTTTCTCCCACTAAGCTTCCTACCATACGGGACAACTACGCAAACTGGCTAGTAACATCCACTTGTATTTTAAAATTAAAATTTAATTTTCAAATTCTAAATTAATACTTACAAGGTGTCACTCAAGAACTCTTCTGTTAAAGTGCAGGGAACTATATTCAAAACAGCAGAAGTTATTTGCCCATTGATACAAGAAGGAAGTAAAAAACAATTTATGTAACAAAGACTTGGCAGAAGTAAACTCCATTTTCAACAGTCTTAAAACATGATCCTGCAATGGGCTGCAAAGAATCCACCTGGAATTAATATGTGCATTCCCTAAAATACTAACTTTCATGCAATGCTTAGCATGTGGAGCACAGATTATCCTGAAATAAGTAAATACACACTAAAGCGGGAATGAGGAAATAGTTTCTGAAGCAGATTTTGCAGTTGTTGGCCATAAATTCTCATACTCACTGATGAAGAAAATATTATTGGACAACTTCATGTTCATCTTAAACATCTGCTGACATTGGACATTAGGAAAACAAAATATATTGAAATTAAAAATTATTTATGTACACAGTTTGTAAACTTTTGCACAACACTGAAGTCTTTTGTGGAACAAAACCATCAAATCACTTGGGAGAAAGAAGTGCCAACAAAAGAGAACCTTTGCTGAAGCCAAGGATGGAACAGAGAAAGTAATTAAAAGTCAGACAATCTTTGTCAGAAGATTAGGAACCATTTAACTAGAGAGTAGCATCAAACTGAACTACCCCGTATTTTCCACTTGTCATCCATTCAGGGTCAGCAGCCTGAATTTGTTCACCTTGTCCAGGTTTTAGGCCAACCTGAGTGTCAGATTTCAGTGTTCTCAAACTACAGAGAGGCGCAGGATGAAATTTGTTCAAGGCTTGATGGAATGGAACACTATATTCCCACTTTTTATCTCCTGTTAATTTTCTATAGTTTAGATCACCCTTGAAAAGAAGCAAGTCTGACTTCTGTAGATCAGCATACAAGTCAGGAGCAACTTCGGCCATACTGGAAAAATCATGTGGCAAAGTCCAAAACATGTGATCATGGTAAACCCAAAATCCCTTTTTCAAATTGCCCTCCCAGTTTATCCCACATCTAGACATCCACATGTGATTACCTGACTGCAGTTGTTTAATAGTCCAGTTAAAATCATGTTTTGTGGTATCTGACACATACCATGGAATACTTTTTCCATGAAAATGGACTTCATCAGCTAGCTTTGATGATATCAGGAAGTCAGCCAACACAAGATCACATACAAGTTCAAATCCAGCATTATCCAGGATTATGTCAACTCTAATCTTACTTTTTTCTGTATTTCTGTTTTTGGCATTTACAAGTAGTGACCAAAGTTTTTCCATATCATTCACTAAGATGTAAGGTATCATGTTTTCCAGGGATTGTAAAGGACTAGCTTTCTGACAGCTGTCTTCACCAGCTGAAAAAGAAAGATCACACTTGTTGCCCCACAATGACACCTAGAAGGGGGGAAAAACAAACACATTTTTTAAGTCTCACTGTAGTTACATTCCAAACTTCACATATACTAAATATTTAGTTTGTTTTTATTTTAGGGACATAAAGGCTCTAACTCCACATTTTCCTCCTAACTTTAATAAAATTCAAGCTTCTTGTACAGAAATCTTAATATAGACAAGATTTTGTGGCAGAAGCCCAACAATACACTGTACTTATGCAGGCATCAGAGTAGCAGCAGTGTAGTACAGCTGTCAGGATTTTATGATTTTTTTACGAACAAGTCAGTTATATTTTAATTTCCACACAAAGTTTAGATTCTTTATAACCTCAAGTTTTTGTTTGTTACATAGGAAAGATATTTTAAATTCTTATGTTAAACTCTACCAGTTTACCTGCAATAGTTTAAAAAGTTCTTCCTTAAGTTGCTTTTCATCTAGATCCTTGATGTTTTTAAGTAGTTCCTGAAAGTAAGTGCATATGGTAATAATAGCTTCTTGGGATTCAAAGAAATTTTGAGCCTTTCCTTCCTTAAACACATCAAAGTTGTCAATAGGTGGGCTAAAAATAGAAGGAGTACAAATATATTAATACACATGCCACATTTTCCATGGCAGCACATGAAATAGACTTAAAAGTGCAAGCTCAAAGCTCAGCTTTTCCAAGCCATACTACAAGCCCTAGATAGATTTTCCACTTTGTCATACTAGATTTTCACACACCTCAGTAACAGTCTGATATAGCTCACTGAAACAGACACTACACAAGACAACTTTATATTTCTAGCAATATATTGTGAAAGTGAACAAGTGTTCAGGCACAACAATTCTGGGAACCGCACATACGGTGACAATTTTGAGCTCTGGTCACAAAGAATTAAAATTGTAGCTTACAAGTGAACTACCATAGTGAGCTGCTGGCCAAACTGTAAGCATGTTTGTGTGTGCTGAAGTGTACTTCCCACACCAAAGCCTCTTACAATGATACAGTTACTCTTAGGAGATTTTAACTAGGACTTTAGAAAACTGACAAAGATGGGAAAACAATTCAGTTCTTGTAAGATATAAGAAATACAAGCTAATCTATCATGAGATATATTTGCAGATACACTTTTTGACAAATTATTGCTCTTCCCTTCAAGCACATGCCTAAGAGCAGCTAAAGAATGGAAATCAAAAAACTTAAAGCTTACTAATGAAAAGAATCTGCCCAGTTCTTTTAAGTGCAATCCAGCAGATCCATTTAATATTTGAAGTTTTTGCTACAAGAGTTCAAATTACGCAATATACCAGCAGAAACAGAGTCCCATCACTGTGCTTGTGTCTCTGTAATACTAAGGGCAAATACAGTCAGCACACATGAAGCTTCCCATTTATTTTTTTTTGGCAGCAGCAGGAACTTAAACTGCCCATTCCTACCCCATTACATTGTACTGGCACCTCTCCACAGTACCAGCACAACAAGTTTTTCCTGCCAAGTTATTTTTAACCAGACTTTGATGCGACATATGGTCTGCAAACACTGCTGTAACTCAGAAGATGGTGTAGAATGAACAACAGGCTCTGCATAAGCTGGGTCTACTGCTGTAAGAAACAGTTCTCAAATGGTAGCTTCAGATTTCAGGCAGCAAAACAAGTCAGCATGCCGAACAGATGAGTGGCTGTCATGTTGTGTTTCAGGCTAACGTGTCTGAAGAGATAATTCTAGACTAACAAACCTCTTAGCAGTGCTAAATAACTTTAAGATCTTAATGCATGCTAGTCTGCATGAAAGTCAAACTATACAGTCAAGCTCAAGAGTTTTCATGTAGACCAAACTGAAACATAAGAAAACCTAGTAAGTTTCAAATTCTGCTGCATGGAAGAAGAAAGTATTAATTTTAAACTGAGATGCAAGACAAGGGAAAAAGAATATGGTAAAATCTTAATATTTTCTTTTTTTGCAGAGTAATGTACCAAGCTAGTAAATACTTACTTCTGTGCTAATGCTGCATGAATTCTTCGATACATGTAACACTCTACATATAACCAAGGGGACTGAAACCAACTTGGTTCTCCATTTCCATTGTTTAAGTTTCGTTGGTAGTCTAGGTAACGGTTCCACAGCACAGCATCAGGCAGCTCATCTTCTAAAGGGGTCACTGGTTTGTCTGTTTGCAGCTCATTCCGCAGCTTGGAGAGGAAAGATATCGCTCTCTTCTCTGCCTCGACACCCTTCTGAAATAAGCAAAGAACAAAAGTTCCTATTCTGAATGTTTATTTCTGTAGAGGCACATATTAATTTGGCATGAAATACTTAAGTTGCACGTTTTAATTGCCAAATATGAGTCCCTGACAGATCAGAGATGATTCAATGAAACACATTTTGGTGAATGAAGCTCATTTTCCACCTAACATCCTAAAATTAATTGCTCATGGGGCTTCTTTTTGGATTGGACTTTTTGCTGATCAGAGGGCACCAGAGCATTGAAACACTGACATCTGCAGACGATGCTACAGCCCATTCAACACTGCCTCCACAAAAAAAACTGAGAAACCAAAGCAGCTGCAGAACAGGTAGAGAGAATAAAGTTAGACAGGAAGGTGAGTTACCAAATTAATGAAAATTAGCTACAATAAAGAGATGATAAAAACAACAGACAAAAAGATTAAGACAGACAAGTAAGGACTGCAATAAGAAAGGAGTAAAAACAAGACAAAAAAGGGGTCTCACGGGTTGGTGGAAGAATCTCAAGCAAAAACAGACCTTGCTCTTACCTCACCATGTTCTTCAAAAAATTCATTTTTATGTCGATGCAGAGTATCAATAACTCTTGTGAGGATCTGGGGCAGTCTATCTTTAATTGTAAAATATGCAAAGGATCTAAAAAGAAGAGAATAAAAAATGTATTATTTAGAAGAGATGATGAAATATCATATATATTTTTTTTTAATAAATGCAAGGTCCTAAAAGTAAGTTTGTGTCCCTTTAAAGCAGTGGACACCAATAAAATAAAAACAAAGATCTCAAATTAGCCTCATTCTTAGGTCTACTGTAGAATAAAAAGATAAGCGGCAATCTCTTCAGAGAAGAAAACACTAAGTGACCAGCCCTGCCAAAAGAGTGAAAATTGCAGTTAATCATAAGTTAAGGTGCACTCTAATTGCTCAGTTACTTAGATGTAGATGCAAGTAAACAAAGTTTAAAGCACAGAGGTTTGTTGAAAGCTGGAGTGTAATCTGGTTCAAACAAAATCCACAATACTTGCTCTCCGCTATACAGCTGACGTACAACGTCCCCCAACGGTGGTTACACATCAGTAGGACAAAACGAACCAGCCCTTACAGCGAACTTGATGTTTTTTATTTCGACGGTCCCTATCCCGTGACTCACAGCCCCAGTCTGGCGTACTCGGAACCGAACGGCTACTCGCTACTGAGCGACGAACCCAGAGAACCCCAGGGGAGACAGACACTGAGCTGACGCCCTCCCCTGACCCACGCGGGTCAGTAACGGGCAGGCACCGCTGCAGCGGCAAGCGGGGCGAGGCGAGGACGCGCCGGCCCGAGGAGGCGCCGGCCCCGGTGGCAGCGGGCAGCGCGCAGCAGAGCGGGCAGCACCGAGCCCGCGGCAGCACCGGGCCCGCGGCAGCACCGGGCCCGCGGCAGCACCGGGCCCGCGGCAGCACCGGGCCCACAGCGCCGCCTCCCGGCGACGCGGCCGCCGGCCGAGCGGGCTCATCCCAGGCACGACGCTGGCCCTGCCCCGCCGCACGCGTGGGCCGAGAACCGGCCTCTAGCCCCGCCCGCCACCAGGCCGAAGACGCGGAAGGAGAGGCCCAGCGCTCGAAAGCAGCCGCGCCCCGGCCGGGGAGCACCAGCCGGTCCCTCAGCGCCCTCCTGCCCCCCGCCCCGATGCCGGTAACGGGCGCGCCAGGCCCTGACGGACCCCTTAAACCTGCCCGAGAGGGAGACCGGTAGCGCCGTTACCGCCGCCATCTTGCTCCGCCCCGCGAGCCGGCGGGCCGTCCCCCGGAAGTGGGGCGAGGCCGCCGGACGTTCTTGGCGAGGCGGCCACGCCCGCGGCGCGGCGGCGGCGGGCGGGCGGGGCCTGGCGGCCCGCGCCCTGGCGGAGCTCGGCGGGCGGTGGGCGGAGCCGCAGCGCGCTCGGCGGAGAGCGGCTCGCCCCCTCCCCCAGGTCAGTGCTGGCGCGCGGCGGGAACCGCCTCGCCCCTCCCGCGGCGGCGGCGGCGGGCGGGGCGGGGAAGGCGGGGGAGGGCGGTGGCGTGGCTGCCCTTGGCGGCTCCTCGCCGCCGGCCCGAGCTGCGTGGGCGCTTGCGCTGGGGGAGGGGGGCTGCCTAGCCCCTGCTGGGACCCCCAGAGCTGCGCGGGGGCGGCGGCGCGGACGCCTGCGGGCTGGGCCTGCCACGGCGCCCGCGGGAGTAGGTGGGCGAGCTGGGGCGGCCTCGCCGGCCTTCCCGTCGGCTCTGATCGTGCCGCCAGTGAGAGGGCCCCACGTTCTCCGGGGCGCGGCCGCAGGCCCAGTGAGTGGAGGCAGTTCCAGGGGTGAGAAGGAGCCCGGCCTGTAGGAAAAGGGGGGGGAGGAATTTCCTGCCCCGTCTTCCCTCCGTCCCCCGGCTGCCCCTGCCGGAGCCGGAAGGCTGCCGCGCCGCTCCCGGCCCCCCGTGCCGCGGCGGGGCTGCCGAGCGCCCCCCGGCGGCGGCGCAGCTGGGGCGGACGCCGAGCGGTGCGGGCCGCCCGTGGCGCCTCCCGCGCCCGCCAGGGGCGCTCGGCAGCCGCGCGGGGCTGCGGCGGGAGCGGGGCGGGCCGCGCGCTTCCTGCGGAGGCGGGGCCTCTGCGGGGCCTCCGCGGGGCGGGGGCCGCTCCCCTCCCCCCGCATACCGGAGGGGCCGCTCCCGGGCTGGGGGCGGGGCTGCCGCAGCCCTGGTTTCCTCAGGGAGGGGCGGAGTGTTCCCGCAGAAAGGCTCAAGGGAGCGGAGTCCGCCCGGTGGGGCCCTGCGGGTTCCTGGGCCGCTGCGAATGAGGCCCGGGCGGCTCGCAGCGGTGAGATGCCCGGGCCTCATCGGCAGCACTTGTGGGGGCCGGGTCGGGCCGTTGTGTGCGCCCATCGGCAGAGCGAGCCGGGTTTATTCCTACATCTTGGTGACTCTGCCGTAGTGCGCCTGGCCTCCCGTTGGACGGGCACCGGGCGTGGATAAAGCGTGTCTTGTCATACTTGAAGTGTCAGAGGCGTTGAACACTAAAGCGCAGTTTTGTTTCTGCTGTTGGGAGGTGGCACCTGCTGCCTGGCTTTGGTAGGGCTCCATTCCCCGTGTCTCGTGGATTGCTCTGTTCTGCACTCCCTGTCTGGGCGCCTCTACTTCTACCGATCTGGTGTGGAGACTCCTGGGTGGAGTTTAGTCTGTGTGAGCACTGCTTACTTGCAACATGCTGTAAGCCTGTACAGTTGAAAACTCAACCGTGGTGATTTGACACAAGGTTTTGTTGGCTAGGAAGATACGGATTTACCTGGCATTTGTGAGTCTCTTTCTGCTAGTTACCCTCTACTGCTGGAGACTTCTCCTCTTGTCCTGGCTCTCAACCACCTTGCGTTGCAGCTGCTAAGTTTTGGTCTTGATTATCAGAGGTAACAGATCTTTTACAAGGCAAATTTGCTTTGTCCTAGGCAGAGTTTTCTGGATCCATTTTTAAATATAGGACAAGTTTAAAGTGAAACTAATAATTACTTTATTCTAATAAGTATGCAAATGACAGGTCTGCAAATTGGACAAAAAACTGCAAGTGAAGAGCATTTGAAATTATGCCCAATATCACATATTTTGTGGTAGCCTACGGTTGTCTTACATCCTGTTTTTTTTGTAGAATTGTATGCCTCTTTTGTCAGAATTTGTGTAGTCCTATTGAGTTGACTCAGCGTGAGGTTTAGTCTTGTGGGTTTTTCTAGGTTGTGTGTGTATTGTGCTAGCATCTAGATATCTGTGTCAGGGTGGAGGCCTTGCTCCATTTGCACACAATGATTCGTTCTCAAAAGAAAATACTTTTTTGAACTATTATGTTAAACATACGGCCAGTATGGAAGATCTTTGTTTACATAGTTTTTGAAAAATACTCTGAAATTAGCAGGTTTTTTCCAACTATCTAGCTTACAATTTTGTTTGTTCTTAATAACATACTGAGGATGAATTTTTTCTCATGAGGGAGATGTTCTTGGTCAATAAAAGCAGATGGGGGCAGGGACTTGACGCTTCAGTTTTTCAGCAAGTGAAACGCCTGCTGAGGTATTCAATCTACTGTCTGTGAATACTTCTAGAGTTTATTTTATTAGCTCATACGATTTAGTGTACAAATAATAAGCTTGCTCTTAGTCTAGAGTAACAGGAGAAGGACGCTGTCACGTTTCCATTGGCACAGGTCACTCTAGAAGGCCTTGTTGGTCTCAATGTGGCACTGATGTGTACTGGCAGGATTAAGAAGGTAACCTGATTGGCTTGGCTCTTGCTCTATCCCTGGCAGATGAACACAGCTGGTTCTGTGCTTGGCTTCTTTGCAGTACAGCAGTTTGAGCTGATGCTGATCATCAGTGTGTGTGTTCCATAGGTGACGTTCCCATACAAGCACAGAGTAATGTAATTGTTGGTTTTATTATATATAAAATAATGATTCACAGAATCTGATGTCCTCTTCGTGGTGTGTGCTTGCTCATGAGTAATTTTGTCAGTGGGCTTTTACTGTGAGTGCAGCCTGCTATGCAGAATGAGCAACCGAGGAAAAGAACGCCTACTTACATATTGATGTAGCAAACAATTCTGCTTTTTCACCATGTGTTGCAAGCACACAACGTGTTTTGATCTTAATTATAGTATTTCCATAGCATTGAAAAAAAGCTGTTTAATCCCACCAATATTTGTGCTTTTAGGAGCACTAGCACATGCAAAAGGAATCACCTTTTAGATAAGGATAAACTAATATTATTTCTTTCCAAAGGGTTGATGGATGATGTTTGTTTGTTTTAAATACAGTTCTGAGGGAAGCAATGAGACTGAAACTTCTGCGCTTTCAGACTAGATCTTTCCAAGCTTTAACAACAATACGCCGATGCCAAAACTTTAATAAAACTGGATGTCCTCTATTAAAGCTGGATAATGAAGTTGACGGAACAGCTCACAGAACAGCAAAGTCTTGGAATTTGTATGCCCTGAAAACTGGTTCCCCTTCTTTGACAAGTCGATGCGTGCAAGTCAAGAATTGGCAATGGCTCCGAGGAAATGTATCGGCTTTGGGAAACAATGTTTGTTATCAGAGTGGGGAGATTTTTTTTTTATCCTGGAAACGTGTTGGTACGGTGATGATGGAAAACTACAAGTTTAATACAGAGCGTATTAAAAAGCTTGGGAACATATCATCAAGATTTTACTCAGTTGTATCAGCTGGTAAAATTATTCCCAAACACAATAACCAGCTGGTTAAGAGGCCACCAAAGGCATCAAGGACCAAGCAGCCATCCAGAACTAACCAGCCACTACTGTCAGACATGGAGGTAAAGTATAGAATTTACAGTCTGTGTAACCTTAAGGGACTTTCATCAATTTAATTTAGTTTTGGATTTGGTTTTAGGTTAACATTGTAATTAAAAAAACATGTTTAGTTGGTGAGCAGGATTTCATTATTTACTTAGTGTGGCCACAAAGATGTTGGAACTCTGTAAACAGAAACAAGCTTGATAGAAACAAGTGTGTCTGGTATTTGGAGATTAAAATGGAGATTTACAATGTGTAAAAAGTGGAGGGAAGATAAGTGGCTAGTAAAGTAGAAAGATGATACCCATTAAAAATAACTTTAAACAATGCTCTCAAATCACATTTAATATTGAAAAACAAAGTGTAGCTTTTAGAATAATTTAAATTTTCCCTTGTTAACCTTGCTTGTCCCATTCTACACACTTGTAAGGCTTCACTCAAACAGAAAACAGGATGAAAGTAAATAGTATAAAGTTTATAATCAGATCAAGTTTGAGATGGGAAATGAAGGTGCAGATGTAGCCTGTGTTACTTGAGGAAGATTATTCCATGTGCAGAAATAGCACCTTGATCTCCAGACTCCTAGGTCTACAGAGTAACTGCAGCAACAAACTGCTTTGGATAAAATGAGACAGGATTAAGTGCAACAGTGCATACATGTGGCTGTTTCTCCACAGTAAGAACAGTAAGATAGTTTTTTCAAACCTCAATAGTAGCCACGGCAGACCTGAATCATACTTGAATGTGAGATATCCAAGGAAAATCCTGATGTCAGAAGTGTTGCTGTTCTCCTCAAGATACAAAAACTGAGTGTCAGGGTATTGTTAGTAAAATAGTTTTGTAGATGAGACTGAAACAAGTACTGTGCTTTCAGAATTAGTTTCCACATTACAAAATATGCCTATTACACAGGCTACTGAATACAAGCACAGAAACTGAACTTTAAATGCTTGCCTTCTTGTCATCTAAGATTCTGTTTAATATTTTTATGATGAGGAGGGGTATGCTTTAAAGATTCTGTTACAGACAATTTAGTTCCCTACTTGACTATTCCTGTTGCTTTGAAAAAAGAAAGTGAAGAGTATTAATCCTGAAACACCGTGTATTGCTTCAAGCTTCTTATTCATGCTATGACATTACGTTCATAGGATGCTTCTTGTTGTTGGTTGAATTGAACTGACAGGTTTTTTTATATTCTTGAGACTTCTAAGTGGCAGCATAGAATGCAGACAGTTTCTTTGTTTGACATTTTTGTGTGTATGTATGCAAGTAATATGCATGGCTATTTTTACTTTCTTCCATTGTGAAGAAATTGAGACAATCTTGCCTGATATACTGAAATAATAATATACTTTCTGAGGAAGTTTCCACATGAAAACTGCTGTGCCAGAAGTCACAAAAACTCAGACCTAACAAAAGCATTTTTTAATAAACCCCTATGTGGTTTGGGCAGATACATAGCTCCATTACAGGGGTAACAGGCATGCTGTTACCTTGACTGCAGGCTGACTGTTTTGGAATAAGCTTCTTTTTTTTTTCTTTTTTTTTTTTTTTTTACCTGTTTGTGTATTTCCTTAATAGATATATAGAACAAATAAAGATATGGCTGGTCTCTGCAAGATGACCAACAGAAGTAAAGCAAGTGGAGAATCCTTGAGGTTTTTCTGTAGCACTGCTGGTTTTCCCTAAATCCTGGTGTAATAAAAAAGCTGATCATGCCTTCCTGCACCCCTGTGGAGGTCACCAAGAGCCCTCAGGCAATGCAGTCCCTATTGTCAGGGCAGCTACCTATGGACAGGTGGCTGCATCTCCTCTTCTTCCTGGTCTGCCTCTTGGGACACCAGCTCTAAACCCTCTCCTGAGGTTCTCGAATCCTCGTGATCTCTGTTGTTTCCTGTCTGGGAGGTACTGGTGGTTGACACCTTTCTTTTGTAGAACAGTCCATTAATGGGATCCTTCCCACCCCTCCCCAGCACTGGTCTTCACCTGTTGTTTACAGGCAGACTGCTGAGCACCAGCAGTGATAAAGGGTCATAAGACCAGTTTTTCAGGATAGATGGAGGAGTTACTTGAAAGCAGTTAACTGGTTTAGTCAGTCCATAAGTGGGTAGTACCACTACTCAGTTCACTTCATCTCATACAGTCTGACGGCATGAAAAGCCTCTGAGACAATTTGTAATGCTATAGCCATGTAGTCTAGAAAAAGCTTTAAAATCAAGTATAGGTGTAGTATTTACTATCCTTAAGACTAAGACTGATTCCTGTGGTGATATGAGGATTATGGTTTCATGAGCCTCTGTGGTTTTTGGGTGCATGATGATACAGAAAATGAGTTGTTGAGGTATTTAGGTTGGCTACTCAGATAGCTGTTGTGGTGTTGTGAGTAGAATCTCAGTGAAGCTCCAGCTGTATGTAGTCAGAAAGCAGGACAGTAGTAAGTACCTGGTGTTTAATTCTAGCAGCATTACACATTGTGTATTCTGTTATTTTGAAGTTTGCAGGTGGAAGTGACATAGCAAAAAAGTGTGGGATTAAGGTTGACCAGCCAGTCAACATGTCTATTTTAGGATTAGCTGAATCACTCATTGCACAGGCTTTTTGGCTATATCCACCAACTGTCATGGGAGCTTAGACATCTGGAGAGCCTGTGGACACACGTATTTTAGGTGTCTTAATCTCAGATTACACCCAATCCAAATGTTTCTCATCAGGCAGGATTTTATTGAAAATTTAAGTGAAACAGTGCATTGTAAAAAAAACAAACAGCTAGTGTTTGGGGTTTTTTTATATCCAAAAATGCTGTTTCAGGCACCTAGTCTTAGCAGCACGCTTCTGGTTCTGACTAAATTTTAAGTCTTTATGTTGAAAATTAATTTGCAGAAGTAAGACAAAGGCTGTCCTGTAGTGCCTCTGCTTTGAAATGAACAAGAACATGTCATAAACTGTAGGAAGCATAAAGCAGGGTAGAGATTTTCAGTTTGTATGCTATCTAAAAGATAAATGTTTTCTCCCCTAGCTCTTGATAGAATTTTGTAGCAGAGTATGTGTACTTCTAATAACCTGAGCTTTCTGGAAGAATCTGGAATATATAATTTACATTGGCAGTTTAGAGATTGAGAATGGATTTATACAGATGAAATTGCTGTACTGCAGCTTCTCAAAGGTACTGCAGCAGGGGAACCAAAACCACAATTATTTTCCACCATTAGTTCAGCCTTGTACCACAGTCCTGGAAATATGCCTACAAAATTGCCTGCTGAATATTGTAATTACTTTTAAAGTTTATTATGTTAGTGATCAGTGAATTAAGATTATATGTAAGCAAAGCTTTGGAAACAATAACAGAATGTTAACATTAGAAAAGAAAAGAGAGTTTAAATGTGTGGCCATGATTCTGATGACTGGTGGTGGGCCCCCCAAGGAGCAGAATACCTTTTTAAGACTTGCTGTTTGATAGTATATGAGTACTGCAAGACTATAATTTGGATTTCCAGTTGAAGTCTCTTGTGGGTATAAATGCTTGCAGATGAGTACACTTCTTTTGTTAATTTGTTGTTAGATACTTCTCCATTTGTATTAGTTACAAAAAGCTGGGAAGTGACTGATCCACAATGAGACAAACAGCTTTCTGGATATCTTCCACTACATTGTACTGAAAAAGCATTATCATGGGACTTACGTAGTATTGGAACAAAGAAATCCACTTAAAATGAGTATTAAAATTTATAAATCAGTTTATTGTTACTTGTTTGGTTAATCAAGAAAATCTTCACACAGATTACACTGATTTCTTTGCCATGCATGAGTCAGTATTCTTGCAAGTCAGTATCATTTTCCCAGTAATTTGTTTCAATAGGGCATTTCAATTATTTATGATTGTTGAATATTGAGACAAACTCTGGCCGTTTTTTATGGATTGGCTGTGGTGTCAGTTGAGACCAAGTTCTTAGCACAAGATTCAGCTCCGGGGGGACACTGTGGCACCATGACTGGCCCGGCCCATAAGGTCTGTGAACTGTCTGTGCTGCAGGGGCTCATACTGTGGGGGTTACCTGGGCAGTGAACTTTGTGCTTGAAAGAGCATGATGTTTGCTGTTGGAGCAGGCTTGGATAGTTGAACGTAAATATCTTTGAAATATAGATTTTAAAGCTGATATTTAGGGTGTCTTGTTTTTTATTTTGGTGGTCAGCTGAGCGTGTAGGATGTATGTATTTATAGGATGAGGGAGCAGTAGCAAGTATAGCTCTACTGTTGCAGCATTTGATTGGCATTCAGAGAAGAAGGGTTCACTTTAGGGTTCTGTTGCGAGGTTTCTTGGTGGGACATACTCATATCACCTGGCTTGAGCACAGCCTGTGATTTTGCTTTCCCGCTTAACAGGGAGTAAGTAATCTTATGAGTGTTTGCACACACCGGGTGGACAGCATGGCAGTGATTCTGTAGAAAGGAGTGAATAGATTAAAAATGTCACTCTCATGATAAATTTGAGGCAAACAGTTGTCTTATGAACATGGTGGTTCAGACTTTTCCTAACTCAAGTCTTTATTCCTTTGGCACAGAATCTGATGCAGTGCACAGCCTTTGCAACAGCAGATGAATATCATCTTGGTAATCTGTGTCATGACCTGACTTCACATGGATATGTTGAAATAACAAGTTTGCCTAGAGGTAGATATTCGAAACATACTAAAAACTGTTATACTTTGGGAAATGATATATGGGTGAGGTAAATAATTTTTCTAACTCTTGTATTCTTATTCTGATAATGCCCTGGAATATATCATACTGCCTATAAAATATTGCTTTGCTAAAAAGTTCCATTTACTTAAAAAAAAAAATAACTAAGCCTTTCAGAATAGCAGTATAACTAGCACTTGCTGTTACAGTATGATATTTTTTCAAAAAAATTATACTAAAATTATTGAAAAATTAGATGCATGCAGGAAAAAAAATCTGGTGAGAACAATTTCTATAGAAATTTGCTAACTGAAAAAATTCTGAAAGTTTTATTTTAATTAGTCTTTCGGTAATGTGATACCATAGTGCTTCAGTTACCAATTTTGCAATTTGAAGTGTTGCCTCTTTCCATATCGACACTTCTATTAATGTAAATCACTGAGGGTTGGAAAGGAAGGCATGCAAGAGAGGATCTTGCTGACTAAGTGAAATGAAAAGGCTAAACACATAAATGCTTAGTTCTAGTAAAAAGAATGGAGTTTATTATTTTTTTTTATTGGGCCAAATATATCCTAGAAATTGTTGAGTGCTTCACTTAGCTAGGCTTCAGTAAAATAATTGATTCTGCTTTCCATACTAAGTATCTCTAAAAACTTGGGAAAGCAGGCCTTGGAAATAGCTGAAATGTATACTGTAAGAGAAAAACAAGCTTTTTATAGCTGAAGGAACCTTATGCTGTGATTTTCATATGTTAGCAGTAGAATGCTTTTTTTTTTTTTTTTTCCATGAGTACATAATATGAAGCTAAGAGAATTACAGTGTTTATGGGCATTTCAGTAGAGGTTATAGAATATCTGGTTGCCTGTCAAACAATAATTGAAGTGCAGTACTCCAGTGGGTCTCTTTCTTGAATAGAAGTTGTACTAATGATTGCCTTGCTCAGAAAGATGAACATGGAAAGACAAGATGCTGTATAGGCTTCATGTTCCTTTGCTGTTTCATTATATTAAAGGGACAAGAAACCTGCTCCACCATAGAGATGTGCACAAATGTGTGGGGCCAGACGAGATGCACCTAAGAGTACAGAAAGAACTGTCAGGGGTGCTCACCAAGCCACATCCCATAATTTATCAGCAGTCCTGGCTGATTGGAGAGGTACCAGCAGATTGAAAATCAGGCAAAGTAACCCACACATGTAAGAAGGGCCAGACAGGTGTTCTGGGAAATTACAAGCCTGTTAGTTTTACTTCAGTACAGGGAAGCTGATGGAGCAGATCACTGAGAACTATTATGAAGGACAACCAGGTGGTCAGGCCCAGGCAGCATGGGTTTATGAAGGGCTGGTCCTGTTTCACTAACCTGATCTCCTTCTATGACAGGGTGACTCACTTAGTGGATGTTGTCTGCCTTGAGTTTAGCAAGGCCTTTGACACGGTTTCCCAGAGCATTCTCCTAGAGAAGCTGGCTGCTTGTGGCTTGGATGCACATACGTTTGCTGGATAAAAAAATGGTTGGACGGCCAGGTCAAAAGAGCTATGTTGAATGGAGTTAAATCCAATTGGTGGCCAGTCACGAGTGGTGTTCCCCAGGGCTCAGTGCTGGAGCTGCTCCTGTTTAACATCTTTGTTGATCACTTGGATGAGGGGACAGAGTGCACCCTGAGCAGGTTTACAGATGACATTAAGTTGGGTGGGAGTGTCGATCTGCTTTAGGGTAGGGAGGCTCTGCAGAGGGATCTGGACAGGCTTGATCAATGGGCCAAGGCTAATTGTATGAGTTTCAATAAGGCCAAATGTTGGGTCCTGCACTTTGGCCACAAAAACCCCAGCAGTGCTACAGGCTTGGGGAGGAGTGGCTGGAGAGCTGCCCAGCACAGAGGGACCCTGGGGGTGTTGACTGACAGCTGGCTGAGCATGAGCCAGCAGTGTGCCCAGGTGGCCAAGAATGCTAATGGCATCCTGGCCTGCATCAGGAGTAGTGTGACCAGCAGGACCAGGGATGTTATGCTGACCCTCTACTTGTCCTTGGTGAGGCTGCACCTCGAGTACTGTGTGCAGTTTTGAGCACCACAGTATAGGAAGATCATTGAGGTGCTGGAGAGGGTGCAGAGAAGGGGCAGCTAGGCTGATTAGGGGTCTGGAGAACAGGTCTTTTGAGGAGAGGCTGAGGGAGCTGGGCCTGTCCCCATCCAAGCTGTCCTTGAACACTTACAGGGAGGGGACATCCACAGCTTCTCTGGGCAACCTGTTACAGTGTCTCACAACCCTCATACTAAAGAATTTATTCCTAATGTCTAACCTAAATCTCCCATCTTCCCATTTAAAGCCATTACCCTTTGTCCTCTTGCTACATACCCATGTAAGAAGTCCCTGCCCAGCTTTCCTGTAGGCCTGTTCAGGTACTGGAAGGCTGCTATAAAGTCTCCCTGGAGCCTTCTCTTCTCCAGGCGGAACAACTCCAACTCTCTCAGCCTGTCTTCATACAAGACATGCTCCAGCCCTCTGATCATCTTCGTGGCCCTCCTCTGGACTTCAACAGCTCCATGCCCTTCCTGTGTTAGGGGCTCCACAGCTGGACACAGTGCTCCAAGTGGAGTCTGACAAGAGTGGAGCAGAGGGGAAGAATCACTTCTCTTGACCTGCTGTTCATGTTTCTTTTGATACAGCCCAGGACACAGTTGGCTTTCTGGGCTTTATGCACATATTGGTGGCTCATGTTGAGCTTCTCATCAACCAACACCCCCCAGTCCTTCTCCTCGGGGCTGTTCTCAGTCCATTCTTCACCAATCTGTGCTTGGGATTGCCCTGATCCATGTCCTAGACCTTGCGCTTGGCCTTGTTGAACTTCATGCAATGTGCACAGGCCCATCTGTTAAGCCTGTCAAGGTCCCTTTGGATGGCATCTCTTCATTCCAGTGTGTCAACCACTCAGCTTGGTGTTGTCAGCAAACTTTCTGAGAATGCACTCATTCCCACACATTTCTTCATGGTGTGTTTTTGACTCTTCGCAATAGATACTCTGTTTATCAAAAGTATGGAGGAATTAATGATGAAAGGATGTATCATGCCAGCAGATCTGATGTTTTGTGGTGGTTGTCTTGTGCATGTAGTAGTCGTTGGTTAACAACTACACATTGAATCTTGGAAAATTGAAAAAGAATAGCACATAGAAATCTAAATTAGCAATTACTGTGTAGATTTGTTGCTTTGTAGTGTTGTTCCTAAGCATTATTGTTGTTTTCAAACTCCTCAAAACCGTTTTAGGGTCAGATCCTGTATACCTGCTTACAACAAGCCAAATTCTTCAATTGTATATGTTTTGGCTGGAGTGGCTAAATAAAGATAAGGATGATATTTGAAAAGGCAAATGAGAAGATCCAGACAAGTGTTTCTTGCAAGGTGAACTCAAAACTTCACACCCAAATTTTGCTGTAGTGATTGATCAAATCATGTGTTTCTGAACTGGAATAGCAAGTGAAAGAAAAGCCTTTACAGCATTGGTACAAACCAGCTGTGTGGCTGCAGATGAGGTATTAGCAGAAGTGTCTCAGATACTTAAGACATTTCTCTCTGCTGCCTTAGTTTACCTGGCCTCTCTGGCTTGAGCAGTAAAGCAGAAAGTGGAATTCATGCACAGGCTGAATTTGATGCCTTGTTGCTTGATTTGTGATCTTTTTGCAAAGAACTTGAACTTTTTAAGGCTTTGGTGTTAGGCCATGCACATTTCTCTTTTTAGAGGTAGGGGGTTTTGATAGAGGTAAGGGGTTTTGCTGGTCTAGCTTCCATTAGTTCTGCAACAAAATGAGTCATGCTGGGAAATAACCTTTTTCTTTTCTTTCTTTAGCAAGTCAAAACTTTCTAAAACTTTATGTACATCAGTGAGTAGTGTAGTGGATCAGACCTGTAGGGAAAAAAACAAAATCCTGTTTTGAGAACCCAACATCCACATACTATAAGTTTGGAGTATTCTACTTACAGTAGCTCTTGTGTGGTCCTTAGTAAAAAATGCCCACTAGCAGCTGGAGTTTCATAGGTCCCTTTTTGAAGCTCCTGTTACAGCTTAATGAAAACAAAACAAAAACAAAAGCAAACAAAACAAAACAAAACAAACCCAAATAGCAAGCAAAACCCAACAGCCCAGTCTGTGTTGTTAGGCTCTGTTCTGCAATGCACTGAAGTGTGGTAAATGAAGATGTCTGGAAGATTTATTTCCAAAGCATGCTTCTGATCGAAGGGGAATGCAGATGTACCCTCTTCTGTCTTGGGGATTTGATCTTTCAAGTTTCTGACTATCAAAGCAAAGTCAGCAAAATCTAAGTGCACATTAGTCCCTTGATGTATAGAAAAGAGAAATAATCTTCTGGGCAAGCAGATTTGAATGGTAATTTCTCTGCAACTGTGAGCAAACTTCCATAGTTTTTTCATGTTGCCTGTCCACTTCTGTATTCTGTTCCTGGTTATTTACTATGACCAGCATCAGTTTTCCCTTAAGTCTTTTGTGCTTCAAAGCTGTTAGTTTTCATTAACTAAATATTCCAGTAAAGTTTAGCATAGCAGCTGAGTCTGACTGGAGTGTGACACTTCAGAGAAGGAATATAGTTGGCTATTGTAGTTGTTTCCTGGGAAGCATTTTCATCAGAAAAATACAATATGGAACTGACTGATTTGTCAGTATGTAACTGTTACATGCTTATAGCTATTACGTTTGGAAGTTTGAATAATTCTTCATTTTTTTCATTCTTTTCAAACTAGATGCTGCGAATGTTCTGGTCATGGGTACTGAGAAAGCTGCAAAAGAAGATGATCCTGGCATGATTTTTTTCTTCCGGTAAGTTATATATCTTGCCTAAAACATAATTTTATTAATAGCAATGGTGTGAAAGAAGTAGTGCAGTGTGCTAGAATAACTGTCCAATTTATTTTTTTTTAATCAGAATTATTTAAATAGTTAGAAATAAATTACCTTTTTTTATTAAAATATAGTTAAAAAGCAACTATTACACAGTTTCTGTGAGGGTAGTATGAGGTTTCTTGATTCACAGTTACAAAAATTGCCACTGTACAATTTGAATAGTGGACTGAAGTACGTTTAAAACAGTGTAATTACATCTCAGTTTTTCCTTGAATTCACAGGGAGGGGGCTGTTGTGTTCTGGAATGTGGAAGAGAAAAGTGTAAGTAAAGCAAAACCATTTGTTAAAATGTCATGAACGGATGTTTTGTCAGTCCCACAAAGTTCAGCATGCCTGGGCTTTGTTTGAGAGCTCAGATCTCTCCATGAAAGAAAAGGACGATTATTCTCTTAATGGGTGCAGGTGCTTGCCTGCTGCTTCTCTTGAGTGTGGGTTGCTGATATATCACCTTTGAAACTTGACTTTATGAACAAAGTGAGCAAATATACGTGTAATGTGCAAAGCGAATAACATTTTCTACTTAAGGCAAAAGAAATCTGGAACGTTAATCTAGAGAGACTGACAAAAAGAAAATACTTGCAACTCTACATCCTAAAGAAGTAGATCAGAAAAATCAAACCTCAAATGGTCATTAGAAAGGCACTAATGTAACAGAAAATGGGTTAGAGAAAAGGGATTATTTTAGAGCCATTTAAGTCAAAATGATTTGAAACTTACTTTGGATAACTTTGAAAGGGACAAAATTTGTAAGCAACTTATTAATATTTTATTTGTGTTCCTACCAGTTAGTGATTTTCCTAAAGGAAGATTTGTATTGATTGGTATAATTGTTATAATGGGTTGATACTGAAATGATATACCCCTTATGATAATTTGGTTCTCTTTGCTGACTGAGAGGGCTATACCACAGGTATATCTATTTTTATGAGTGTAGTTATAATTACTTTTAAAAAATTAAATATCTTGGGTTTTATTACTGTGGTTAATAAAACTGGATTCTAGATATAAAGAGGAAAAGTATTGATCTTATCTATAGGCAGAGTATGTGAAATTAAATGGTATATTAGATAGGTGATACTGAGGTGCACAGCTCACTGGAGGATTCTCATTAAGGTAAACGAAAATACAGAGCAGTTGTTTCCAGAAGTGAACAATTTCTGGATTCTGGATTCAAGTTGGCTTTTTCTGTTTCAGAAACGTTCCTTATCTCCTGTCTGTTTTGGGGGGTTTCAGTATATCAGTTCGCTTACAAAAAGACACTAGACCTTGCCTGTAGCACTGTTAAGGTGCTATGACTGTAACTATGCTACTGATTAACACATATAACTGAAGACTAGCAGACTGACTCCTCTTGGTGTTTGAGTTGGGCACCTCTACCCACTGGAGTACTCTGAAAAATCTCGTTTTGTTGTACATGCTAAAGTACCTTTGAAAATGTCATACAACATTTTTCCTGTGAGTACTAGAACCTTTAGTTGGTCCCTTGCTGTCTTTAGTTACAGAAGAAGAAGAAAACTGTCTCTTTCTACTTATTGAAGTGATAGTCAGTTTTAACTTCCAAGCAACTTGCTTAAATAGAGGAGAAGTTTTTATGTACGTTTTAATGAACTGAAACAAAAAATCCCAAAACAAACAAAAAAACCCAACAAAAGCTTCTCTGTAGGACAGAAACTGAAAGTAATTCAGTAAAACAGAGGACAGAGGATCACTGTGAATTGACAAAATTGCTTTTTAGAAGTACCCCAGAATTACTTTTAGGAGAAGAAAAGCTATTTTAAACTAATGGACACTTAACAGAAGAAGTAGTAACTACAAACGGAACATTAATAGAAATAGAAAATGTAAAATACCCTTTTTAAATACCTGAGTATGGAGCTTGTGCAACAGCTTCCCCACCAAAAATATCAAGGGCAAAAAGCAAAACTAGCTTCGAAGTGGAGTTTCATCTGTTTATTTTTCTTTTAAAGGAAGTTGTGTAACACGATTGCCTGTGATTGCAAGAGTCTGCATTTAGTGAATCCAGCATGTGTCTTATTAAATGGACTGTGTCACAGGAGGTCCCTTCTTTAAAATTAGACAAGGCCTAAAAGAAACTCACATCAGTCAGTGGTAGCCTTTGTATTACTCTGAATAAATAAATCTTAAAAAAGCTGCCACTGAAATACAGTTTCTCATTATCTAGAGCAATGGAAGAACTTTGGAAGTACGCAATTACAAGCCATATGAACTCCACAGGATCAGTTACGGTCTGTAAAGCTTTGTTAAATCTTGCTCTGTACTGGCCCTGGAAAGCCCAAGCTGGTTGTAGTTCTGGAAGGGACAGTTAGTCTATTAACAGCATAATTACTACTGTATTAGAAATGACTTCACAAAGCCACCTAGAGCACCTGGCTCCAAATGAACATCCTATTGAAGTGTTTCATGCCACATAATGGATTGGCTATTAACTCTAGCATTGGTTTAGTGGGGTTTGCATTGCTGGACAGTCCCTGGACACAGCATAGTTGGTTGGCCTAACAACAAATGTTTCCTTGCTTAAAAAAACAAAATAATTTTTCATACCCTTTCTTACAACAATACTTGGACTATATGGCAGGTACTAGTGAATCTAATATTAAATTAAGGATTATGGAACAAGCAGTTGCAGCTGTAGGGTTGGGGTTCTTTTAGTGAAAAATGTTATGTCTTACATAGTATAACCAAAATTTTTGAAAGCAATGAAGGCAAGCACTGCTAAGAAAATCCCTCTTGCAGATGATCCAACAGATTATTTTTTTAGAGTACTTAACCTGAAAAATGTGCTTCATGAACAGTTTACTCACATACAGTTTTGCACTACAAGATTAACTATTATGTTACTTTGAAGAGATTGGTTTAAGTATGACTTAGTAAAGGATTCACCTGTGAAAAGAGTTTAGGCATCAAAAGTGTATTGTGGGTTGGTTTTATTTATTATTGTTGTTGTTACTATTATGATTAGCTATTGTGTAGCTAAAAGCCTTTTAAAAGGTGAGTGCTTTTTTTAGTTCAGAATCTGTTCCAATTGCAGAACGACTTTAATGTGGGGAGCTTTGTAGCACATAGAAAGGAACAAGGATAAATCAGAGGAGAAAGTTTTGTAAGAGAAAAGGACTCTTTCTTTCTGCATTAGGTTTTAGTGTGCTTGAGAATAAAATGACAATGAGATTACTTCTGCAAGTAAAACTGCACATCTAACGGTTTACAGGGTTGAATGTGGGCATCTTGAAAGCATTTTTACAGATTTCTATAGTGGTAAAGGATTTAATTTTTTATATATGTATAGCCCAGCCTCTGGTAGCTGAAATAAAGCTATTGACTTTAGCATCAAACTAGTAATTTTGGCAGAAACAGCCACCTGATGCACTTATCTTAAAAATCTTTTCCCACATGCAGTCATCTGCCAAGATCTTGGACAGCTCATTGTTATAGTATTGAATATGTCCACATTGTCTTTACTGCTGCTGTGGCTAATCTTCACCCTGCTTTATCTATGCAGACATTAAATGACAATTTATCTTCACAGATTTCTTGCAGTTGTTATAGTCAGAAATTCATCCACTGTGTTAATAATCACTTAATTACTTAGCACATCTCTTAGTGTCTGTTTAATAACTTCATCGTGAAAGTTACATTCATCAACCTATAATGTGCTAGATCTTTGTAGAGTGGTAGTATATTGCGTGGTAACTCTTCCTTTTTGTGCAATTGTCTTTTTCTTAGATGAAGAATATCATGCATGTGCTAGAACAGCATGAAATTCAGCCATATGAAGTTGCACTAGTCCATTGGGAGAATGAAGAGATTAACTATAGAATAGGAGAGTAAGTATCTTCAAGCACTCTTGATTTAAAAGCGAATAGACACCTAAAACAAATTCAAGCAAAAGCAGGTAGTAAAAATATGCTTTTTCTTACTCTTTGTGAAACAAGTAAGATAAGGAAAGAGAAGATGGTAAATCTAAATTGACAAATCTTGCTGAAATTATAAGTAATAGCTTTTGTGACTTGGTTATGCACTAGATTTTAAAATTCTGAAGCTCCATGCCCACAAAACTGGACATGTCTTCAGCAGTCCCAAACAGACACTGTGTATCTCATGGAAATAAATATGCATTATTGATGCAGTCTGATTTTTAAGAGGATTTTCTGCATAAGCTTTCCGTAGTGCTCTCTAGGTTCATATACAAAAATGTAATTTTGCACATACTTCACTTCTTAGGAAAGTTATAGCTTGAATACTGAGGAACAATAAACCTGGCAAGTTATGTTGCCTTGTTAAATGGCACCTTTGAATCATAAGAAGCAAATTATCTCTACATAAATATTTCTCAATGTAAATTATTATTAAAATTATATGTAATTTTCCAGCATCACCAAAACACAACTCCTAGAGTTCCACAGTAACACTGGCAGCTGAGCTAATGAGGTTGAGCTTATTTAAGGCAAACTGATAAGAGGACAGGTTTTTGTTTTTTCCTGGCCATTTGAAGACTGCATGTACTATCCAGTTGTGTAGTTTGTGATTCCTGACATATTCCATTGTGTTCATGAAAATTCCTTAGTGAGATTGCCCTGATAAACTTGAATGACTTTCATGCCCCCTTTTCTTTGCTGCTGGCCCCTGAGCAACAGAGGTTTCAGGGGAAGTAACATCATAGCAGGGAGGGAGTGATTTTGGTAAAAGTAACAGAAAAAAAACAGAAATGGAAAGACAATATACAAGATAGAGAGCAGGAGAGAGGCCAGCATCCTGCTTACTCTGAGCTATTTGTGTGTATATAGTAATGCTGTAGTTACCATCATAACTTGCTGCAGTTTGATTTTAACATATTTGATCTTTAATATTCTTAGATTGAGGAACTATTCAGTTACTTGGTTATTATCAGGTTGAATGTGAGTAAAAGGCAAGGATGGGGACGAGATCCATATAGATATGGCATGTGTTATATAAACAACCAATCAACCTTCCTTACATTGTTGATTGTTCTTTAAATGTTCCTTTGCTGGTGGTTCAGTCAATGAAGATGCTTCAATCCTGTTTTAACAGAGGTCAGTCAAAGCTTCATAAAGGAGAAATCTTGTTAAATTCTGAACTGGATAGTGATGAAGTTGTTCTACAGAAATTTGCATTTTCAAATGCCCTTTGTCTTTCTGGTAAGTTATTGTTGTTTGTAGTAACAGCCTGTGCTGTACATTGTGTGAAATATCATTATAAGTGGGTCTTGCACAGTGGCAGGTTGGAGGAGACTTGGTGTCTGTCTTAGGCAAACTGTGCCAAGACTGATTGTGTTTCAGTGGAAGGATTTGTTTTCAAAGATTTTACCTTGTTTTCTGTAAATTGAAATGATCTCATTCAAAGATGCACAAAACACATTAAGAAACATACTTTGCAAAAGATACAACTTAAACTGAGCATCCTGTTCCCCACCCTTGAGAACTATCGTAGGATAGCAATGGGTGTAGAGCCCAGTATTAGGAACTTGTCATCAATCTTTGGTAATTTCTCCTGACATTATTTCCTCTAACAGAAAAAGCTGTATTCCAGTGAAAGAAGTCCTGTAGAACAGTGATTCCAGCTGGAGAGGTGCAGACCAGAGTCAGAGATAATGGTTTTTATGCTTATTAGCCATAGCACTGCATGCTATAGGCAGTACTTCTGTCAGGAGGCAGTGGGAGGCACTGGGAAGAAGTCAGGCTCAGCAGTGGTGCTGCTGCTTGAGGAAGTATCTGCTGCTTCAGGTGTCAGATGAGGTAGGAAGTGGGAATATAAGCGAGCAGCAGTAAGGCCATCCTCAGGAAGACCTTTAAAGGAAATCTGGTCTGTCTACCGCTACTGCTATAATGGCCAATTACAGGACTCCTGTAGAATTTGGGGAAGCACATCCTTAAGCAGAAGGGACATCAAGAAACAGAACACATTTTTGAAGTGATGCACCATTTGATCAAGGAGTACACCATAGCTAAATGGTTCTAGACTGTTGAAGAATAAGCTATTGAGAAAAGAGGGCCTTTAATTCTATATAGTTTTTCTATTCTTCCACTGCATGGAAAAGTGGTGACATATATAATGGAGAAAGGGATGTATTCTGAGGAGATAATTGGTACCAATTTGTGTTAGTATGAGATATGAACATCATAATGGAAAACAGCTTAAAAAACAAAAGTGCAAGTTTAGTTCAAGTCATATTTGTGACAGCAGAAACCAACTTCTGTCAAATAATGGGTGATAGCTAAAATGCCTCAGCTTTTTTACAGAGGATAAATCAAGTGTCATTTAAGTCACTGACTTGGATTAGGCCTCTGTATTCAAAAGATAAGTGTGAAAAATGCTTGGCATTGGATTTACTGGCAGTGTCCTGACTACATGAAGCTATCACTTACTACCACTGAAGAGTTAATTTTGGTTATTAAATCTTACCCTGATTCATTTTTCTGAGTGAATGAGGTTAATTTTTGATCTGTTATTACTTGATTCTTGTCTGGAAATCTGCAGACTAAAGAACAGAGGCCCAAATCATACCATCTTCCTGTAGAAATAGGAAACCATGCTCAAACCGAGGCATAGTAGAGTTTGTTGCCATTGCCTGTGCTGAACAACTTCCATAGAAGAGATATTGTATGTTCAGTGAACACAAATCACCTAAAAACAAAATGGGAGATTGCTTAAGTTTTAATTTAGCTTGAACAAGTACAGGTGGTGTACCTATACAAACTAATTCTCCATGGCTTGACCATGCTGCATCAAGTACTGGACAAATAGAGCATTAGGGTTCTGCAGGACACAAGAAATGCGGTGGAGAGCCTTGAGGGGGGCACCACATTAAACCAGCCTGACTCCAGCTTGGCTTATTATCTCCAGGCTCCTTGGAATGTAGTTTGCAACAGCTTTGTACACATGGCAGAGCACTTTTGAGCACACACAACTTTTGAGCTGAAGCAAAAGCTCTCCAGGATCTGAACTGCTGATTAGGAGAACAGAGTTGTGCTCAAGGTGGTTCTGCAGGCATAACTGTGTCAGTGCCCAGCCCAGATTTATCCATAGATGTATGAATGTTGATTGTATAATCTTAACAGTAATTTGCTGCAAATATTGCTTGTATTTATTAATATGTCTTGAAGCAGCATGTTGGCAGATTTAAAGTTACAATTACTTGGAAACATATAAGCCTCTTACAGTGTTCTGCTCTTTTGCCTCTGTATTGCAGTTAAACTGGCTATTTGGGAATCATTACTGGATAACTTTGTGGAATCTATCCAGTCAATTCCTGAGGTGAGGTCTTGTTTCTTTTATTCTGTGCTTTGCTAAAGATCAGTCTAGATGCTGCTGAGGATATGAAAAAAGCAATTGAATGCTTAATGCATTTGATGGTAAAGCTAAAGCAATCAACACAGAGAAGCTCAGAGCTCCTGGAAAGTGGTGGGATAAGAACTTACCAGTCTTTAAAGGGTTGGAAGTGGGGTTCTGCATTGGAATACTGTTTCCCATGTTGTGCCACTGTCACCTGCCGCTGTTGAATGTGTAACAAGACAAACAGCATTTAAAAACCCGGCCAAACACAGTGTGTGGCAGCTTGGGCTGAAAGCAGTGTGCTTTAAGTTGAATATAGTAAGAGCTTGAGTGAATTACTTAAATCAGTTTCTCATGAGGCTTTAAGTACGAAGTCCCTATGATGTTGCATATAGAAGTGAGATTTATATGGTTTAAAAGGGAATTTTTTATTTTTTTTTATAAAGGAAATAAATAGTAATACATTGTTTTAAGGAAAAAGTCTGTACAAAGGCTAAGTAACAGCAAGGTTAAAGAACATTGTTGTGACTTAAAAATAACAATAGTAGGAAGAAAAAGCAAATTATCTCTTGTTCAGGAAATCATAGAAAATGCTCCAATATTTTGTACTGGTACTGACTGCATACTCTGATTTATTGAAAAACCTAGAAGAACAGTTGCATGATACCCTTGCAAAGCTAGATAAGTATGGCACCCAGCAAACAAAAGTCAAATGTTAGTGTGATATGCGTTCAGACTTTAACTTGGTTACATACTTCAAGGTGTAGAACTCCAGACTTCTTAACTAGTATGTGCTACATGATGAAGCAGTGAAAAACTTGTTACTTTGCAGATACTAAAGTCAGGAAGGAAGGTGAAACTCTCTCATGCAGATGTAATGCAGAAAATTGGAGAACTCTTTGCATTAAGGTAACTTTTTTTGGTTACACCCAAGACATTGTATTACACATTGTATTAACTTAAAAGTTTATGTATGCATGATACAAAGACCAGAATACACACTAAAGACAGCAGAGGGGGCTGGGGGAATTCTGTGTGTGCTGTTATGTTAGTTAGGGGACTCCCTGGCTCCCCATCTGACCACTGGCATCTCAACTATAGACAGGCATTAAATAATATACTGTAAATAGCCAGATTTTGCAACCTTTTTCTTCCTGGGGTCCAGGCATGCATGTCTCGTAACCAGTAAATAATAAAAGTATGTAAAGGATACTAGGAGTAAGCACAGGGGGAGGTAGAACTGGTAACTATGGCCTGGAGTTAGTAAAACTTTCCCATGAATTCTGTTCTTCCCTTGACTTGCTCAGAAACCACTGCTACATTGTAAGAATTTAATGGTGTTTGTTTCTGAAGTGAAATTTGGCCATTCACACAGAGCATTACAAACTATTACCAAAAAAACCCTGAAGATCAGTGAAGAATGAGGTAAATTTAGAAAGTGTTTCATATTTAAAACACTGGATTTTATATCCCTACATGAAGGACTGTTCAGTAATGAACAGTGATGTTCTAAGTATCTTAAGTTGAGGGTGGGAGATAGTTAGGAGTTCTGAGGTAGAAACAAGCTCTTAAGCAGTTCCCCAGTGACTTTTAAATTCACATACTTCTTCAGTGAGCTGCTCACACAGCCAGGGACTTCTCTGCAGATATCAAAAATTAAGGTGACAAGTTGAGGAGGCAATGCTCAAAGCAGTTACAATACAGTATTCTCTGAAAAGTTTCAAGAGATTTAACCCATTTTAAACAAATCACTACAATTGTATTTTTATTATGAAAGGAGATTCTTTCCATATTTTACCTGAAATTACAGGAACGTTTTCCTGTTCCCTTTAACTGCTATGTAAATACTTGCTCCTATATTCACTAAAAGGAAGTTTGAACTACTGTAGTACCCATTCTTTTTAGACACCGTATAAATTTGAGTTCAGACCTGCTAATAACACCTGACTTCTACTGGGATAGAGAAAAACTGGAAGAGCTTTATGACAAGACTTGCCAGTTTCTCAACATTAATCGCAGAGTTAAGGTAGGTGTCTTACCATTAGGAGAATTTCCCACCCTGAGATCCACTGTCTTTGGCTCAGCAGGGTTACAGACTGCTCCATGAACATCTACTTTAATTGTAGAAACTGAATAAATAATAGGGTCCTATACACCATCCCTTTCCCATGTGTTCATAACCCTCACATCTTTTACCCAGTTTAGGTTAACAACCCAGCCTCACATGAATGGATTGTACATTTCCTGAGCCACTAAATTAGGCCTTAAGTAGTTATAAGAGGAGAGTTAATTCTTGTTCTGAAATGTGTGCAAGAAAACAAGTTAAAATTAGACGTGAAGCGGTCTTCTTACTGGCATGATCATTCAGGTTAGTTCACTGAAGGGCAACAAAATTATTGCTGAACAAGAATAAGAAGCATGAAAACTACTTCTGGTGGTACAGCAACCTCAAATATTTTTGAGGCATTCCAATAAGCTGCATCTTCTTTTGCTTATGTCCATTTCCTTGAGTACATCATCACACAGAAGCAGTTAACACCTGCAGCTGCCTACCTAAATTTCTGTTTTTGTGAATTAAAACAATAGACTCACTGATACTGAAACTTCTGTTGTTTGTGCATGTTGCCTTACAGGACTTTCTATTCTTTTGCAGAAAAGTGTTAACACCTTTCTGAGCCCTTCTGTGGATTGTGTTCCTTCATGTAGTGATCTCATTTTACTTAGGAAATCCAGATTTGCCATATATTTTGAATCTCTTACAGGTAATGAATGAAAAGCTTCAGCACTGCATGGATCTGACAGACCTAATGCGAAATCACCTGAATGAAAAACATACTCTACGCCTTGAGTGGATGATAGTAATACTCATCACCATAGAGGTTTGTGGTCTTTTTCCACTATCACACTGAAAATGTAATAAAAAATGCAATTTATATACTTCATGATCTAAGAATCAGTATTTTATGAATGTACTGTACGAGTGGATTAGTTTTTAGTTCTTTGCAAGTGACTTTTGAACTGCAGCTATAGTTATTTTTCAGATTATCTTGTCTACAGTGTAAGTTGTTTTATGGATTATTAAATCAACTAAAAATTCCTATCAATGTGTTTGCTATTCCACAGGTCCTGTTTGAACTTGCAAGGGTAGTCTTCTAATGACCGAATAAACTCGGGAAGATAAAAACTGATGAAACCATAAAGATGATGTGGCTTAGAAAATTCCTGTTTATTGTACACTTCTGGAAAATAGTGGAATTGTGTCTCTTGATAAGTATGTACAACTTCTACTCAAATAAAAAAAAAATAATAAATTTGTCTGTGAAGAGTGTTCCTAACTGCGGTACTAACGATGTTAAAGAATTCTTAATCTGTGGACAAATAGCCTTTTTTTTTCCCATCTGAGCATAAACAATGTAACAACAACAGTGTCATTCCCATTCATCTCAGATTTAACGTGTCAGTATTTCAGTTACATTGCTAAAATATATATTGGCAGGCCAACTGCAAATGGTTTTAACAAAGTCATCTGAGTATTCCTAGATGCTCTTTAAAAGCATTAAGTGTCTAGGCTTGATAATCTTAAGTGTTTGTTTAGGGACTGTACCAAGTCCACCTCAAAAACAGAGAAGCATAGTTACTTTTGAAACCTTCCATCAGTTCCTTTTCACACCTAAAATCATAACCATAAAATCACACTCTGCCTGGCAAGCCCCCCAAGCCCATTGACTCTGAGTGGCTGTTCACAGTTTCTCAGCTTCAGTTAAGCTTTAACTGTACATTAAAACTTGGTATCCCTCTTTTTCACAATGTACCCAGTGGCAGCTGTATCAGAGTATGAGGGGGTTTTATTCTAACCACTAACTGTACTCACTACATTACACATAAAGAACCAAGACTGAGCTGGAAAGTTGTCAGGAACCTAATTTGAGCTTTCACAGCATAATACACTTCCAGAGCAGAGCCCTCCTGTGACCAGACAGCACTTGGGGAAACTCTCCCTGCCTGCAGTCTTTGATTATGCTTGAACCTGGTGATTTCCTGTGCAAGTGTATGCATGGCCTGGCCAGGAGGAGGTTTTGCAGTAGAGGCAAGGTAAGACTCCAGCTCCACAAGCAACACAAAACTGCCTCAGCTGTGAGAACACACCCATCTTCTGTCTTCCTCTTCCACCACACACCTTCATAGTGTAACCAAAAAAACCATCTTCACTACACAGTGCACAGTTTCAGTCTCCACCAAAATGGGCCTATTCTAACCAGTATGGGTCACCCATGGTGGGGCAGGGTGGGTGGGGGTTGGATACAATAGCAATAAATACAGAATATGCAAGGGAAACCAGAGAAGAATTGTGGTATATCCAGAACTCTAAAATGGTAACTTCTTTAACAAAATCAAGTCTGAATGGCAAAATTGTGTTCAAATGGAATTTAAAGGGATTCCAACTGTGCAGACTGCTTCCATCCATGCTTTTTTTTCCATCAGATGATGGAAAGGACAACTTACAGATCATTTTCTTTGGCAGATCTGCCAGGAAGTTGTCGTAAGGCTAGCCATTTGTAAAACTGCAAAGGATGTTGAGTCAGGACTCCTGACCTCCAGTCCCATTTTTGTGGGGACTCAGGCCACAGTCAGTCCCCATTCTCAGTTGTGTTGCTCAGCACATCAGCCCTGCCAGCTGGATGAGCAATTGCACGCATGCAACACCTCCCTCTCTGCAAGAGTAACTTCTGTTCAGTCCAGCCAGCACATATCAGCTTTTGTAATAATGACAACATTCTCACCAGTTTCAAGCACCTGCCTGAAACAAAAACACAAGAACACTACAACATGTAAGAAAGAGTTTCTCCTTCCCCATCCTACCTTAGTCCTAGGAATAGAACAAACTTGAGCTCAAAGTTTAGTAAGCGGTGGAAAAAGCCAGATACTTTGTGCTCAGCTACATTTTGTCACCTATATTTACTGATAGTTAAGTAACAAAGTTGCCTTGTAAAGGTTATGTACCAGACATTAACACAAGACACAGATGATGCCTTTGGTAGTGATAATGGTTGTGGTGAACCTTATAGGCCCTTACATGTAGATCAATTTTGAAACTGCAGAAGGCAGTGGTGCACTGAGGTTGTTGGCTTACTTTTTTGTCATTCACCCTAGTCCATCAAAATACTGTCCAAAGAAAGCCTACAGGCTGGAAGCTACTGATCTGTGATGTACCACCTTCCTTTACCAGATGGCATCTAACATCTGCCAAGAGTCTCATTATCCTTGCCTACAGACTGGTTTATGACACTAGCATGACAACCACCAAAAAGAAACAGAGTCTGAGGTAGCCAGATGCAGTAAGTGATATACATAGGGTTTAAAAACCAAAACCACTGCCCAAAACGCTTGTTCTCTTGGGGGAGGGGGGTGTGTGTGTGCAGGGAAGAAAGCTTAACCATCTGTCTTAACTATCTAGGAGGTGGAAATAGTGTTTAAAATATCTCCAGTTGAGAAAAGGGTTTTTAAGAGATTGCAATTCTTTACAATCAGCAGGAAAACAAAGATCTGTTAGCCTTGAAAAATTATATTTCCATAGCTCTACACTATGAGGTTGCCTGTTTCTCCCAGTCCCCCAAGTGCCAGCCACTGACACACTTTTTGACATTACATGTACACTTTGTACTACACATAAAACCTGGGTGGCCCAATCGCAGAAAACTAAGCAATTCCAACAGCTTGGGATCCTTCACATTTTTTTGACAAAGTAAGATTTGAACAGACTTGGTCACGCGGTGGAAACAGAACAAAAAATCCCCTCTTTTCACACATGTAGCATGACAACCACCCCTATTTCTGATTCTTTAAACAAGCTATTAGACAAACTTAAAAAGAGGAACAAGCATTTTTTTCCTTCACTCTGTTTTGAGCTACTGAAGGTATCACAACAACGGCTAGTCTCACCATTTCTCTGTTAGTGCTCAGTCCTTCACCTGTTTATGTCCATCTTCAAGCTCCAGCCATTCAAGAAATAAATTTTCCAAACTGGTAAAATATGACTACTAAACGATAGTAGCCACCAATTTCTATTGCCCTCAGAATACTTTTGAACACTTTCCTAACTAAGCTTGAGTCAATGCTGACTTAACTATTCATTCAAAACTGTTTATTATCTCATGGGCTGCCATTTAAATATTACATAGCAATGTAAACATAGTATCAGTTCTATTTCAGTTCAGCTTCCTTCTCTACAGAACACCTCAGCTGCGTGGGCTTTAAAAGTGCACTCGGTACAGTTGCAGTTTGACTCCTCTTTTCCAAGGAAAACAAAATATAGAAGTACCTGTACTACTGTAACTTTATGGTGATGCTCCACCAAAAATGTCACTCCAGCCAAGAATGCACAGTCACATTTGACTTTTTCCAGTTAAAAGCAGGCAGGGCCCGTGAAACAAGCTAATCTTGGACTAAGGCAACACCAGAAAGTAGAGAGCTAATCTACACTGCAGAAGCAGTGTCAGTTTGGTTACACCAGCAACTCCTTATGGAGATGACTAACAAGAAAAACTCTACATACAGTTAAACCATTTCCTTAGGTGATAAATACTGTACTAACAAAAGGAATTTTTATTATTTATTATTCTTATCATCTCTTCCCCTGGTCTAAATTGCAGCTACTCACTAGCTGTTGATAAAGCTTTGGTCACTATGTGTAGAAAGAACTCTTAATTAACACATTGATCCTACAGAACAGCAAAGATTTATTTCTTCATTTTTTTCACCTTTACACAGCATACACAAAAAATGGCTTACACACCATAGTTCCCCTTCCCTTCTAGGGCAGCAAGACCTACTTGCACTAAACCATGAAAGCTCAGGTCTGCCTGGGGGTTGACCACTCACCTATATCACAAATGCACCCCAAGAGCCTCCTCATGCCACGGAAGCCAAGGCAAGAAAAGAGCCATTCCATAAGCTGTGGCTGTACCCGTATGTCAGGGGTTTTCCTGGGAAGCACTTTCACAGGCTTTGTGCTTCCAATGCTGTGTGAAAGATGGGTGAGATTGGGACTGATTGTGTGAAAAAATCTACCAGGGAGGGAGGATGTCCCTGGATGAAAAGGTTGGAGACTATCAGAGGTATAATATTTACTCATCTAGCAAGCCACTACTGCAGCTGTCATGCTTCCTACTGAGCCTTCTCACCAACATAAATCAGAAGTGGAAGTGTTAGAAATGGCAGCTTTGCTAATAAAACAGATTTACAGCACTGATATAAATTCATGCTTTACTATAGTAGTACCAGCATGGAAGAGGTGCTCCACACCATCAGGGAAGGGCTCCTGCCCATTACCTAGGACATGCATCTCTCAGCTCCCCACAGCTTCAGCAGAGCCAGCCGTAGTCCTGCAGGAGTGGGAGTGCTGCAGAAAGCAGTGAGCAAAGAGCTCTTCAGAACAGGTGCTCGACTCTCCGATTTTTCGAAAATGCTAAGAAGTTTGAAAACTCACTGAAAATCTTAACTGTTTGAGCCTGATTAATGACACTAGAGCTGCTAAGGTTTTGATTATAACAATACAAAAATTTGCTGTTCCACTGCAGCTTAGCACCCAGGTCTGGATCAAGTTCCTCCCACTGCTCGAGTTTTTACTCAGACTAGGACACACCTTCATCATCCTATTAACACTTAACTCATCAGCAGAATGCTCATTTACAATGCAAAATACAATCTTACCAGACAAAAATCTGCCTTTAATCTGGGTACACACAGACTGAAGCAAAACCAAAAGCCTAGTTACTGCTTCTATCAGCAACAACAACACAATTCAGAATGCTCTCCGGTGTGTAGCACTATCTGAATCAGTCTGAACAGTCCTTTCGAAAAGTCTTAAAACTAGGAAAGAAATCCTAAACTCAAGAAACTCAGGGAAAAAAGTCAGCATGTAAAAACTAAGAGCACAAGAATATGACTTAATGAGACAAGGATAATTTTTATTACAATTTCAGCTGCATGGACTGTAACTGTTAAAAAAAAAATCAAAAACATGAGAAGGAAATAAAATTTTAGATTCACAGCTGAAGTCATGTGTCCAAAATGCAACAGATTAACTGCTTACTGCTCCCTGTGACACAGATGGCACATCTCAGGTGTAAGTCAGCACAAGAAGGTGTGAAGTTTGGCAGCATCAAACTCAACACAGTAATCTTTCTACAGATTCCAATAAGCCTTGAATCAGATGGGATACTTTTAATTTAAGAACTGGAGTGTTGCTGAATTGAAGTATTGCAGTCCAAAAAAAGGTGCTTTAAAGCTGAATTATGAACTATTATTGGGAAAAAAAAAGTTATTTTTTTCCAGTTTCAGAGATACACAGAGGAAAATTCCACATGAATGCTGACAGAAGAGTACCCAAGTGCCACCCAGAAGAGAAAAAACAAGCCACAAAACCTGCCAGATACCTACCAGAAACAAACTAGTTTACCTAGACAATTTAGTAAGTTTAATAAAAAATTGTATCACTTTCACCATCTTCATGAGAATGAGACAAGTCAGCCACTACTAAGTGACTTAAATTCAAATGTCCATCTATTCTCTTTACTTTGTATGCAGCTTGCAGAGCTGAAATGCAAATGAAATATGAAGGGGGGGAAAAATTGCTAAGCAGACTGTTTAAAATACACTTTATAAACTTGTGCCATACACTCACATAGCAGAACTCAGCTGTTAACATATCCCTGTAGTTCAGCATATCACATGTACTCCAGGTGGGTCCTAAAGATGCAGTTCTGTTCAGTTACTTTGCTCAAAGTACTGCAACAGCAGAAAACAGACTACCAGCTTTCAGCTCCCCTAAAATTAAAAATTAGTTGTTGGGCTTTGGGGTTGGTATTTTTTAAGACTTAACTAGGTAGTTTTCAAGTGCAGTTTAACTGGGATAAATAAATTATTACTCACGAGCTATGCAATGCAAACAGACGCAAGCTATGTCTATCAAGACTTTAACTCGTGAGAGACAGCAGGTTCAGACTCACATAAAACTGATCTAGTCCTTGATCGATTTAAATCCTGTAAAAATAACAATAGCTTGGGATGACTGCGATCATCTGTTGATCCACACACCAGACAGGATCCAGGCAGGAGTCCTCTCCCTCTCAGCCCATTTGCTTTCAAGACACTAAATTAAAAGAATTTGGGCCCTCTTTCTTATAAAGCATCTTATTTAAGGACTGTGGAAACATTGTCTCAGCTGCAGCTGGTCCTCTACAAGGTTGCTTAGATAAGTATCTTTAAAAAAGATAATAATAACCCGGAGCTAACTCAAATCTTTGACACTGTGGCATATGCTGCTCCTAAGGAACCATACAGAGTGTACTTAACAGCAGGAGCAGGCCGCCGGGGCAGGGGATGCAAAGGAGCCCTCTGCAACTATTGCTGGCCAAACATCTTCCTACAAGGTTTTCAACAACAACAAAGTTTCTCTCTGAAAACAGTTTTGTCGGTGTCACTTTCCAGTTCGAGGATGTCCCCTTAAAAAGCGGTGCAGATCTGGACCGTGCCCAGATCAATTATTTGACTTGCAGAAATAAAGCCCAACACAGAGCTCCCCCTTCCACTCCTCCAGGGACTTCCCGGCCCAGTGCTGAAGACAGCTTCCCTGCTTCATACCACTCTGAGTGAACAACTTACAAGACCAACGTTTTTTTCTTGCAGCAGTGTCCACTGGTGCATTCATCTCTGCAGTTCCATAAGCACCCATGAATTCTACACCACGCCTTAAATTTAGATAGAGTCCTGCCCGCAGCCGCCCTCCCTCCGCACTCCACCGCAGCCAAACCTGTCGTTGTGCAAAGTTACAGATCAGACTCTCACGGGAGGCAGCTGTGCACTCCCCGCTTAAACAGCCAAGTTAAAAATACCCAGTTCAAACACCTTGTCCAACAAACAGATCAAAAGCAAACCCCAGCTTCCCACGTTTGTACTCGGAATTACTCTTTTGACAAGTGAACTTCTAACCTCCTGCCTGACGGTTCAGCTCGGCGACCCCGGGGCAGTCCCCACAGGCGGGCCCGGCCCCGCCACCCACCGCCGGGTGCGGGCCCTGCTGCTGTCCCCGGCCGGAGCACCGAACCCAGACCTGGGTATAAATGACACCTGGAGGGAGGCCAAGACCGGGACACTCGCTCGCAAAGTTCGTGCCCGAGAGCCCCAGGACATCACGTCCCACGCCCCTGCTCCGCTCCCGCAGCCGCCGGTTTGTCCCCGTCTCCTCCACCCCCAGGTCCCCGGTGGCCCGGCAGGAACCGGAGACGCACCTGCGCCCGCCACTTCTCCCCGGGCCGGCGGGGGAGGAAAACCCCGCCGCCCCGAGCCTCGCTCGGCCGCCAAGCTGCGCCCGGTAGAGCCCCCCGGTGGCGAAGCCGGGCGCCCCCGGCGGCGGGCAGCCTCTGCCTCCGCGGCGGGGCCGGCAGGACGCCCGGGAACGCGGCGGCGACCGGAGCCGAGCGCAGCGCCGCACCGTCCCCGCCCGCTGCCGCGGCCCCGAGCCGGGCCTTCCGGGAACCCGGCAGCAGCCCGACCCGTTATTCCGCAGCCCGGGCGGCAAAGGGGCACCGGCAGCGGCGGGGCCACCCCCGCCAGGCGGCGAGCGACGCGGGTTGTCGGGGGGCTGCACCGCACCCCACCCCCGGGAGTTTTAAAGGAGCAGCGCGCCCGCTGCGGGGCCCGCGCGCCGCCCCGCCGGGAAGGCAGCGTTCAGCCGGCGCTGCCCGGGAAGAGGGCGGCGGCGGGGCCAGTCCCGCCGGTGCGGCCCGCGCGACGGGCGGGGGAGGGAGGGGCGGGCGGGGGCTGGGTGGCTCCTGCTGCTGCTGCTGCCGCCACAGCGCTCGCCGCCTCCCCTCCCCCCCGGCGGGGGCTCCTCGCTGCAGCCTCTGTGCTCCGCTCTCGGTCATGTGACCCTAACGTAACCGGACAGGAAAAGCCGCCGCCGCCGCCGCCGCCGCGCTGACTCCGTTGTTGCTGCTGCTGCTGCTGGGCGCGGAGACGGCGGCGGCCCGCGCGGCACCAGGCGCCCCGGCGGCCTGCGCCCCCCAGGTGAGCACCGGGCACGCCGCGCACCGGGGGGGGATCCCGGCGCCGCCCGCACGTGCGCCCGGCCCCGCCGCACCGATCGCGGCCCGAACTGAGGCGGCGGCGGGCGGGCGTGGGGGCGCGGCGGGGCCTGCTCGGCCCTACCTCCTCATTGTGTGCGAGGGGCGCTCGGCCGCGGGACCCGGCCGCGTCGAGAGGGGCGCGGAGGAGAAGGGCCGCTGGGGCCTGGCGCCGCTGGGGCTGCCTGGCCTACTGACAAACCCCCGCCGGGCCGGGCCGGGCGGCTCCATCCGGGACACAGCGCGGGGGGGGGGGGATGGGCCCGCGCCGAGGGGAGGGGAGGGCCGGGCCGGGGGGTGGGCCGCGCCAGGGGAGGAAGGGGGTGGGGGGGCCGGGGAGGGGGTGGGGGAGCCGGTGTCGCCCGGCGCCGGGCTCGTCGCGGCCGGTTGGGGCCCGTGCGCCCTCCCGCCCGCCCGCCCGCAGCGGCGCGGCCCCCCCGCCCGGCGGCATCCGGCGCAGGGGAGGGCGGGGAGGAGGACGCGGCGCGGGAGGGGCGGCCCCGCCTGTCTCTCCTGGCAGGCTGGGCGGCCCTGGCGGCGGCGGCGGCGGCGGTTCCCGTCTCGCGCGCCCTGGCGGCTCCGCTCGCGCTGCGTCTCGCGCCGTCTCCGTCCGTCCGTGCGCGCGTGGCGGGGGCGGGGGGGCGGGGGGAGGGAGGGAGGAGGGGCGGGGCGCAGCCAGTGAGAGCGGCGCGCGGCCACCCGGCCTTCCGCCCCGGCGGCCAATGGGAGGGCGCGCCACCCGTGCCACCGCGGCCGCGCGGGACTGCGGGGGGCGGGGCGGGGCGGCAGGCCGCGCCCCCGCGCCGCGCGCTACGGCGCCGGCAGGCGGCGGGAGTGCCCGAGCGGCGCGCGCCCCCGCGCTCCTCCCCGAGGCCGGCGCGCGCGGCCCCCTTGTGGCGGGCGGGGCCGCCCGGGCCCCAGCGCGGGGCTCCCGCAGGCGCCGGGCAGCGCGCGGCCTGACCCCCGCCCGGGGCCGCCCTTCCTGCCGAGGTGCGGGGTTGCCGCGCGGGGCTGCCGGAGGGCCTGGGGGGCGGCGGGAGGTGGGTGTGCGGGGAGAGCGGGGAGCTCGGGCAGCGGCTGCGTCCTGTCAGCACGGCTCCCTCCTCCCTCCTTGCCGCTCCCAGCGACTTTCCCTCCCCTCGGCATGTTTCTCTGGCGTGGTGCGGTGCCGGCTCCTTCCTAGTCTGCTCTTTGACTCGTGCCCACCGCTTTTCCTTTCTCGGCCTCCAAAATCAACCTACGTTTTCCGGAAGGGCTCAGGCTCCCCTGGTCCTTCATCCGATGTTGAGACAATTGGGTGATGTCGAAAGTTGTGATCCAGCTGAGCCGGGCCAGCCCGTCAGCCTGCGATGGAAGGACTGTCCCTGCAGGGTTTCAGGGCACGAGAAGTCACTTCACACAGCCTTGCTGGTGTTAATCACAGCGTTTTATTTAGCTAAGAGTAAAGCTCCTGAGCGAATGCAAACCTGTAACGTAGTGCTCCACGTAAAAGAGACAAAGCACTTCCCATCCTCTTCTTCGCTGCCCTGTCATTTCTTCGGAAGTGTGATTCTTCTAATGCTTTCAGTTCAAAGCATTAACATTTTTTTAAATACACACCAAAGTTTCGTGTTGTGCATGTGTGCGCACACCATATAATTTCATGAAAAGATGAATTCAGCTCTCTGATAACAGCTTCAGCTGCCACCGTGACTGCTCTGTGGATAAGGGTGAAACTATACATACATGTTGGGTTACAGTAACTAGAAATAATGCCTTTTTGGCTTGGAGTTCCCTTGAATCAATGGTTCACTCTGCCTGATAAGCTTCGCTGCCCAAGTACAACCCAGACTCAACACTGATTAATTAAAAAATATTGCACATACAGAATAATATAAATAAAAGCTTAGGAAAAAAGATAATCTAATGTGCTTTCGGTAACATCACAAAGTCTGCCTGCATGGAGCATCTTGCAGGATTAAATAACAACAAATACAGTGTTTATTATTGCTGACAGTAAGTATTCCCTCTTTTGGAGAGAATTTTAGCAGATCTATACAAACGTAATTATCCAAACGGTCATTTTGGAAGGAGAGGATGGCCCTGCAGAGAGCAGGAATCTGATTTTTTTCTCTCATTCACTGTAAGAAAAAAATCAACTGTATCTTAAATTGTATGTATTTCTTTGCCCTTACACCCCTGACACAAACAAATTCTGATCTCATGAATGCAAAGGAATGCACTTGGTCAGCCTGGTTACTGGTTTAAATACAAGGGTATTCTTCACTTTCCAGCAAGCAGAAATACTTGCTACTCCAATGACTAAATGTATTGGCATATGTGTAATACACTGTCCTTCTCTTTCTAGAAAAGCCACACTCTTACTGTATAGAAGAAACAAGCTGTTCATACCTTACCTAAAATTTCTGTGTCTTCCTATTAAATTTTGAAGGAAAAAAACCCAAGATTTTTTATAGGCCTACCACTTTTGATCTACTTCTGGTTTCACTTTCTCTTTCTTTTCTGTTCATAGAGCATCTACACTGTTCTGGAGATATTTTGTTGACTTCTCTTGCTGTTTTACATACAGACCTACATTTCTTCATACCTTCACTTTTTCTGCCCAAAGCTCTATTTGTGTTAGATTATATCCACTTGTTGATCTTACTAGCCGTATACTTACCCATCCAACCATATGCAACTGCCCTAATGTATTCCCCTGTCTATTTTTTTCCCCAAAGTTATCAATTGTTGCTTCCAAGGCTGCCCCCAGATTCCTGAGAATAAATTTGTAACTCTTAGGTAGTCCTTTGAGGGCTGCTTCCAGCAGCTGCTTGGAGGAAGTGCAGGAGGGGGAGGGGCTGCAGAAGCCCTGATTTAGGGGTGCTCCGGTTGGTGCCATGTTTCACCATAAGTTATCCTACCTTATACCCATGGCCAGCAATGAATAGAACTGCACCTCTTGCCCCTCAGGTTCCTTGGTTTGCTAAGTGAGCGTGAGGCACTCTGTCACACAGGCTCCTTACAAAATGCTGTTGTAGCTGATCTAAATAAATAAATTGTTGCTGAGCAAAAAGTTTGGCTCCTCCTGTTCTGATGGTCCAGAGGGCTTGTCAATACCTAGGATAAATTAATTGTTTCAGTCTGGGAAGAATCAGGTTTGTATCTGGTATTTCTCAGGAGAGGGCATAACCATCATAAATGCTTAATTATTTGATGTTGGGTTTGTATTCAGCTAGATAGCACACACTTTTAACCTAAATTTTCAGTATCTCTATATATCTTTTACATAGACGTAATCTAACTTTGCTTTCATTGAGTTCTGCTCTTGTCTCTCCCACCCACTTCAGTGAGAGTGACTGATACCAGAAGGAAGATCTATTTTTCATGTTTGGACAGACAAGTGATAGCCAAAATACTTTGCTCTTCCCATTACATGTAGATATTTTTACTATTTATTAATATTTCTTCCTTTCTTTTAGCTATTTACGTTTCTGTATTCGAATCCCACCCCTTTCCCTTTTCAGAATTCTAGTCCTGGCTCTGCTTTGCTCTTTAAGCCTCAGCAAATCACTTGTACCTTTGTAAACCACATTGCTTATCATGAAACAGATCCTTGCCTAGGTGTAAATACCATTTATGCAGTAGCTTGGATTGAGAGGTGTTACTAAAACGTGATCTGTGGATATTAGAGGAAAATGCCTGTTAAGAGATGTCTACTGTTGCATCTGTGCAACTACTGTTGAGTTTTACATGGAAGTCATTTGCTTTTCAGAGATTAAAAAAATGGATTTGGCCAACCATGGACTTATTCTGCTGCAGCAACTAAATGCTCAGAGGGAGTTCGGTTTCCTCTGTGACTGCACAGTTGCTATTGGTGATGTCTACTTCAAGGCACACAAATCGGTCCTTGCTTCTTTCTCCAACTACTTCAAGATGTTGTTTGTTCATCAAACCAGGTAACTATAAAAAGGTTTGCTGTTTAAGTGTTGTTCAGTTAGCTTAGGTAGGGAGGTCTGGCAACATTCTGAAACCAGAAAATGTTCTTTTTGCTTCTTGCTATGTCATAAGGAATATGGAATCCAGTCTTATCTGCAAACTAGAATCTCAATTTGAAGCATGTTAAAGTTGAACTGTGATTCATCAAAACTGTTAGAATTTAGCTCAAGCTGTTTATCCTTAAAAACCTGATAGAATCATAGAAGTGAATATTTAAAGGATCCTGTCACTCTTGCTATTTCCTTCCCCCACTCACTATCCTCTCCACTGTCTTGGTGCTATTCTTGACATTTCCATAATATTGTAGACAACCCAGTAAGTATTTGCTAGGAGAAATGGACTTATAAAAGAGGTTAATATGTTTCATTTTTTTTTACAGTTTACACTGAAGTCAGGTAAATAATAAAATACTACATAGTGGAGTAAAAGAGTTTGTGTTCTTTTTTTTTTTTTTTTTTTTTTTTTTTTTTTTTTTTGGTGTTCAGCCTTACATGGGGGGCATTGAAAAGATAACAAAGCTCTAAGACTGTTTTAGAGATTTTTTTTTAGTCTTTTTCCCAATTATTTGTACTATCTCAAAAAGTTTATGTTAAGTGAGTGATACTCTTAACTCTTTGCCTAGGAGTTCTTAGCCAAAAGTAAACACCAAGGACAGAAATGCATTTGCACTTCTGAGACAGGACAGCAGGCAGATGTATCAGTCTTGATGCTCCATCAAGAGCACACAGTCATCTCTGAAAGACAGCGTTGCAAAGTTTACTTTTGAGTAATATATCTGAATTCAAAGTCATTCAGCGTGACCTCAAGAAGGGTGCACTTTAAGAAATGGAAGAACTGGCTGTCATTTCCTCCTCAGCTTGGTAGCCTACTGTGGGTGGAGCATTCAGATTGCAGTGCACAATCATGTCAATTTCTGGCTTTCTTATTTACTGTTTGTTTAATGAAAGAGCTACAGATAACTCTTTAAAACTATTAGAATCCCAAATCCTCTCGTGTTTGCTAACTGGCCTAACCAAGATGTTCCCGATTTTCTTTCTTCTTCTGTGAACCTTGTCTCTCTTTCTGCACAGAGATCCAGCTTCAACCAGAGGAGTGCTGGGTGCTTGAGTCCAGAGTATCCTAAAGGCTGATTGATGCATAGGGAATGCTCTCAGCTAGAGGATGGTGTTGATTTCAGTCCTGTTAGGCTAAAGAGGGCATCACAGCCAAAGTGTCTCCCATTGTTGAGCGCTTTAACCAAAGGACTATTAGGCTGACTGGGTGTACCATGGGTGCCACTGTTTCTTCCTCCCTATTCAAGGAAAGAAGCTACTGTTCTGCTTTGTAAGGAGCCAGGCCTCCACACGTTAGGTGTGCCCAGACTAGGCCTGTTGCATCAGGTCCTCAGGGGATTCACACCCAGTCCTGCACAGTTTCTGGATGGTAATGCATTTGAGAACAAGGTGATGCCACACATTTGCTGAACTGTAGCAGCAAACAGTGGTAAGCCATAGAAGCCAAACAGGCAAGTGCCAGGTGAATTGTAGGTGTTTTCAGAGCTAAGTACTGAGAAAAGTTTTATCAAATCTGAATTAGATTCCAGTGCTAGCAGGTTTTAATTTAGCTACAGTAGCTACAATTAGGTACTAAATTAGCTAACTTAGTATTTGAATCCAACCAAAATATCTTTGCCATTTACAAAATGTATTAATATGTGACAATGAATCTGTAACATGACAGCAATGTAGAAGGGTATAGATTGCAATGGGATGGCTTTGTCTTTCAAGACAGTTACTTTCCTGAGGAAAAAAAAGGTCGTCTTTCAAGTAGCCAATAAGATTAGTTCTTTTACATTAAAGCATTTCTCTATTGCACATTCTGTCTTTTGAATTTAAGTCGATGCCTGTGATTTTTACCAGTGCTTGAATAACCTAAATCTGGTAAAAAAAAATTTTCCTTACCTTTAATTGATCATTTTGCTTCACCTTTCAGTGAATGTGTCCGTTTGAAAGCAACTGACATACAGCCAGATATCTTCAGTTATCTCTTGCATTTGATGTACACTGGGAAGATGGCACCACAACTCATTGACCCAGTTCGACTAGAACAGGGAATAAAGTTTCTGCATGCATATCCACTAATTCAAGAGGCCAGCCTTGCAAGTCAGGGAACTTTTTCTCACCCGGATCAAGTTTTTCCATTAGCATCTTCATTATATGGCATTCAGATCGCAGATCACCAGATAAGACATCCCACTAAGGTTACATCAGGAACTGACAAACTCGGGCGAGAACCAAGACCACAGACATCACGGATGAACCAAGAGCAGGTTTCTGAAGGTTCACAGCTCTCGCAGTTAGCTACCACTCTGCCACAAGTGACCAGGACAAACATGTCCACTTCTGACCCATTGCCATCTTCTTTATCTCCAGAATTGGTGTCTGCTGCTGGTAATAACTCACCTGCAGGAGAAGAGGCCAACATGGAAGCATCTTCTTCAGATGAACAGCCTGCCTCACTCACAATAGCACATGTCAAGCCAAGCATTATGAAAAGGAATGGAAGCTTCCCAAAATACTATGCCTGCCACCTCTGCGGCCGCCGGTTCAATTTGCGAAGTAGTTTGCGTGAGCACTTGCAGATTCACACAGGGGTTCCCTTCACGTCTAGCCAGCAAGGAGAAAGCAATATATCTTTGTCTCTCTGTAACAACACAGCTGATAAAGATGCTGTGGAAGTGCCTGAAGCAGGGATGATTAGTGACAGCGAGCTGCAGCAGATCTCAGACTCCCCGATAATTGATGGCCAGCAGCAGTCAGAGACACCACCCCCCTCTGATATTGCAGACATAGACAACTTGGAGCAGGCAGATCAAGAGAGGGAAGTAAAAAGACGGAAATACGAGTGTTCCATCTGTGGTCGCAAATTTATTCAGAAAAGCCACTGGAGGGAGCACATGTACATACACACTGGTAAGCCCTTCAAGTGCAGCACTTGTGACAAAAGCTTTTGTAGGGCTAACCAGGCTGCCAGACACGTGTGCCTAAACCAGAGCATGGACACGTACACCATGGTGGACAAACAGACTCTGGAACTCTGTACTTTTGAGGAAGGCAGTCAAATGGACAACATGCTAGTACAGACCAACAAGCCCTACAAATGTAACTTGTGTGACAAAACGTTTTCAACTCCCAATGAAGTAGTCAAACATTCGTGCCAAAATCAAAACTCTGTCTTTACGCTAGAAGAAGATCGCTCCATTCTGCTAGGTGGTGGGGACACAGAAGCCACAGAGACTGATAATGCAGTGTTAGCCTCCATCAAAAAGGAGCAGGAAGCAGTGTTGTTAGACTGAATGTGAAACCTATATAATTTTTTTTAAGTTTCTTTACTCATTTTTTATTAAATCAACTTTTTCCTCCCCAAAACTCTTACCTCACTTATCCCTGCCATCTTTTCCACCAGCCTCCTTCCCACCCTTTGTCTTCGGCAACCAGAACTGTACTGGCACGTTAGGAAATTGGACTTTGCCTCTCCCACCACAACAAACGGAAAGCTCTTGCATCAAACCAAAATGTAATTGATTTTAATACAAAGGAAAGTGTGAAAAAATAATCCAGCTAACTATGTTGATAGTATTAGTTAATCCAAATTTAATAGATTTTTAATAAAATTTAGATTTCTTAAAAGTGTATTTAGATACAATGATGAGTGTAATGAGAAACAGAGTATCAGTTTGGTAAGCAAAGAAAATATATATATGTGTATATATATATTAGTTTCCCTGGTAAAAGGCATTTCAAGAAGATCTGACAAACACCGTGCTCTTTAGAAGTCCACATGCAAGTTGATTAAGGTTATAACTGAAAACTCTCCGAACTTTTCTCAATGAATGCAAAAATCTCTATTCATTGAGTTAAAAAGAGCTGAGGGTTTTGGTTTCTTTTACCTGTATGTTTTCTGTCAAGTATGCCTTTGGGTATCTGTTTCAGATAGCATCAATGAGTCAAGTGAAGTAGTTACTTAGTCAAATTTTGACTTAAGTAGCTGTAATAATAATGTGATGGCAATCTTTATATATATATATATAAATCCTTTATATGTATGAAGATTTTTTATATATATATATAGAAAGTGTTTGTGTGTATATTTGGTACAGGTAAATAAATGCACACATCCTTTTTAAGTAACTGGCTGTCTCCTCTCAGATTCAGCCCAGAAAGTCTTTTAGTTGTTCGACAAAACTAGTCATTGCACAGGTTATTTTTAATCAAATTTAAAACATCCTAAGCTGTGTGCATTCTTATTTGCCTGTTGAAGAGAAGCTAATAGGTAAGTGTTGTCACCCAAGCTACAAAAGAAACTAGAGAAGTGCTGTACTGGTGAGCACTGTGGCATCATCAGTGCAGCACGTGCATGTGGTGTTAGCTGTAGGTTTGAGTCATTCTGGGTAAAAGGAGAGAGAACAGCTTTATTGCCTCTCTCAGGCAAGAAATGTCCATGGTTTCATTTGGTCTAATGGTGTGAGTTAAGAGGAAGAAAAAGTGGTCAGAGATGTTCTCGCAACAGGGGATCATGATTGTTTTAAAGTGAATCTGTAGTGCTGACAGGCAAATTCTGCTCTGTGAGTTTCCTGTTATTTTCAAAGCCAAGACAAAGTCTGCAAAAACTGAAAGAATGAATTCTGTAGTTTTCGTTTTAGCTGATGGTGTAGCACTGCATCTTTGTGTTAAAAATCAAGTTGCTGGTTCCTAATCTTTTATATAGATGCCCAGATTTTTTTGCTGGTAGCCTAAAAACCTAAACTGACAGCAGCAGTGAAAGCCATGGAGCAATGACCGGGGCCAAGAGAAGGCGTAAGCGGACAGAACAAGTGCCCCATCATAAACGGAGATGGTGTGTGTTTTGGGGGGAGGGGCGGGAGAGGGCAAGTCACAAACCACAGCTCTTCTCTGTGTATACGTTTAAACTGAATATCATCTTTTTTGTGTATAGTTAAGTTCTCAGATTTGTAAGTTTTTATACATCATTTCATTGAATAAAAACCGAATTAAATGGGATACGATTTACTGAGTTGAAGGTGAAAGGTTGTTGGCTTTCAGTCTTCCTGGAAGAGTTCTTACTGAATCAATTTAAAAGTCAAGCAATGTATTTTGTGCATCAGACTAAAACCTCTGTCATGCATATGAACAAATAGCTTACTAAAGCTTAAAGGAGTGGATTTGGCACAAAGAGTCTCTACGTATTAGTTTTTTCAGTTTATTATGACAATTATTGTCAAGATTATTGTGAGTGATGTTGAGTTTATTATCTCTCTTGTATTAGAGTAATAGATCTAAAATCAATTTATTTTACTTCAAAATATAGAAGTGTTTTCAGGTAAAATAGTAACATCTTACAGATTTTTTTTAGTGTTGCCCATTTTAAAACTTTTTTAGGATCTTCATTTACCAATGTAATTTCTTCAAATGTGTTTTTATATTTAATCTCACTTGGTCTGAAATGCTCTCAGAGCAGGAAAAAAAAAAAGAATAAATCTTTCCTAATTCAGGGTAAGGTCAGCTTTTGAGGTAGCTGTGGTTTAGGGGATAATCAGAAGTTAATTTCCAAAATTACTACAGCTGCTAAAGGCGCTACCACCTCAGCTTTTAGTTACTGCTTAGCCAGGTGCTCTTCTTTTTCAGCACTCCAGCTCTGCTCCAGTGCAGAATACAGCAGTTCAGCTCAACTCCCCAGGTGGCCGGTTGTATCACAAGGGTGCACATGGCCATACCATTTTTTTGAGACATACGGCAGAGTCTTTACCATATTCCTGCTCTCGTTTCTCCTTTTCCACTTTGGAAGAACATGTTTGGAAAGCATGTTTGCTCAGTTACATGTTGAATGGGCTCAAGTGAACTGACTCCACTGAAAAACAGCTAGTCTTAAAAAATGCTGGGTTTCTGTCAAATCTGTTCCCCGTTTTAATTCTGCAGAGGGCTTCAGAGAACTCTCAGGTTGTGCCAGGGCAGAAAAGAGCAGGGAGGAGGCTTACTGAAGCCAGTGTTGCTGCTGGCATCATTCAGCATGAAGAGAATGGGAAGCGGTGACTCCCACTTGGGCAGGTCCCTCATCTGGTGAGCAGTGGCCTTGTAAAGTCGGTGTACAGCCCAGAAGGAAGGGGTGGTGTAGGGCAGGGAACAAGCAGCCAGAGAAGTTGGTTATGACAGCACGGCTACTGCAAGAAACATGACATTTCAGGCTCAGCAGAGATACTCTCACCTGTTGATATTTATTCCTAAGAAAGAACACTTGTCAGGTAAATTTTTAAAAAAATCACAATAAAGATACTATTTTTATATGTGCTCAGCTACCATAATGGTTTATTTTAAATATCCTTTATTGTCTGTCTGATGCTCCATAGTTATGTGTAAGGCGTTGCATTTCACTGCTTGAGCAGGCTTTGTTCCTCTACAAGAATTAGAAACAGTATATTCTGGTTATTAACAACTGCATCAAGAATTTGGGTCATTACAGCACAACTACAGTTTTGTTCAAGTATCTGTGTTAAATACCGTCTGAATTATTATTACAGTTAGCGATAACTTCAGGTTTTATCTTTAAACTTTTGACTCAGATTTGTGACTGAGTTGCTCATTACTCATTCAGTCTGCTCACCTGCTAAAGTGGTTTTCCTACCAAATGAAAAAAGACAGCTTTGCAGGAACTGCTGAATAATCAATGAAAATCTGCCTATTATTCAAGGCTGTAGGTTGGACCTTCAGCCCCAGTATATTTCTGAAGGAGTAACTTCAAAGTTAACTTCCCAGATATGTCACCTGACAAGACACCTGTTCTTGGACTGCAAAAGTACCAAACATCTACCAATCCATCTGCAATAGAAGTAACAGGTGATTATCACTCTGAAAGTGAAGATTGCAGACCTCTGCAATCACTATTCTTTTTGAACTTTGTATCCAGTATCTTCTAGGTCACTAGTCTAATCATCATTCTACTTGTGCTGAGAGGAAATTTATTAGAAGATACTAGTGTTATAAACATTGGATTCCTTAAACTGCACTCCTGTTTACACTGCAAGGCCTTAAGTTTAGAAAATCTGCTTTCTGGCTCTTCAGTTCCAAGTTCCATAAAATAATAGCTTCAGTCACAAAAGGTAGTCAGGTACAAGAAGAAAAAAATACATTTATTTCTGTTTGCTTTAAATAACTTAATGGACATTACAAAAACTTTTAACATTAATTAAAGGGAACTCGGTTAGATAAGAGCAGGTTCTAGGTTGCTCAGTGGCATCACAATCCCTTGCAATGGTTTTCCCCAATCTGCTTAAAAGCACAATTACTTTTTTTAAATACTCTGCCTTTTTGGAGAGTAATATAGTCCTTTAGTTATCTTAGGCCCAAGCAATTGAAGGCTTTTTCTATCAAGCTTGCCATTAAAAAGGACATACTTTAATGAAATTTAGCCAAAAGACACAAAACACACTGCCACCGCAGCACAGCCTTGCTGGCATGCTGTCTGTGCGCCCATGCTCTTGAACAGGTCACAAGTGCCAAGATGCAGAGCTCAGCATGGTCTTTGCGCAGCTGTCAGTAACTGTTGCTACTCCTCATAGTGCCACTATTTTAGCCCTTGTGCCAAAGGAGCTGCGCGCAGGAGGACTTCCTCATGTTCAGTCCATGTGTGTTGCCTTGGCCAAAATGGAAGCTTTCCTGGAACGTTAGGAAATCTACTTAGAAAAGAGAAGCAGAGCCACAAAATGCAAGTTAAGACAAATATACAGTTACTGCACTGCTCTGCAGAGCATGGAGCACTCAAAACTTCAAAGTGCTTGCAGAGGCAGGTACACAAGGAAGCACCTTTCTGCATCGTCACTGACAAGAATATGTGTCACTTTAAACATTTTTTTTATATATATACACATAAGAATACCGTCACATCTGCCATTCAGTTCTGATCAAGACCATTTCCCCTCAAAAAGAATTAACTCTAAATTGGGTCAATTTTTTGGTGGCATAGGTAGGTGGTCCCTGCAAGTGCAACTCAGGATGAAGATAAGCATATGCTCTGGGGTAGCCCTGAACACTGACTCAGGTCACAGCCTCTATGTTGGTGTTAAAGTGCCAGCACAAGCTTCCCATCCCAGCAGGAGCAGGTCTTCCCTGACTGCCCTACAAAAGGGTAAAGCCTGGAAAATGAGAAGGGCTACACACACACTGGTCAGGTCCTTGCACCCCAAGAGCAGTACTCGAAGGACATGAAGGGAAATGGTCACTCAGCGCATGTGATTTGCATGTGTTGATGAGGAAGGGAAGGTGATGTCCCATTACTGAACCACCACCACCCCAGGTGCTGGCACGTCAGCCGCCACACACAGACAGGTACACAGAACACTGAGTCATGATTGTTCAGTCTTTATATATATATATATATAATGGCATTCTTACATATAATTATAACAAAATATATCTAATTTTGAGACATACATAAGACATCTTTGGCAATATTGATAAAGAGACCCAGAACAAGTCCTGATTTGCGTCCAACAGGAAAAGGATCCTGGGAGACACTTCACCCGTGTTTGCTGATTGTATTCAAGTTCAAAATGTTGCTGCCCTACTTACTATTTTCCAATACAGATGCAGTAAAATCTGCAGTTAAAACCAACAACCAACCAAGCACAGGTATGACTTGAAGGGTCCAAGTGTTCCTTGAGCACCACGCTCCTGTCATGTATTAGGTTTCTGTAAATAACACGTCCCCCCTCTCTACAGCGTCAAGCACCGATCGCTGTGGTGAGAGCAACAACCTATTGGCGAAATTCCAGCTCTGAGAGGCCAGACCGTGCAAGTTCACCCGAAGCAAGGGGAAGTTAAGGCGGCGGGGCCTCCTCTGCTCCGGGCCGGCCGCAGGGGAGCGCGGGCCCTGCCGGAGGCGGCTCCTCACGGCTCAGCCCCGCTCCGTGCTTCGGGCGGGCGGGCGGCTGCGGGGGCCGCGGGGAGCGCCCTGCGGCGGCCGGGCGGGTCCCTGGCGGGTCCCTGGCGGAGCTGGAAGCGCCGGCAGCGCCTGGGGGGGCGGGGAGCCGCGCATGCGGGGCGGGAGCGCGGCCGCGGCGGCGGCGCCGCGGGGGAGGGGGGCTGGGAGCGCCGTCCCGCCTCGGCCCGCAGCCTCCCTCTGCCTCAGGGGGGTTCCCCCTTCTGCCGGTGTCACCGTCAGCTGGGTGAGTGCAGGGCCGTGCCCTCCCGGTGCTGGGTGTCTGAGGAGCTTCGTGGGCTTGCCCCGCTCCTGGCACTGTAGCAGAAGTTGTGTCCTCCCGCTTGATTTAGCACCGCGATTCTACTGAAGACTGGAGTGATTGGGGCAATACATCACCTTTCCCACCGGCCCGAGTTATTTTGAGACTGAAGCGTAGCAAAAGGTGTGTCTCGGGGCCACGATGCCACTGTTCTTCCCTGAGTTTCATCTGCTGCAAGAGAAACAAAAGCAAAGATCAGCCGAAAGAATGCTGAAACTCGGAATCAGCTTGCATCTGCGCGTGGGGCTGTGCCGTGCAGAGGGAGAGCTGAGGCGCGGTGAAAGCAGCTCAGACAGGCAGAGAGACAACCGAGCAGAGGCTCGGGAAGCAGCCACCTAACGGGGACCACGCCTCTAAGGATACCGGGTTGGGGTTTTTGGTTTGGGTTGTTTTGGTTTTTTTCCGTTCTATTAACTGTTTCCTCTTAAGAGAGTGGGAACATGCAAAGCACAGCAGTAACGCGGAAGTATTTTACATTTATAGAGTCAAATGTGTACCAACTGGTGGAGAGCGCGGGCACAGGATGATGCCTGTTCCCCTGGAATGACACCAAAGGTGTATTTCAGGCCTTGCAGCACTAAACAGAATGTGGTTCTCTCCCCTTCTTTCTCTGTCTTCCCCAGTTTCAGCTTCAGTTACCCCCTTCACCTAAGAGCATGTGCAGGAGAAGCCTGTTTCTGTGTCTATCTCCTCATAGGAAAGGTAAGGAGGAGCTGGGGAAGTCCTTACTGCCCCCTATGAGGGGAGTGGGTTGAGGTCTCTGGCAGGATCTTGCGGCAGTTGTGCAGATCTTTGCATGGAGCACACGTAGCTATAATGAGCATTAAAGGCATTGCTATTAATGACCATGGCAAAAAAGGTGAAGTCTTCAGAAGAGCAACTGTTAGCATCCCTGAAATAATCCTGATGGATAAAGCTCCAGGCTCTGCCACAGGAGCCGTGGCAGTTGTTCTCCAAGACTGGCATATTTCCAAATGGCACATGAATGGGCACATCTCGCAGAAAGAAGACAATTTAGAAATCTTTATTAATGACAACTTACTCTCTCAAAACCATCTGATTTTCCAATCAGTTCTCAGAGATGGAGATAACTAAGGTGTCAGTTAAGCGAGTGCAATAAATAGTCTAGGGAGAGACCATACCTATAATCTTTTCTGATCAGATTTCACTGAAGCACATGAAGCTTTGGGAGTGAGGCACTCTATGCTTACCACAGAAAGAAACACTCGTACTGTTTTGGATTTTCAAAAAGCTTTACTAGAGGGGAAGTGTATTTGCCCTGATGATGACTCCACTGACCAGTTTCACACTCTTCCTGGAAATACATAATCACTGGTTTCCTATTCAAAATTAAGTTTTCTTTCCATAATTGTTTAACAGCAGTCTTATTGTTACATATTACTGCATTCTCACAAAATTCTGCTCTGATGTGAAGCCCAAAGTGATGGAGTATTGCGTGGATCCAGGCAGCCCCTGTTGCTCTAGTCCCTCCCCACCAATATCACTTCTCTCCTACCTGGATGTGTGAGGGACACATAGGGTGGGTGAATCCCAATGGCTGACACACACTTACAGGTTTCTTTTACAGCTCTGGGGGCCTCTTTATGTTGCAGGTACCATTCCCAGATTGCATTTTCCTTTACTAAGTTATGGAGTGGTTAGGCTATTATACTAAACCCCGGAACATATGCGCCCTGAGATCCTGAAGTCTCAGCACAGCATGTAACTCCTTTCTTGTTCTGGGGTAGGGGTAACTGTTGTATTCCTGTAGTGCCTCATCGGGGGCTGTTTTTTTCTCACCTATCTATTTGATTCCCCAAAATATAAATTCGTGACTGAGCCCTTTTTTCTGTTCTTCTGGTATTTCTATTGCAGTTGACTGTAGGTGTGTTGTAGCAAGTGTCCGTCGCTTGTCTACCGGTTCTGCAAAGGGGCCGCCACCTCTTAAAACATCACCGATGTGCTGCCCCACAGTGACCTCTTGTGGAAGCTGAACATTTCCAGCTCTTTAGCCAGTGTGGTATGAGTTACACGTGTGGTGAGACTATGGCTTAAGCCTCACTATAGGCAAGTGAATGGATACTGGACTCCCTGCCAAATGAAAGCAAACCTCATCCTATCTGCCTCCTGTGCTGGGCTCATAAAAAACGTGTCTTTCACATCGGTAGTCGCCATCCATCATGAAAAGAACTGACTGTAACAGCTACAGCGGGAACAGCCACAGTGGACAGGCACAGTCAGGCCTCCACAATCTGCTGTTAGTCACCGCTTGCCACTAGGCTTCTTTCGAGGCCATATAGGAGACTTGTAGAGGGAGGAGACTTGCCAATGATTCCCTGTTCTTTGACCTGTTTTGTCAATTCAGTAAGAGAATGAATAGCATCAGGAGGGAACTTGCAATGTGGAGTGCTAGCTTGCTGTGGGCTAAGGCAGCATCTGTTTGTAACAGGCTAACAAGGGTTCATTGATATGAGGCAAACTGTGCAATAAATAGTGTGGTTGTCCTTGTTCCCCATGGGTACACTCATGACTGACCCTTCAGTAAATTCTTACCTAAAAGGCACCTTCCATTAGGACCTAAGTATAAGGTCAGGTGGACTGCTGGTCCGTTACACAGAATTAATTTAGTCAATCAGTGAATAGTGACTTGCCCATGGACACTTAGGATTGAAATTACTTGTTTGCTAAGTGGAGGCTGTCCTTGGTAAGTGCCCTTATCTACTATCTACATTTGGGCTCCTCTGTCGATGGGGAATATACTAAAGCAGTGGTAATTAACTACCACATCACCTCTGTACTTGAATCCTCAGCAGGGCAAGCAGCAGCCACTCCAACTGCCACAAGACCAAGCCCTGACTTTGATTTACTGCATCTTCATGGTCTAGGGACAGTGTTGATAGATGCAAGTATCCCAGACCTTACGTTCCTAAAATCCTCTGCTTTAGTCATTACTTTCTTAAGTTGAATGTTGTCATTGCCATCCCTGGGTACAGATTCTAGAGGACTATCATGAAGGGTTGATGAGGCAAACTCAGGAAATTTCTCTAAAACAGGCACAGTCAGAGCATGTAAGAGACTCAGAGATTGTTCTTTATCTAAGCATGTTTTCTATAACCACTTACATGCAGTAGTGAATGCTGGTGCTCCTCTATTTCCCCATTTTGCTTTCTCCTTTTTGCATAGAGACAGATTAGCTCTTTTCCATTAAATCTACTTTAGCTGAGATTCTCCTCTGGGTTTTAGAATTTGTGGTAGATACTGCTGTATCTGCTAACCTATGCTGGAGGACCTCTTGAAAGATATTAACACTTACCCCTGGCTAAGACTAAGGCTTCCAGTGATTCCTATGCTTCCTCTGCTCCTTTTTCTATGAGGCAGAGATGTCCCTGCTCATGTATGACTGCCCAGAGATTTTACCCTGTGGGAAGAGCTTGTCTGGTATCTAGGACTGTAGCACCTGCTTCTTCCAATTCAGCTAAACCAGGAGTTCTTGCAAGGCAGTCTTCACACTGCCATGGAAGGCAGGCAGGCAACAAAACAGGCATCTAGTAATTATTACAGGGGAAGGCAGATTTTGTTGCTACTCATTGTTTAGTTTTTCATTTTTCATTGTGACACACACATATATACTGTTTAGATTTACACATAACCAACTGCCTCATTTTCCATGGTGGAGCAGCTGTGCTTGCCAACAAAACGTGTCAGAGAGATCCAGCTTCTGATGCCAATAAAATGTCACAGTTTATATGAATCTCTCAAATTCATAGGGAAATATACACTGTGAATCAAGCTTTACTTCATTAATTCATGAAGTGAAAGTCAAATGAGCTCGATCTCTTTTCGACAAACTAGTCTAAATTCTCAGTTCTTCAATTAATTCCTTCAACAATTCACACATTCATTACCTCACAAAGTCACTAGCCCACACGCTTGTGAGCAAAAGAGTTTCCTAGCCAAGGTTGAGAGGGCTCGTCCTTCCTCATCCATCACACTGCAGCTGTCCCCTCAGTCACCCCAGGAAGCAGGGGAGCCTCAGCAGCCTGACTGCTTTCAGGCTTATCAGAAACTACCAGTTACGTTTGCAAGGCTGTGGAGACAGCAGACCTCATCTCCTTCTGGCCTCAGTGTCCAGCCACTCTTTCTGGAGCAAAATGGTGCTGCTCCCTGCAGGCCTCAGGCCTTCGCAGGAGCTGTGCCTTAGGGCAGCACCTGGGCAGGAGCTGAGGGAGCAGCCCCTGCGGGTCTGGACCTTGTTTCTGCTGCTGCACTATTGCTTCCTGACTGGATCCAGAAGTGGCGCTGAACGCAGCCAGCAATCCTGAGCAGAATCTGCGTTTTCTCTCCAGAGCCCACTGAAGCAGCCTAACTTGGTATTTCACACGTGCATTTTGTGCACATACATCACCAATCCAACCTAGCGCTCTGTCGCGGTCTTTCCTCTGTAACGGCCGTCCAAGCTGGACGAACACTCACCTACCAGGGAAGACAGTAGCTAGAAGAAGCTGCTGCCCCTGCACAACAATCTCCCCAGCTTTTGGGGTGCTTATGAATCAGGAAGTTTGGCTCTACACGCACTGGGGGTGCAATCCCCGTCAACTTGTGAGAAACCAGCAGAGCCTCCGTTTGGCTGCAGGCAGGCGCTGAGGTGCAGAAGGCAGCGCTAGATGGTGCAGTCACACCAGCGCAACCACCCAGGCGTCCCGGCTGGCTGTCCGGCAGCTCTGCACGGGTGCAAGCACTGCACACCCAAAGAGCATTTCCCTAACAACATTCCTATACCGGGGGGCTGCACTGGGAAGCTGAAGGGGGCAGAAGGGACTCCCGCAGCCCTGCCTTGCAGCAGGCTTGCCCCAGCGAGCGGAGTCCTTTGCACAGGGAGCTGCAGAGCACTCCAAAGTACAAAGTGCTGAGGCAAAGTACAAAGTGGCTGGTACACAAGAAGGGGCCTTTTCACATCTTCACTGATGAGAAAAAAACTTCTTTTACTGTCACACCTGCCATACAGGGCTGACTGGGATCAGGCTGGTGCCTTGGTGTCACCAACCATTCAGGAGGTGAGAAATTACACTTCCACTGCCACACTGCCACTGACCTGCCCTTGTCGTCAGCATCTTGGCGAAGACATTCTGAGCTATGGGAAGACCTGAGGGAGGGCCTTGGATGAGTATTGTTCTGTCCACTGTAAGCACTTTGAGGTAAAGATAGATAGATAGATAGATAGATAGATAGATAGATAGATAGATAGATAGATAGATAGGAATATATAAGAGAATAGATGTTCTGAAGTGTGAGAGAGCCAGCCAGTTTCCTAAACTCCAGGATATATCACTGTTCTTGAAATTTTTGCCTCTGTGGAGAAAGGGAATTCTTTTTCTGGGTCTGTGCACCCAGTTCTTGTAGGAAGAGCTGCTGGAGGCAAAAGAAGTTGTTGGAGAGAACAAAAGATGCAAAGAACAGCATCATCAGTGACCAGCTCCTGGGATGCCCAGTCATCACATATCCCCTGGCCCTGAGAAAGGAGAACAGGATAGGAAGGGGGAATGGGCTTTGAGGGGTGTTTTGTGTCCCCCACACTCTGTTGGCAGTGCTGCCAGGGGAGAGCCATGAGCTGACAAGCAGATGACAGAGGAACTTCAGCAGGGCAGAACCACCAGCACTTCCCTGCACACTGTTTTCCAGCTGTCTCAGGGAGTGCAAGCACAAGGGGAAGTTGCAGCTTGAGCTTCAGAACACAATGGAGCTCCACAATGGGAGCATGGCTGCTGCAGGTCCAGAGAGGAGACAGAACCTGAGCATGTCCCAATGATGCCAGTGTACATGTCTGCATGTACAGGCACACAACACAGAGTACACAAATGTCCAGCTGCTCCCCCAGCCTCGCATGCTGCCTTCTGAAGGGGGGTGAGAAATTAGAATTTTCATAGAACTGTATGGTCTAGGTTGGAAGGGACCTTAAAGATCATCTAGTTCCAACCCCCCTGCGTGGGCAGGGACACCTCCCACTAGACCAGGTTGCTCAAAGCCCTGTCCAAACTGGTCTTGAACACTTCCAGGGATGGAGTATCCACCCTGGGCAACCTGTTGCAAGCATCAGCACTACTACTTCTCTGCTTAAAAACCAGAGTATCTTCTCCCACTATGGACACTGTTCCAATAGTTTGGTTGTATTTTGACTTCACAGCAGAATAAAAAAGCAAGTGTAGATTTTTTTGCTGGAACATTTTAACAGGCTAACCTTGGCACTGCTCAGTTGACAGTCTATTTTAAGCTGTTCTGAGCTGAAGATCCATTATTATTTCAGTCTAGCTCATTTAAAATTCAAACTTGACCCTCTAAACTATGTCTGGGTCCTGTATCTAGAGTAGAAGCCAATTAGCAGGTTTTGGTGTCTCCCTTCCGATTACTTAATAGGTGATGAGGGGAAAAACTAAGCTACACTGAACTTTACACTTCACAGATCATAATTAGTTGTCCAGGTACTTTAATATTTCTTGTTTTTAGCAAATTAAAAAAATCTTAACCCCCTCTCCACCTGCAGAAAGGAGAACCACTAGCATCACGGCATCTTTGGTTCATTGCTAAATGTTACTTTAAAGATATGGATTTATATTTAAAGTGAAGATATTCTTACTTCAAACGCTCGCATGGATGTGTGAACATGTGCTTTAAAATGGACTTCACAGAGATGCCACTGTGTCCATAAAGCCCATATCTGCTGCAGTTAAGTATTTATTGATGGACTTCATTTGTTATAAAGCTGTTTTTCTCTTCATTATGTACAGAAGGAACTCACTTCATTTTGAGTTTCTGTTGCTTGCTTTGTTGGGGTTTTGTTTTGTGTTTGGTTTGGGGGAGGTAAGCGTGGGGTTTTTTTAATGCTGGGGGCTTGTACATAGCAATAAGTGGTTCAGAACATTTCTGCCTAGAGGAGCAGCCCATGGTCACAGCAGGCTCAAGTCATGGAAAGTGTTTTGGGTTAAAATGCAGTTGGCTTGAGAGAGAGTATGAAAGTTAAATTCCTAAAATGTAAGCTCCATAGCCAGCACGGTGTTATTTCCTGGCTACAGGACAAAAGGTAGAGAATAAAGAAACAAGATCCTGCCTTTCCCCTTCCATTTCCCACTTGTCTGTGCAGAGAGGGACCCACAGTCCCTAAAAGCTCTCAGTCTCTGCTTTCCATCCTGCTTCCCTCAGCTGGTCTGGAGAAGCTGTTCTACTTTATTGGGTGGCCAGAAACAGCTCACAAATCAATGTTCCATAAAAACATCCACTTTTTTAAAAGTAATTTTGGTATCTTGCTCATTTTGCAACAGATTGTGGAGCCTGATTTTCTTCTAATTCCAAGTTTGTCACAATAAGCAGTTTTGTTTCCAGTAACATCTAGTATCTCACTTGACACACATTTGTCTCTGCTCCTGGAGTTCTCCAACTGAGCTCCTCTGCTCCCCTGCATGTTGTCAGTAGTGCTCACTGCCACTTCCCTGTTTGTTGCAGTTTGCCACTCCATGGGGACAATTAATCAATGCCTTACATATTTTACAACTCAAATTCAAGAGGCATTAATTTTCAGTGATGTGCCAGGTCTTGCTACGGTATGATATAGAGGTATCAGAGCACCTCATCACTGTGCTCCTATACATTAGCCACAACCAAAACCAGAAGCTTTTGAAGTTTTAAGCAAAATCATCTCTACTGCTTACATTGTAGAGTTTGATGCTTACCAGTGACTCAAGCTCTGGTAGGAAAGCAAAACCAAAATGTGATGTCTCTTTTATTGGAAAAATAAAGAACTAATAAATAACAGGAATATCCAGAGCCCTGCAACACATCAAGAAATTACTCCAGAAATAAATATTTCTTCTTTCCATGAGCAACTACTGGTTATGAGTGAAAGAAAACAAAATAGCAATTTTAACATAGTCAATATACTGCCATAGTGAATATAAGCCTACTTATACCAATTAATATAAATAATGGCTTAAAGGGTTTGTCTGTTCATTGTTGGTTTTCGTTTTTCAATTAAATACACATTTGTATAAAGAACTGTAGGCAACACACCCAGGCTTTGCCACACCATTCATATCAATGCAGGTTCCCCCCCTTGCAACTGAGAGGTATTAACTGGCTCTACTGTGGAGAGGAAAGAGATGTATGAGTTTGAATCCAATTGCAGGATCAAGACAGATTATACAAAAATCCATCAAAAGTATTTCCTCACCAGAGAGACTTATGCCAAAGAGATTAATGCTCTTGTCAAGATTGTTCAGCAAATATTCTAGTTTAGAACTGTTCATGTCAGCTGCAGAATAACGAGCGGTTTATATTTGTTTTTGAGAATTTGAATTGCTCCCATGAAATGACAGGGACATATCTGTAGGCTAGATTATGAGGAGAGGGTCAAGCTGCACAGGACTTTACACAGAGACCATCCCCAGGAAGCAGCACCCATGGCATATTGGACTTCTGCTTTCCTCATTTCATCAGAAAACCAGTCCCAGCACCAGGGACTCAGGCATGTGGGTTTTTCAAGCTCTGGAAACAGATGTCATTTTCAAGGAGGAACAGGAGACACTTAAACCTGTTCCTCCAATTTTAAAAAGTTACTATTTTTTCAAGAGGGTGTTGGAGCAGAACAGCCCACAGACCTTTACCACAACCTTATATTTCATTCTCAGTTTTCTAAAGACTAAATTTAGTGTCCAACTAGAAATTACATCAGCCCTAAATTTGATATTAGCATTGTGGTGGCTAAGCTTCCATCTTGCTAGCAGCATCTTCAAATGTTCACAGAGTCACCTTCTTTTACCATCTCATCCATCTCCCTGGTATCAGGACTCCAACCCTGTGCTACCAGTCCCACTGGCCTTCTACTACACATTGTTCCTCATTCTAAACCACATCCTTCCTCACAGGCCCATCAGCCTCCTCAGGCCTTCTCCCCTCCCATATGCCAGTGTGACTGACAATCATCCAGCATTTGGCAACCAGATATGGCCATCTCCGGAATCCTCCGTGCTTTTGGCCACCTGCCTGCCCATCCTGAGGCACTTGCTGTATCCAAGCTGTGCAGGTTCCTACCTGAGCACAGCTGCCTCCCCTATGCTCTGGATTTGATTGGGAAAGCCAGATTAATTTCCTTAGCTTCAGCTAATAGGCAGGATACTTGAGCCATTGCCAGTAAAACAGCATTAAAACAGCACACAAACCTCCTTGGGATGCAAGAGACTTGGTCTTCAACCCTTATTTTGACGCCTGCTTAGGAACTTCACATCAACAAGTAACAGGATAGTGTAAATGCATAAACCTTGCATAAGGACTGGCAGAGGTTGTGTACCTTGAACACAAGGTCTGGTGGGAGATGCTGGTTTCACCTAGACCTCCAGATGCCAGAATTGGGTAGCGAGATCAGGCACCTGCAGTATGAGCCCCCAGCTGCAACATGAAACCAAGGACAGGCTTCCTGTAGTGTTGCTTTGTCTCTGCTTTTGCTATAACCATTGCAGTCAAATAGTTATGGGTATTAGATTTAGCATCTTAGCTGAGATAGGAAGGAAAATGTGTAGCCTTACAAAATGAGTTCAGGTAGGAATCTGTACAAGTGTTTTTAGATACAAAGCTGCTAAACATCTCTAGCCATAGAACATAGTGGGAAAAATTTAAAATCTGGAGTTAAAGGTCTGTGATCTTAAACCATAACCACCTCTGATGTTCTGTGCCATGAGGAGTATACCCCAGCTAAGCCTAAGTGAGAAACCTAGAAGATACCTGTTACAGGCCCAAGGTCCTTAACCTACAACTTCATGTCAATTTTTTCATGGATGTTCATTTTGCTGCTTTGTTGGGTTTTTTAGTACTTAGACCAGCAAGTCGTATGATATCCTGATTTTTCACTCTGGCTCACTGAATACTGTTACTTATCTTGAATTTAGTGGAGGACTTCTTTCTTCACCGTGTTCTGAAGTATCTTACTCTTACTACTTCTTCTCAAGTATGCATATTCTTCAGAAACTTACAACCAAATCACAGTTTAAGTTTTAGTTTAATTCAAAACAAAAGCTGAACTTCAATCAACAACAAATGACTTGTCAGGAGAAAATCTAACTCTGAAGATGAAGCAACCATTAGAAAATAATTTACACGAAGCAAGATGAAAAAAAACACCACATCCACATGTAAGAACAAATTTGTAGTGTATTTTATTTAATCAATGAAAATCTACCTTAAAAACACAAAATCAAATTTGGTAACCCAGTACATTGGATTAGAGAAAGCTTCAAGCTTTTAAGCACAAGCCAGAAGTCACAGTCTCAAATGAGAGTTTCAGAGGCCAAAGCAATATGCTGGGACAAAGTAGTATCTTTATGTGGAGGCATGCTCCTTGCACCATTAGCGTGGTTTTGAGTGCACTAGTTTTTAGCTGTCAGTTATAAGAAGCAGCTTTTGTATTTGTTCTATAGTTAAGTTTGTTGCATTCCTTACCTAGGCCCTGGATTAATGTAGAAAACAGGCAAGTTTAAGCACTTGCCTGTCCAGTTATTACCAACATACAATTTACATTGTTGTAAAGCTAGCTTTATTTAAATGAGGTTCAGATAGGAATTAACTTTACATTATTATTAACAGCTTCAGAGCTACAAACATAAGAATTGGGATTACACAGGTCATGCTATTGTTATTTAATTTTACCTGCTGCAGTTATTGCAATATGGCTTAACGTACATAGGTATACAATTTGTACAAGTTCAGCCAAGTTTGCACTTGTGAGGTGTTATTAAGAGCATGACTAACTTTCAAGCCAACTTAAACCTGTGGAAACCAACCAAGGCTATTGGAATTACCCAAAGCTAAGGGGGAAAGCTGCCACTAACGATGGACAGAGACAGACAGGATTGTTTGAAACCACATTGTTTGGCTTTAAATATTTATGTAATTTGCTCTGAGGTAAGGAAAAATCTTTTGATGCTTCCACGCAGGGCAGCACCAGATGGTGCAATCACACCAGTGCAATCAGTCACATTGCTTGCTGTACGTGCAGCCCCAAGGAGAGGTAAGCACCTGCCATAATAAGAGCATTTGTACACTAAAAGTTGATTTTAAAATAAATTACTATACAGGTAGGATAGTGAGCTATTGTTCAACTTGATGGGCATCGGTTTCACAAAGTGCGATCTGTAACCTTCACTTTAGACATCAGAGCTGAAAGTACGGACTTGTACCCCATGTTTGATTTTAATGTAAACAGAAGAGAGGACCAACTCCTGTTGGGTCAGACAGTCCTGGGGCCTCTTTCCATCATTAAACCACCCTGCTCATTCCGGTATAAGCTTCTGGCAGTCTGAAGTGAACCCGAAGTGAAGGTTTTTAAGATCTCAGCACCCCAAAGGTCTCATGAACAATCCAAGGCAGAATTCATCACCAAGTTCTTACCCTTCTTCCTACTCCTCCCTCAGTGAGGACAGGGCATTGATGGGAGCTGGAAGGATTTCAGGAAATGCTGTAGTGGGAAAGAGGTTCAGGCAGGGCCTGAGAAAGGAGAAAGCTGACATGCAGGTAGGATGTTAGATGGTGTAGGTTGTGAGTAAAGACTTGTGGTTGGATGGGGCAGTGACCAGAAATGAGCAGACTGGAATGACAGGGCTGTGACTTGAGGGTTGTGGTACTACATGAGCAAGAGAGGAGGGAACTGTTAAGTCTGGTGGGTTCTCAAAAAACAGGGAGGACTGCAAGTAGAAGTGGTTGGTGGATCTGACATAGGTCAGGCTCTCCTTTTGTCTTTAGAAATATCATAGTTCTACATGAAAATCAGAACTGGGTTTAGGATATACATATAAATATTCAAAGCAAGACAGCCAAGTTTTTGAGAGATTTTACAAGGGGAAAAACCTGGAACAATAAATAGGAAACTACATGTTATCCATTTCCGCTCCAAGGGCATCCATTTCCTCTCCAGGCCACTCCACAAAATTCATTTGAGGGTATGCCTAAATAGTACAGAAGTATCATAGCTCTACATTAAAATCAGAACTGGGGTTAAGACATACACATAAATATTAACACATTACAATCCAGTCCTGAGACCTGAAGTCTGGAACAACTGAAGAATGGTATTTTCACTCACCATTCAAACTACACCGTAATTTGACTAAATCAGGCCTGCACAAATACAACTTAAAGATGGATAGATACCTGAATGGGACTGAAAGGCAGCAACCATAGGCATCTTGCTCAAGAATCTGTGTGTGATCCAGTTCCTGCCGTTTGATAAAGACATGTCTGCTACTCAGCCAGAAGTCTCAAGTGTTCCCACCAGTCAGCTCTCCTCTTCCCCCTCACACACAAGTTGAGCAGCATCTGTGGCCACTCACAGGTCAAATCAAGGCAGCTACGGAAGGTGTGGGGGGTAAGGGAGACTGCAGAAAGAAGGCTGGTGGATTCAGGTATGAGTGAAGGGGCTCAAGGAGATGGGACAGACAGGACACACGTTAAGTGAGGGGAGAGAAGTAACTGTGGCACGAATTTTAGTGTCTGTCCATTCACTCAGTTGTGCATCTCCAGTCTAAATGGTGTATTCTGGGCAGAGGCAAATAACTTTTGACTGGAATGCACAAGTGGATATAGCCAACATTAAAGGCATTGTTTCTTAGTAGAAATTACAAAAAAGGTGAGGTCTTCAAAGAGCAGATGTTAACATCCAAGAATAAAGGGTAGTGAATAAAGCTCCTGGTTCTGTCGCAGGATTGTCAGCTGTTCTCTAGGACTGGCATCTCTCCAAATGCCATACGGATGCTTAGCACATCTGAAAGACAGACGATGATAAAAAAAGCTTCATTAATGACAACTCACTCTCTCAATTTTATTTTCCCAAGCAGTTCTCAAATCAGAGATAAAGGTCTTAGTTAAGCAAATACAGTAAATATCCTAGGGAGAGACTGTACCTATCATTTCTGATTCACTGAAGTTCAAAGAGCTTGGCTACGTGAGGCACTCCAGGTTTATAATCAAAGGCAATACTCATATCTTTTAGGATTTTAACTTTTGAGGATTAAATACTATACATTAAATTCGTGCCATATGAATATGTATCTGGAAAAACTGGAACCACATTTTGTACCTCCAAGAAATATCACCCTGAACTACAGGCCAGGTTAAAGGCCATTAAAGTGAGAGGAGCTGTATAGAAAATAAACAAGCTGCTGAGTAGCCACAGAGAAATTGTAAATTGTTAAGAAAAAAGAAGATAGGAAAAAAAATCTGTGGTCTGTTGGAACCAACTGAGGAGCAGCTGCCTTTCAACAGAATTAAAAAAACCCAATAGAATATTACAAACGTAAGTTTCAGAGACCCCCAGAACTATTTAGGGAAAAGAAAGAAACTGCTGGCTAAAAACACTACTTACATTCAAGGCCTCAGAAGCCACTGCATTCTGACTTTGTGGACTATCACAAGATGCTCCTTCTTGGCAACCATCATCCTCCCATGTCTGTGTTTTCCCATCTTCCACTAGCAGGTGATGCTGCTCTTCCTCACTTTCTCTGCATGTTTGCTGATCTCTATGTTGGCCTGGGATTTCCATAATCCGCCCAACCTCTTTTTCCCTTAATTTTGGTGGGTGTGTGTCTAGGGGGTCTTTGGTTGAATCTTTTGAAGCACTTAGTTCTAGTGCTGTTTTCTGAAGTCTCACACCTTCCTTTGAAATGTCTTCAGGGCTAGTCACAATTGTTAAAGAATTCTGACTCTGTCCATCTTGCAGCATCTCAGAAGTTAACAGCACATCTTTCATTTTTTCTACTATTGTATGAATTTCTGCAGACTCTGTTAAAGTAGCAGTTTTCACTATTCCTGATTGCTGGAGCTCTTGTTCTTTATTCTGCATCTCTTTCTGTTTTATTGGAAGTTGATGATCTATCTGTGTACTTCCCAGAAATTCAGGTGTGTTTGCATCTGATGGGCCTTCCCCTATGGACTTCATGCGCTGCTCTGACTCAAAGGCAGTTGACTCTTCCGTCTCTGCAAGTTTGTCAACAGCTGTCTGGATGGCATTCAATACAATTTTCGTACTCTGGGACTCTATAGTCACATCCTTCTCAAATTCTATGTGGGTGACAGACAGACTGTCACTTAGAGCAATACCATTTTGTTCGGTTTGCCCTGTACTTTGAGGGCTCTCTGGTTCTTCTGATATTCCATTCATGGAAGCAAGAGTCACTTGAGGCTCAGGTGCTCCTGCACTTTGAAGCTCTGTAGTCCCACAGTCTGAATACTCAACAGTAGTAACTGGGACCTCTTCAGAAGTCATTTGCTCTGGTGTGGTTGCCAAGGGCTGTGCGGTGTCAGCTGTTTTGTCTGCAGGTGTTATGGTTTCTGCCATGACATGCTCTTCAACTGCTGCAGCTGCTACAGGCACAGGCACTTTCAGGCCTTCCAAGCTTTCAGCTTGTAGGAAGGCTGAGTCAGAGCCCTCCTCTTGCATAGTTAAAACCTCTTGTTGGACAGCAGATGAATGTTCATCACCTCTCCCAGCTTCATGATTTCCAGATTCAAATATGTCTTCCACTTTTTTCAACAGTTGCTCATTTTTGTTTTCTTCTTTTTGAAAGTATTGACAGTTGGAAGTTTCTACCAGTTCTTGTTCTTTTTCTGCAGTCTCTTCTTCAACTAGGCTGCTTAGTGTTTCACACGCCTTAGGACTTATGTCAGTGAGGACAGTGCTTCCATTTTCAGTGATATCTGGGCTTGTTGATGCTAAATTAGATATGCTGTCTGCTTCAACCTGTGTGGGAGCCTCACTGATCATGGTATTGCTGTCTAAGTGTGTTTCGGTTTCGAGCAGAGCATCTTCCATTTTGCCACCTTGGTTTTCATCACTCTGGGAGGGGGTTTTAGTAGTTTTTTCTCCGCTTTGTGGCTGTAGCACAAGCGCAGAATCTTTTGCTATGATCTGCCTGTCAGCCTCATCCCTCACACTCTGCTCAGCATCTGCAGCTGCTTCTGAGCCAATTGTTTCTGAAGGAAGGGCAGGGGTTTCTACCTCATTCTGCAGAGGAACCTCAGAAACAGCAACTTCTGTGCTTTTAACTCTACGAAGCACAGTGTCTTCTTCCTCTTCCTCTCTTCGGGCTGGTGCCCTGCTTGGAACTCCTTTAGCACAAGCTTGCTCTTGTGAGTCAAAGTGAGGAATTTCATCTTGTCTTTCAGACTTCGCAAGAATCACAGTTTCAGCTCCTCCTGTACACTCTGGTCCCACAGTGAGGGTTTTGTCTTCTCTTACAAGCTGCACAGAATCTTCAGCTGTAAGCCCCAAAGTAGAGGTTTCTCCCTCTGTCTTGTCCTGCACCTGTGGAGAATTGCAACAGACCTGTGAAAAACGGTATGAGCAGGAAGTGACCAGAAATGCTCTGGGTGAAATAGCACCAGAAGAAACAACCAGGAGGAGAAGGGGTATAAGAAGAGCATGAGGTGATGACACTGAGATTAGTGAGTCGCCAAGATTCCAGCTCATGTTCAGTTCCTCAGGCCACACAGCTCATTAAACAAATGGCAGCCTAAAGCAAAGGACAACAAACAACACTTGAAACAAAAACTAAACCAGGAAGATGGTGGGGAAGGAGGGAAAAAAGTGGGAACATATCAGTCACAACAGCTCCTGCACATTTAAAGCTGCAGTCAGCTGTGTAATTTATTTTCCTCCCATTGAAGAAGCACCTACCCATTTGTACCTACAAATTAAGGTATAATCTGCTACCTATGGTACCATATGGACCACATATGTATTGCATGTTTTCATGTAATATCTTCAGTCACATTCACTGTGCAGGAGCACTAACAGCAATTGTTTTGGCACCTTCTGATGTACATACACCATCTCCCACCCCATTTCTACAGGAACTCGATCCACCTCATCGCATACAAGCCTCAATGGCTGCTGCTTCTGGACATCTGTGTGTCCGTCTCACTGGAAACAAACTTCAGTTGCCTCAGGCTGCACAAAGGAGGCCATTGACTGTAATACTGCCACAACATGCTTTTAAATTAGATATAATATCTAACACTTGCTGATACTATTCTTTAACAGATGAACCTTTGTGTTGTATGTAATACTTACTGCAGCCTGCGCTTCTGGAATACATTCATCTCTTGCCTCATCTACTGTCAAATCTGTTGTGGGCAGCTTCTCTTCTGAAGGCTCCTGCTTTGCAAACAGCTCTTCCTTGGGAGTGACTGCTTTGATTATGTTAAAGTCCCTGTCTTGTGATGAAGGTTCCTCTGCTGTCTTCTGAGCCTCAGGTATTTCTTCATGGTCTTCTACAACTGGTTCTTCACATACCTGCCACTGGCTTTCATCTCTTACGATACCCACGTTTTCACATCCTTCTGTGCTTTCCTCTATTGCAGAAGGTACTTCACTCCTCTCTGAACTTTCTTGTAGGACACTCTCTTCAACTCCATCTTGGCCCTGAATGCTTCCTGCAACTCCCAGGGACTGGAGGTCATCCTCCTTGTGTTCTTTTTTCAAGGACTGTTCAGGCAAAACAGCTTCCTGGACTAAAATTTCTCCTCCTTTAGCATCATCTTTCACTTCTGACCCAATTCCTTGCACTGTTGTAATTGCAGTTGCTGTTGTGGTTCTTTCACTAACCAGCTGGGCTGTATCTACTAACTTTACTCTTTCAGCAACTTCGTGAAGAACCTGTTGTGTCTGTTTGTCCAATTCTTTCAAGTTTTGTTCAGTGGCCTCTACTTCTTGGACAGGTGTAACTTCCTCTGTAGTATCTGGAGTTTCTATCAACTGTGAAACAGCAGAAACCATCTCAGTTGTCTCCTCAGCAAGGGACACTTCTACTGTTTCTTCAGCACCAGAAGCTTCTGCAGTCTCTTCCAGAGCTGTCACTGCTTCTGAGGTTGGCTCTAACTCACTTGCTGTGGTGTCATCACTTAAATCCTTTCTTGTGTCTGGCACTGTCTTAGCAGCCGTCACTGCTTCTTCCACAACAACATCCGATCCAAACGTTTTCTCACTTTCTTTCTCTTCCTCTTCTGCTGCTTGCTCAATGCACTCTGTCAGAGCAGCAGATATCCAAGATGGTGACCTTTCTTCAATACTGGTAACCGCCCTTTCCCCTTCCACAACAGTAACAGTAACTGCATGCACCAGCCCTTCATGTGCCTGCTCAATTCTTAGAGTCTCCTCTAATTTTTCTGCTCTCTCTTGCTCTGAGGTTTGCTCTCTCATCACTTCAGCATTTTTTGCTTCTTGGGCTTCTATTTTATCCTGCTCTGCTGCTTCGTATTCAGATAAAGGAACAACAGCTGGAATATCTGAATCTTCTTCAGTTGTTTCTGCCATGTCTTCCCGTGCTTGTTTAAGATTAGTTGGTTCTAGCTTCCCATCTGACTTTTTCTTCCTCCGCCCAGTCATCAGTTTTCTAAATGGAACCCAAGACTCATCTTTTCCAGGCTCACCATCAGATGTTGAATGCTCCAGGCTAGATCCCACAACAGAGTCTTCAGTTCTCTCTTCCATTCTGGTTTTGGATTTCCTTCTTGGAGTGACTAACCTTTTAAATGATTCCCACGTTGAAATTCCTTCACCCTCAGATGGGCTTCCAGCTTGTTCTGGAGAAGAATTCCCTTGTCCTTGATCACTCTCCTGAGAACTAGTAAGAAGTGCATCTGTTGTTGCTTCTTTGCTGTGTCCAGATTCTTCTACTTTTTGGCTTTCCTGACCAAGCTTATGTTCAGTTTCTTCATCAGATGAGGATGATTTCCTCGCTCGTTTCTTTGAAGAACCTACACATATAAAAGCTTCCCAGGACACAGAGGTGTCAACCTTTCTTTTGGGCTCTTCTGTGGCTTTCTCTGGTTTCTGGTCAATCCCATTTTCTTTTAATTCTCCCTGATTTTCATCAACAGTGTTTTCAGTTGCAGTCACCGAAGCACTCTTTGTCTTATCAACTTCTTCTTCCTTATCGCTTTCAGAAGGTCTTCTGACACGTTTCTTGGGAGTTACCATCTTTTTAAACGATGCCCAGGGTGTAACACTTTCTCTTTTTCGCTCCACATCTGAAACTGCAGAATCTTCATTTTCAGTGACCTGTACTCCATCTACAGATTTTTCTAAAGAAGGAATTTCATTTGTCTCCTCAGGAGAAGAAGCAGAACTCTCCCCCTTTTGTTCCTCTGGGCTATCTGGGGAATCTGATAAGTGCTGAGTTGGTTCTCCCTGTTCTCCTAACTTAGACTCTTCTCTTTTGCCTTTATGCTTTTTTCCAGACAGTTTTTTTAATCCAGTACCCGTAAAGAGTTTCTTTAAAGGGCTACCTTGTATTTTAGTTTTTTCTTGAGAAGACAGTAGTTCAGCTTCATTTGTGATACCTTCTGGAGGCCTCTTTCCAGATGCTTCTTCAGGAGTTATTTCTGTGGTTATTTCATCTGGTTTGACAGGCTCAGTTGTAACTATGCCAGTTTTTCCCTGTAGACCTTCATCAATGGGCTTGATTGACTGTTGATCATCCTCTGTGTCAACTGAACGTTCAGAAGTAGAAAAGGGCTTCAATCCAGAAGCACCTGAAGTCAATTTTGTCTCATGTTCTTCACTTTCTTTCTTCTCTGTGGTTTTATCTTGAGCTTCTCCTTGTGTGTCTAACTTTCCAGTGATGCCTTCTGATGTAGGTGAAATTTTCAATTCTGCTTCCTCTGTTTTTTCATCAAATATTTCTTTCGCCAGTGGAGCAGGTTTACTTTCTTCCCTTCCTTCAGACTTTTTAAGCTGTTCACCAGAAATTTTAATTGCCAAAGATCCTGCTTCAAGTTTCTCTTCAGAGGATATTTCAGTTCTCTCCTGTATTTCATGCTTGACTCCAGATGACTCTGTTTCTTTTACCTCAGGCAGTTCTGAGGATGTTTCCAATTCTCCATTCACACTATCAGTGATAACAGGTACCACAGGCACTGCTTTTAGCAGTTTCTCTGTCACCTCACTTTCTTTCTCTTCAGTTTTTTCTTCCTTTTTACCAAGATCTTCTGAGACTTCCAACAGTTTCCTTTCTTCATTATCATCTTCAGTTTTTTTCTCCTTCACACTTTCTTTAACAGCTGCTGCCTCTACATCCTCTTTTTGTCCCTGATCATCATGCTTGATTAGCTCTTCCTTCTCACATCCTTCAACTTCTATGGCTGCCACAATCTTTTTTGATGTTTGTTTTTCACCTTCAGTTTGCTCCTTCTCATGCACTTCAATAGTTACTGCTGTCACATTCTTCTCTTCACCTTGCTTCTCACACTCAGATTTCTCCTCCTTTTCACTGTTTTCAGTTTTTAATGTGGCTCCCTCCTTTTCTTGCTCCTCTTCTTTTGTAGGAGACTGTAGTTCATCTTCCTTAGGCTTTCTAAAGCTCTTCTTTTTTCTAAACCCAGTCCATCCCTGAGTAAAAAATTTTCTTAAGGGTGATGCAGTATCAGTGGCTAAGGCAGTTGACTGAGAACAAATCTCATTTGCTTCTGGTGTTTTAGGAGATTCATCTTCCGTTTTTTCATTTTTCAGTGTGTCTTTGGTGTTATCTTCTGCAGAGCGTGCATCCTCAGGCACTGCTGTTTCTTCTGAGCTGACTTCTTTTTGATCATCAGCTCCTTCAAGGACTTCTGTTTCTTTTTTTACAGTAAGAAGTTGAACTGGTTCCGATTTTCCTGTCTTTTCCTTCTTTACTGTGAATCTGAATCCAACAAATTTAAAAACCTTTTTAAAACCCAGATCATAAGATTGTGGCTCAGATGCATGGTCAAGGTCCTCCGTGTCTTCTTCCAACTGATTAACTGTATGAGCATCCTCTTTCTCCGCATCTACACCATCCCTGGCATTTGAGTCAGATGGACTCGTCTCCATAGTTCCAGTGTTGTCCTTCAAAGTTACACTGGAATGTTCCGTCTGTCCAACTGTTAAAAAAAAAAAAGTTCTCTTCTTAATTTAATGTTATATTATACTCATATAAAAAGTATATACTTTTTTCATTTTAATCAAGCTTTCCTAGACAGATATGTTCTACATTATCTGTGTGTCTCATCTATGTGCTACTATTAGGTGTTCGTGGTGTTTTTTTTTCCCCCAAGGACTAGTTTTTGTTCTAAGATTACTATGATTCCTTTCCTTCTTCATGTAATTGTATGGTCTTTCCAAAGGTTACTTGCAAATGCTCCTTTCAAATTTATATTCTCTTATTCTCTTTATTTTGCAGTTGTGTTGGTGCGATGCCTTTTTTTTGGGGGGGATGGGAGGGAATGGAGTGTGGCTTTCTGGTTTTGGTATTTCGGGTGTGGGGGGGTTTTGTTGTTTTGGCATTTTGTTTGTTTCTTTTTTACTTTAAGGCAAACTTAGTTCTATCCTATCATTACTGAAAGAACAGAGAGAACAATATATGTAATTATTCTTGAAGCAAAGCTCATTATCCTTTCCACACAGAGACCTCTGAGAGAAAAGAAAAAAATAATTTTAGAAGTGTGGTGACCTAAAATGATGACAAGAAAAGTTCATTTTACAGCTCTCTCTCCAGAGAATAGTAGGATCTGAAAACACCCATGGGAAACTTCCTATTTTTTTGAAAACCTGTAACCCCCAATGCAGTTACATTACAACACATTTATTTTAAATATCGTGGATCTTTGAATTCTCCCATACATCACATCACCACTATGGCCAGACAAAAACCTCATCTACAGCAATTCCTCATCACTTAAAGCAGGCAGGTGAAACCCTACTCTCCACGGCTCACAAGGCCGTGTTTGCATTATCTCCTTCTTGAGTGCTGTTTGAGTTTTACCTTTAGGACACTGGCACTCATCCTCTCAGTCTTGCTGGGACCATTTAAGCATTATTGCTCCCTCTGGCCATGGGCTGCCAGAGTTCATGGACTGGCATATGCATTAAACCCCCTGGAATGCAGCAGTGAAGAAGCCAGTACACATCCAGTTCAGAGCACAAAACTGCAAGTTTCCTCTGCCTCAACTAAGAAACTTTGGAGGGAAGAGGCAGGAAGGAACACGGTCACTAAGCCTTTAACTTCTCTCATTTAAACACAAAAAGAGCAGGTAAAACTGCTGTTGCCTATAATGAGAATTTTAATAATAGTAATAACTGTGTGATGAACATGCCTCATGATTAACAGGACAACAAACGAAGATAAAATCTATGGCATGGTCAAGACACCAAAAGATTCTTGGGCTTGAATACTGCCAGGATTTCAGTTCATGATTTCTCTTGACCCTTGATTTTGTTCAACAGGTGAAAGTGCAAGGCCATGAATGAGTGTGCTTTTTTGTCTGACCAGACTTGTTGGAATGCAAAGACAACAAAAACAAACAAACAAATAAATGTTAAACAGCAACATCTTGGGAGAAGGCATGGCCTCTTCAGTTGTACATGTGCTACTTTGATGCCCAAAGGCATGCAGGACACAGCTTTCACAAGGACATGCATTACTGAATCCCCCAAAGTTATTTAGTTTTTATTTGATCCATCTTTTAAGTTGGGTCTAACTCTGCAGTTGGCCTGCTTTGCACAGGGGCTGGACCACCTGATTTCCAGAGATTCCTTTCAGCCAAGGTATTCCCCCTCTTCTGCTTGCCTATGTCCCCTTTGAGAAGGATGGCATCGTCATAAGCACATAAACAATGCACTCTAGGTAAGGCAAATAAAGAATAAGCAAAACTAAATCTACAAATATACTGGCTTCTTATAACTATAGAGGGCAAATTATATTTATATTCACTATCAGCAGCCTACTGGTTGTTGTTTCTCAGTTGACATGAGTAAAGCTTTTTATTTTTCCCTTTATCTAATAGTTTAAAATTATTTCCTTTAATTGCTAACTCCTAATTTACCTAAAAGTCTGACCTCTGATAACACCCTAACTCTCTGGACATTTTAAAACAGAGTGTTTGAACCAAGTAATTTGTGAGGGAGTAGGGTAAGTGGAAATTGGCGTTTTTCTGAAGAACCCAGGGTTATTACTCCCCTAGTAATACACCTCTTGCAAACACCAGAACATGGAGCAAAAAATAACTCACTACAGGAACACTTTAGTCAGTGAAGGGAAATAAGGTTGTAGGCACAGCAAGAAGAAGCAAGAACACTTTCGAACTCTCTTTTAAGATGGCTACTAAAGAAAAACTGATGTGCTTATTTTATTAACATTTTTGGGCTCTTCTGAGTTAAAGATGTAGTTGGCAGCTGAGACTACACAAAGATAAAGCCAAGGAAGTACTTTTTTATCTTTGTTCATGAAATCATCAGCTATGAAACGAAACACTGATCATTTAATGTTAAATAAATATTTGTTCATGAGACAGACTCGGACAAAGGCAGAGCAAAAAATGAGGGTGAGAGCTAGTGGGAAATGCTGGGAAAGACCAGAAGCAGGAAGGCAGCAGGAGCAGAGGAGACTTCCAAGACACTTGTGACTCACTGTGGGCAGCTGGTGGACAGCTAGAGACACAGCTTTAGAAGGGTTCCCCTATCCTCTTGTAAATAGACATCTTGCATGCTTTGAAAGTCATGAGATTTATAAATAAAAATAAAATTATATTTGCAGCTGAGGATGCATTTCTTTTTTTATTCCTGAACAGAAATTTAGTGTTTAATAGGGGAATGATGCAGGATATGAATGAGTTAGGTATTTCCAAAGCAAGTGGTAAGATGCAAGACTAGCACACAGAGGCATCTCTTCATAGTCATGATGAGCATTCAAAGGATTATAGCATATTTGAGTCATAAAGTGATGTGTTCATAACACTCTAAGACACAGACTCAGTATCTGCAAAATGCTTTTTAAGTGGCAAGAGCTGAGTTACTATGAAAAAATCTGCAGGTATGGGTATGTTTTAAGATAGCAAATGCAATCCCAAAAACAGAGAACAGAGTTTAGAGGCACAGTGATAAGCTTTCACAACTGTTAAATCAGGCTGACTGTAGTTAGGTGTTCCTTATGAGTCCAGCAAACATGCCACCTTGCAATACTTCATTGAATAAACTGCAAAAGGAAAAACTAACAAAAAAGTTGACTCACTGAATACATACTTTTAATACTAGTCTGAAAAGCTGCAACTATGCTACACACATCACACTTCCATCACTCTCTCATAGCACACAGTGGGTATATTTGTGGACTTATGTCCAGGCATGACCCTTTCAATTCCACAACAAAAAGGATTTAACCTGTCCAGAAGGCATTTCATCCCCAATGTAACACAGAACTTACAGGTCAGCTGTTAAGTTACCTGCTGCTGTTGCTCCCAGACTCTACTTTGTCCACTGCTTCCCCATTTAAATCACTTCAAGAGTTTTAAACTGAATTTCTGATGCACTTCCTCAGCATTTGAGGAGATGCCATTGAGGGAATTCACCTGCCTGTTCCCAGCTGCCAGGAGGCTGCCACTGCTGTGCGACAAGCCTGCAGTGCAATTTATATCCAAGTTGTACTTTCTCAAGATATACCCCGAAGAGCATTTTTATCTCCAGTTGGACACAACAGAAACAGAAGACACAAGAAGTCAACTATAATGCTGAACTTCATATTTAGCAATTAGATTTGTTAACGATGTTTTTATTAATTACATTCTTGGTGCCCAAACATTGTTAGTGCACTCCTGAATACAAAGCAAATAATGAGTATTCCACTCGGAAAGCTCTGGAAGTTATTTACACAAGCTATTGTAGTTCAGAGTACTGTAGCATATTACTACCACAGGTATCTTGGCCAGACAACTAGCACTTTCTGAATGAATTAATTTAAAAGCATCTTTAAAAAACACAGGAGAGCTTCATCAGAATACCTACAAGAAAAAAAATATTAAAAAATCCAGTAAAACACTGCTGTGAACACAATTTCTTTATGTCTGTCCTGCGCAGGGCTGCACTTCACCAGCTATGTGCTCATCAAGGAAAACAATACAATAAAAATTTATCCAGAGGCAGTGATAAAAATCAAAGGTGATATCATAAAAATCAATCCACTTCACTATTTAAATCCACTCTGGCTAAGAACTAATGCTGAAATTCTATTTTAACTGTTTACATACCAGTTAAGCTTTCGAACATTTTTAATTGAATCAAGGTGCTGCTTGTGTTTTTGTAACTGCAAGTGTTTTGTTTTATTCTGAAAGAAGCACAAGACTGGCAGTCTTAGGGAATCAAAAATGCTTGATTTCACCAGTTCATAGGTAGCTTACTCTACGGTAAAAAAAAAATATTTCTGTCTTATCAGAAGTATACTGATCTGTCCTGGTTTGGATGTTGGAAAACTAGCATTTTCAGAATGACTGAATTCCTGTCTCATCCCATTAAAAGATGAAATTAATACATAACACTTCTCTGTCAGTAGGCTGATTGACACTGTTGGCACTGCAACTTAACTGCTCCCACCGTTTCATCTGTCTCTAGAAGTGAAAATGTATTTCTCCCCTGATAGTTGCTGGAGGGCTACAAAAAGCACTCTGACTGCAAGAGTTAAATCCACAGCACTTCATGTGCTCGAAGTCAACCATGTCAACATCTGGAGCTGGTTGACTTTTCCCCCTAAGGATTTGCAGCACGACGTTGGATTTTTTCCATGAATTCCCTACATTCTCAATCTCTCAGATGGATGTCACACACACCCTGCACCCGCCTTACAAACTCCACCGGCCACCAAATGGCTCCAGAGGACTTAGTGCTGTTTTCATTTATTCAATGCTTAAGTATTTAAGACCAAATCGTGCTTTCAGTCACATACAAAATATTGTCAAATAGGTCTGCACAAGCATAAATGAACACTGAAGCCGTAAGGCTGAAGGGGTACTTTACAATCATTTGCCTCAGTTGTATTTAGATTTGCTTTGAATACTACTTGTAAAACAACACCTACTGCTCCAATACTCACATGACACTGAAACAGGAGAAGGCAAAAAAAAAAATAATGTGAACCAAGTGTCCACTATATACCAAGCTTTTATTTGTTAAATGCAGTTTTCCCTTAACTGCACAATATTTCTAATTATTACTAGAAACATTTAATGACAAAAATCAAGAAAGAGTAAAAACTGGTAAAGATGGAGAAGCAGCAATTTGAAAACCAACAGTTTTAAACTACAATAGATATGAAAAACCTGCCCTGAACAGATTTATTTAAAGTAGCTGTTTGGAATTATCAGTGAAATTGAATTATTTAGCAATTTAAAAACCAGCAAGCTCTGCTTATAGGTTTTCACTGCTGAGTGTAAGAATCGGATATTACACCACAAACCCTAATTCTTTTAAACACAATTTCAAGAGGTTGCTTCTAATAAATCAAACACACCACCCACTTTGCAGTGACAGAGATATACGTTCATGTGTTACCCTTTTAACAATTTTTTTTTAACTACAAGGTTTAAAGTCTCTGACACCACTGCTTGACAATGTATTTCACAAATTCTTCCTTTCCCTACTATTCATGATACTTGTTTCCACTTCAAGTACAAATAATTCTTTCATGTGAAACATACTACTTCCTCCCCCATTCTGTTCACTCCATTATTTCTGAATACTGACTTACTATGTTAATTGCGGAGAGAGAGTTCTTTCAGAGTAATTAAATAATGAGGGAGGACCTACAAAGCTTTTTGCATACTAAATTTCACAGTGCATACACACAACTCTCCAGTTTTCTAACCATGTTATTCTTTCAAAGCTTTAGAAACAAACACCATTGGGTTCCTAGGCTTCAGTTCCTGGTACTTGACTAGTAACTGAAGAGTTAAGTTTTAAAATCTCACATACTTTAGAGTCCATTTTTAAACACGGAAAAAAGGAGGAGGATGCAAAATAGCTGTAATTTTTCATGGCTTACAACTCCTTAAGAAAGCAAAAGCAACAACCTCAGAAAAGGACACCATACATAGCCCCATACAAAAGTAACTTAAAAGAAAGCATAATCATTTCCACTGTGATGTTACTACATTCCTCACAGACCTTTATTTTTAGAAGATTTTGCTTTAGCTGTACTTGCCTGCTCCAACCTACAGACCAATTTCTCAAATTCCAGCAAGGGAAGTTATATCTGTCATTCATTCAAGATGTTAAGGTATTTATTCTTTTTTTTTTTTTTTTTTTTTAATTTGAATGTTTCAAGAAACAGCACTAAAAATGATGTTAAAAACCAAATCGGTAACGTTCTTCGAAAAGTTTTGTTTGTTTTTAATCTGGAAGGGTCATTAGCTATGGCTTGGATATACAGTAACTGCAGTTAAAGATTCTTCTTTAAATAAGCTCACAATAATAAAGTGCTCTCAAACCAGTCCAGCTGTTCTGCTTGGGAACCAAACCAGCATGCTGTAAATATTCATGAATTTTCATGGTTACCCATGCTGTTCATGTCTCACGTTCTGCTTTTTAAAATAAAATGTATTCACTGAGCCTGAGATAAATGAAACACTAGCATAGGGCTATTTAAGGGGGGTGTGGAATCTGCTCCTCTAGGTAAAGGGATGGGATAAGCACTGTAGGTCAGCAAACGCTGGGACATTTTAGAGAACCCCTAATGACAAGATACAATGAAAAACAGACTGAAAATTATCTTTAGCAAAACAACGGCATAAAGGGTAACATAAGCTTCACGGATAAACTCACCACAAAGGAGAAGTAGTAGCTGCATCTGCAGGAATTAGACACACAATAGCTAGACACTCCCACATACCAATAAGAAAAGGTACTCGGTCCTTTGAAAGAAATAGTAACTTGTACTGAGCTAGATTCAGTTCTTGAAAAAAGTACAATAAAGCAGTGAAAAACATGTTTCAGTGAAAATTTAAGTTTCCACAAGAATTATTAAATAAGGAAAACCCCAAACGATAAAACTGTGCAACCCTATAAAGACACTGCTTTTGAAAAACAGTTTAACCTTTAATTACTAACAATAAAAGGAAATAAAAAAAATAGAGAACGCTTGAGGAAAAGGACTCAGCATGTGATAAGCTCATTAAACATCAAGTTTAATGAAACCCCTATTGTAAAGGGCAGTAGGATATCTCCTCCCCTGCTAACTGATTCAAATCACGTACAGTCCTCCCCAGGGTCAGCTCCAACAGAGCTGGACTTCTTCAAGGCTTTGCTGTCGGTATGTATTGTAACCCTGAAGCATTTTGCATTAATAACCCCCACTATTTGTTGAATTCATTCACTAGCTCCAGTAAATAAAATATAAGCCATTAATACAATGAAATTAAAAAGATTTCCTGGATTGCTAAAGACATCATCTCTGAGAGAAATTCTGATGCAAATGAGTTACCTTTAGGAAAAACAGTTTTGCTTTTCTTTTTTAAAATGTCATAGTGCTGCTTTGTTTCCCAGAGAAAGACCCTGTTTGTGCAAAGCTGGCAGTGCAAGATCACGTGTTTTCCTTCTAATTCTTTGCTTGTCCAAATATTGCTATCTTTCCAAGCCCAATTAGTTAATAGCATCAGCTCTCACACTTAAGTGGCTCACGCACTTTAATAACTAAGATGCACAAAGTTCAATGTACACAGCGTCAAGTTTTAGCCATCAGCAGCTGGGATCCCCCTGCCACACATACACATGTACACACACACACCCACCCCCCGCCACGCTGTTAATCTCCTCTAGATTTTGCTATACTAAAATTAAAACAGCTATAGAGCAACAGCTTCATTTCACTCATGCAAATATTTCTACAACTTACAAACAATGCCCACTTCTGCATTTTCTTCAATTGCACCATGTTTGGCTCTTAAGATACTTTACTGCATTATTTCTTGACTAACACAAAATAGCATCGCCAATATGGTCACTACCTTTTCCTTCTGTTCCTCAGTTTCAGGTACTATGTCATATTCTGGTACTGCAGAAGAAAACCTAGTTAGCATCTTCAAATTTACAAAAGCCTCGTATTACAAGTACAGCATCAAGCTTCCGATTGAGGTGACAAGAAATTTTAAAATGTCAGCAACCTCCACTCAGAAGCGGCTCTCCTGGCGACGCAAATATGTAACCCAGACTCCTCATGCACCGCCAGGAAACCCAGAGTAAGTAAAGCAACACTGCGGAGAGGTGAAGGAGCACTCCAGCATGAGCACAGCAACCCACAGCGCTGCTGCAGCACCCAGTCCCCAGCCGTGACACACAGACACAGCGCTATCGGCAGAGAGAAAACAGCAACAAATAAATAAACGCTTACACGTTAGCAATGCCGCGCTGCCTTACCCGTCATCGTTACGGTCCCCAGCACTTCTGACACGACACACTGATCGTGAGAAACTCTCTCCCCACACTCCGAGGTTCCTCCTCCCTGCGCGGCGGGGCCGGGACCGGCCCGAGGGGAGAGGCGGGGCAGCCCGGCCCCGCCCCCCGGCCCCGCCGAAGGGGCTCAGCTCTTCCCCTCCGATCACGGCGATTCCAAACATTACTGCCTCAAAATGACACCCGTCTTGAAACTGTCACTTCCAAGTATCTTTTTTTTTTTTTTTTTAGCTCCTCTGGAAAGCGGAGGTGCAGGCTCTGCAGTTAGAAACAGCCACTTTCTAAACAGCAGAGCACCTCAGCTCCCGTTTTTGTAATGCCTTTTTGGTGCTGTTTGCACAAAGTATCCAGATCAAACCTCAACAGATGCTAGTTAAACGACCTAAACGGTTTAACCACCATAAACAAAAAGCTTATGAAACACTTTGATTTCTCCATACTGAAACATTTGCTCCTTTGCCTATTAACAGTCACTTAGGGGTTGGGGTTTTGTACTGTTTGGGTTTTTTTAATTGGAATTCTCTACAACCTAATTACATTATAAATTGTCCCAAATTCTGCTGCCAATGGTTTCAGAAAGGTATTATTCTGGATACTGTAGTATAGTAACATGAAACTCCAGCAGCTCTCACTGCTAGTAAAAAGAGATGCAATAGGATAAAATAAAATGTAAAGGATCAGTATCTGATACAGGTGACCTCCTATTATAGTAAGAATATTTCTATGGATTATGTTAGTTATCTCCAAAGTTCTGGTGACACACAGATACTCAGGCCAGCCATACAGCCTTTACCAGTGACTCTCACTGCCAGCACCAACACGCTTCCCAGTTAATGTAACAGGGTGGTGGCAACTTCAGTGAGTGTGGATCATCCCTCAAATGGTCTTCCAAATGCAAGATTCAAATAACGATGGCAACAACAAACAAATCAACCAAGACAGTAAAACCTTCAATCAAACATTCCCTCACCATAAGCAATTACCTATGTTACCTCAGTGCTCAATGTCATGATACTTTTATTTCTGATTTTATAAATTTTGCCAACAAGATGAAATAAAGAACGAGTGGGTAACATGAAAGAGACATATTGTTTTAGCTCTACACTATGTGGAGAGATTTCTCTGCACTGAGTATTTAAAAGAGGCTCCTTCCTCACCTTTCTTCATCTGCCTAAAAAAACATGGACCAAACTCTACGAGGTCCAGAGGGCTGAACACAAACAGTTAGGAATATCTGAACGTGATCATTACTTGAAGAGCCATCTTCACGATACTTGACAGATAGGTTTTATTTGTGTCTATGAATGGTGTCATTTCCAGCTATTGCTACCAGAAAACACGCTGCATTGCCTCCATAAAATAGTTTTTTTCCTTTGAGAGCAAACTGGTAGAACTGTTTTGCCGTTCACATAACATTATGCTACCATTTAGGCTTTGTTCGACTGACAACAGTAAAATAAATCCCGATTAAAACAGCAACATTTCACAACCATATGAAGGATATTATCAAAGAAAGCAAAGTCTTTTCAAGCAATCTACTGACATACAAATTCCTACTGCTATGCATGGCCATAACACATCATGCATTTGGTCACATTTAATTATGTGCATTCAAAAGGAGTTTCTCACCTCTTCTTTATTACACACCCTAGAAACAATTTCTGTACAACTAAAGCTACAACCCAGAACTGTTCAAAAATAAATGTAATATTTTACTATTAACTTGAAATTAATGTCTTTTTAAAATCCTTCTCTGCAACTTGATTCAGAAGCTGAACACCAACATGAAATCTTCTAACACTATGTCAAATCATCAGGTATTAGACAGAGTCATGAAGAAAGAAAATAAGTATCCTCTCTCCAGCCCTATCTACTCCAGAGTAAAATTTTAAAGAGAAGCAGTATTTATCATGAGTGAAAGATAAAACATGCTGCATCCCATTTTCACAGTGCCAACAGCCTCTAACAATATGATAACAAAGAAAGCACAAAAGCCTAGCATAAAATATGGCAACCTTTTGGGATAATGGTGTTACCGCAATTAATCTGAGGCATGGCAAATAATTTTTTACTAGAATGGTTTGGGTCAGAAGGGATGTTAAAAATCACCTAGTTCCGAACACCTCTGAATGGGCAGGACACCTCCCACTAGACAAGGCTGCTCAAAGCCCCAACCTGGCCTTGAACACTTACAGGAACGGGGAAGCGAAAACTTCCCTGGGTAACCTGTTCCAGGGTCTAACCACCCTCACAGGGAAGAATTTGTTCCTTATCTAAACCTACCCTCTTCCAATTGAAAGCCATTACCCCTGTCCTATAGCTACATGCCCTTGTAGAAAGTCCATCTCCAGTCCCACCCTGTAGCCCCTTCAGGTACTGGAAGGCTGCTATAAGGTCTCCCAGAGGCCTTCTCTTCTCCAAGCTGAAGAACACCAACTCTCTCAGCCTGTCTTCACAGGAAAGGTGCTCCAGCCCTATGATCATCTTCATGGCCCTCCTCTGGACCCACTCCAACAGCTCCATGTCCTTCATTTGAAACCCGAAGGCCACTGAGGGCTACACAGTTGTCGTAAGCTGCTCTACAGGCTGACACTGAAAACATGCTCCATCCCACCCTTTCATCATCCCTGCCCTGCTCTCTCACACCACCAATAGTTCTCTGCTGTGAACAAAAAACATCCCTTCTTTTTGCCATCCCCACCTAAAGGGTCGAGGTGCAGTGGGATGGCCCAAGTGTGTCTCCTACCATGTGGCTGCCAGCAGGATCTGCAGGAAGGGACAGCAACACGGGAAGGGGCAGGAAGGCCCGGAGAGGCAGGTGACCGTTTGCACCAGAGAGAGCAGCACATTTCTGACTGTGCAACAAGGGAAGACAGATTCCCAGGACAGGGCAGACAGGGGCGCCCACAGTGAGAAAGGCTTGGGGATTAAATGCAAATCTGATTAAAAGTAGTAGGACAGGGAACTTTAAACAAGACAGAGCCAGTGGATCTGCGACCTGTCCCGTGAGATCAAAATAGTTTATTAACATGAATATCACTAATGAATGAACATAAAAGGATTTCTGCCCTAAAGAGGATGAGACAGGCCTATGCATCAGAAACTTCTAACATCAGAAGTGGAAACTGAGCTGTTCTTTTAGGGGAATTAATGGTGGAGGGGTTGGCAACAGACAAGCAGAAGCACCGCAGAGTGCACTGAGGGAAGAAAACTGCTCATAGGGGAAATGGACATCATCAATCCACAAACCATTTGTTATCTTAAACTCTGATATACAGAGAATGTGTCCTATGTGTAGATAAAACACCACCCTAGAAGAAGCACTTGAGCAACCAAGAGGTCATTTGAGTAGCTAACTGTTCACTAGGTGATGGTCAGTTGGGCCCCATTTCAGCATCTCACTCCATTTAGAATCCAGGCCTCCACGATCTGTCCACTGAACACAGGTTTTTTTACTTACCAGTTGTTTCAGCAGGCTCTGCTTGCTCTTCAGGCGGTTCTTGGAGGGTTGGAGCCGCCCCCAGCTGCTGCCCATCCAGCTTCTGAGGTGCTGTAACACCTCCTGCTTGCTGTAGCTCCTGTGGTGAGGCATCACGCTCTGAACTGCCTTCACTGACATCAGGTACTGGGAGACTTGCATGTAAAACCTGCGTGGTCAAGTATTGGTTGAAGGATGGTAAGGAAGGAGAAAGAAAAGAAAAGAAAAAAAAGGAATATCAGAATGAGCCAGGTTTCCCCCCTCCAACCTCATTTTGCATATATACATGCAAGCATTTTGGGAATTAGATGCTTCTTTGTAGTATTCTGTCCTTGCAAAGTCATTAATAAATCGAAGAACTTCTGTGAGAAAAAAAAAACACAAACAAACAAACACAAAAAACCAAGACATAATCTGAGACTACTTACTTTTCTGCCACATTAAATAAATGGAAGAGGCAAGTCTTACAGACAATGGCCTATAACCTTGTGTAGAAATTGGTTTCAAGCATGAAGAAGTCCAGGATTACATAAATCTACCTAAAAAATATTTTTCAGTCTTCAAAATGTCTGGCACAATTTCTCTGATATATGCACAAATCCTGCCTGCATTACAGCCTTTGGTATCGCTCCTCTACTGATGTGGTTATCTTATCATCATAAACAATACAACTACAAAGAAACTGAACTACTGAGGACAGAAAGCAGAGGGGAAAAAGCTTTGCAATTCTTTGGGACTCTGTACTATAAGATTGGAAATACCTTTTCTAGATTTGCTAATATGTGTAAAAAACACCTCTTTTCACCTTCCGTATTTGATACATTTTAATTATATTCAGAGTTTGTATTGGCTTGCCATATAACAAGGAAGATACTTCCAGAAGCGAATCTTTATTTTAAAAGTATTAAATGTGTTGTGGTCATAAAAAAATACTCCTTTGCCCTTTAATTATTTGTTTAATTAACTAGTTTCCCAACTGGTTGTATTACCTTCCAACAGAAGCCATTTCAACTAATTAACAATGTCTTAAATCTCTATTCCTGAAGCATAGGTTTAAAGCTCCTCTAGTAGAACAGCAAACCTTAATTACATATCACTGTCTTATTATTCAGCTGTAGTCCCAAAATACTGCAAATAAAGCCCTGTTAATTAAGTGAAGGAACCACAGATATATCCCATTTTTCAGTATAATGTAACATCCAAACGCTTGAAGCACCAAACTGGGATCAGAAAGATTCCACATTCCTGACAATTCTCTTCCACAACCCACTAAAACAAGCACTGAATGGGGATGGCCATTTGTTTATTTTTATTAGCAATTATCCCACTGCAACAGAATTTCTACCCAATGTACAAAGTGCCAGGCAAATGGCTTTCCTCTTATCAGCCAACCCCCTTTTCACGCACCCTACCCCCGCTTCCACCAGCAACAAAATGCGTGTTCGGGTTCCCAATTTTCAGTTCAGAAGCCCTTAATTAAGCCAAATTGTTTCCACCTGGTGTTGCTGCACTCCTCAAAGCTGCCTTTCACAGCCACATAATCCACCTCACGAAAAACGACCCCATTCTGCTCCACTGCCAATACCACAGATGGAATAATTTGGCTTCAGAGTTATCACATGCTGAGACCAGATATTAAATAGAAGAAGTATGGAATGGCTGAACGCTCAGATTACATTCCCACTTCTCACATCATCCTTCTCATAAATCTAAAACACAGGAACTCAGGAGGAATCAAAATGCCACACCACTGAACAAAGGCATGTAAACTCTGGGAAGCTCTTCTGCAGTTGCACACAACATTAACTGAATGGTAGTAACTGATTAAAGGATAGCCACACACAGACATAGAAAATTACAATCTAGTTCTTAAAGGGCTTTCAGATCCTTCAATACAAATTTATTAAAGAACAGTTATTTTTTTAATAATTAATTTTACTCATTCATTCTTGTCAGACAACTGCTATTCCTGCAAACAAAGCAACATCCTTAACTTTACTGCTCTAAGGGCACTTGGCTATTGAAAGATAAATCCATGGATGGGTAGATGACACCCCCAATAGCACCAAGTCTTTGAAGTCTCAAGAAAGGCAACAGCACTGTATATCTTAGCAATCCCCACTTTATTAAAAAAATTCCTTGCCTTTCTTTCCAAACCTCCTCCAGACAGCAAACCATTTTAAAGCTAGAGTCTTACGTATAGAAAAATATGTACTGGCCCACAGAGTCTACCATTTGCCTAAGTGTCTAACATGAACCTGTGGGTTCTGCAAAGAACCAGGGTACAAAGGGATGGGGCACCCCAATGCAGTACAACTTGTCTCCTTTTTCAGTTGAGCCCGGAGTGATATGAAAAAGTATTAATTATGGTAATACTTACTATTCCCCCTGCTCTGAATTTATTCTACAGTCATGATGCATTCAAGAAAACAGTGACTAGACATCATTCCAAAGATTTGGGACCATTTCAGAAATCACTGGATCTAGCAGATAAAACCCTTGGATCTTTGCTTTGATACCTTCCAGTATGAAGGACAGAATTAAATGTACAAACATGACTAAATGTAGGACTACAAGCAGTTTTTACTCTCAACTAGTATAATTATAATTCTTGCTCACTCTAAACATAAATTCACCTGAGTAAAAAATGTAAATACATTATAAACCTCCATATTTTCAAATTTAACCAGGCCTGCAGGATAACCCTGCCCTGCCAGGGCATAGGGACCTTTTCACTCCAGACTCTTGGGTAAAGATTTGATGCGATTCTTGGCCATAAGAGGGCAAATTTAGATTTTCAAATCAAGTTCTACTTTAAATCACTTAATACAAACACAGAATCTTAAAATGGTTTGGGTCAGAAGAGACCTTAAAAATCATCTAGTTCCAAACCCTCTACTATGGGCTCCCACTAGACCCAGTTGCTCAAAGCTCCATCCAAACCAGCCTTGAACACCTTTAGGGAGAGAGCGCCCACAACTTCTCTGAGCAACCTGTTCCAATGTCTCACTACCTCACACTAAAGAATTTCTTCCTAATACCCAACACAAATCTAACCTCTTTTCAGTTTGAAACTGTTCCCCCCTCATCACTACAAGCCCTTATAATCAAAACTAATAAACTAATAGTATTTTTTTTTGCAAATTAAAACACATGCAAATGAGAGGAAACTATGTATCTTTGGGGTGGCTGTAATGTCAAGGGAGACACAACCACTTCATTAATTTAATAAAAAATTAAAAAGTTTTCTGTTGAGAAAAGTTGCTCAGGCTCTTTATGAGGGTCAGTGTAGTCTATCCCACTGCATTAGTGCTCAAAACAACCTGATTTCAATTTTAACTCACACCAACTGCTTCATTTTTCTGAAGGGATCTAAACCGCAGGTTAGTCCATCTATGTCTAATCTAGTGAAGTGTGTTCTTAATTCCATTGATAATTGCTGTAAATCTTAGGCAAATAAAAAGTAAAAATTTAGAGAGATAGGTGAAAACCTTCAAGACAAAATTAACAGCATAAAGAATCTCATCACTCAGCTCTTTGTATTTATCTACAGGTAACAAGACATTACAGTTGGCCAGTTCATCAACATTTATTAGGTTTCTGTGACACACACTCATTACTCTTCTTTGATTATTAATTAATGTATTAATGTGGTATCTCAGAAATGTAGAAGAAACTGAAGAAAACTGATTACCCAGTTCACTGATCCTTTAGCTGCTTCATTCACAAAACAAAGGGCCATCAGTGAAACAACACTGCCTTCTGTCACGCCACTAAGTATCATGAACATATTTTTTAAAGATCTCTCTGGTAGCCACTGCAAAAGTGGAATCAAAGGGCAGACACAGAGGTAACGAGACTAAAACGCATAGGACTTGTTGGGAACTTCAACCAACAGCAGCTTCTGCTTCATTTTGCATACAGCATCAGGTCCAGCTGTTGGACCCCACTAAATGCCTACAAAATAAAAAACTTACAAAGAAATCTAACACAAAAAATTACATGAGACATGGACGAACAGCAGGTTCTTGGTCTCCCACTCTATGTTACTGCACGCTTAATTCATGCACTATTCTGGAGTGGCAAGCAGCACCCAGCTTATTCCTCCACCAGCAATCACCACCATTCCCAACATTCCTTGCACTAGACCCAAATCATTCCAGAGATTCCTCACACCAGGCCCAAATGCACCAGAGTTAATTTTGCCTCATTCTTTTAATCCTACTACACTGATTCTACTTTAGATTACTAAAATAGCCAGATCCAGCTGTCTGAACAACTGAGCAAACTAACATAATGATCTGTAATATTTTTCCTTAAGTTTGGTTTTGAAACTGGGAAAGCTTGCAGCACTGTTGGTCTGCTCAGGGGGTCTGCTCTTAACACATGCTGCTTCATTTAAAAGATCTTCAAACACCAACATTTGGAAAAAACCCTGAATTTAGATCATTCCAACTCTTTGTTCACAGCAGTTTGTCTTGTTTTGCATTAGCCAAGACATTAGAGGTTTCTAGGACATTGCAAATTCCAGGTGGAGAAAACATAAGGCACTTACTCTACAAGGCATGTAACAGCATATTTAATTTGAGGGTAACATCTCCTGCAGACAAAGCCAGGAATCTTCTTACCTTTCTTTACTCCCCCATAGTCTATTCTGCCCTCTCAGCCTGACTCCATTTTGACACCTCCTTACAATATACTACCCTTGAAATTCACATGGCTAAAACAAAACCAACAGTTTTGCTACCAAATCATCTCTGTGATCTCTTTTTGCAACCTCTGAAGGAAGCATTACTCCCACCCTGCCATTCTGATCCACACCTTAAGCCCGATCCAAGCTGAGCCCCTTACCAGGTCTCACACCTTTCAGCACTTCCTGCACAGCAGTCCTAGGACACCTGCTCACCTTACACGTTGACATAGGTACAACTCAACCTACCACTAAGGATCAGTTAGAACAAGGACTGAGCACAAAAAACAAGTCACTCCGTTTCAGTAACTACAACCGTGGCTTGCATTTCCAACCACAAAGACCTTCAAAGACCTGACGCTCCTCTTTGCATTTCTTTAGCCTCTCTAACATCAAATACAAGCTAATTGCCTTGGCTGTCAAAGTGGCCTGACACTCCCTCTACAACCTCCTTCTTATCTCCTACATGATTAGGGGGTTATTTCACACTTTTGGTGGATCCATTACACCAATTTCCATTGTGCATTTTTTCAATTAAGCATTTTTATGCTTTCTCCCCAGCCACCCTACAGGCATGGGCAGGCCTCCAAACCTTACCACCAAGTTACATCACTCTTCCTCCCCAGTCAGTACTTAAAGGGAATCAGACCCCGTTGAACCAGGAGTACCCTGCAGCCTCACCATTCTGACCAGGTGCCTCAAACTCGAATGGTTAACTAGGGCTCTTAGAGATGGAATTAGGGACCTTCCTGTAGCACTTGATTAATCTTAATTGTACCATCACTAATGTAGTTCTTTCAGGCTGACTCGGCTTCCTCATCAGAACACAGTTGTTTAAACAGCAGATGTAAGTCTGTCCCAGCTGTTATTTGTCAGGCACTCAGACAATAAGACACTCTGACATCTCAGCTGGTAACCTCTTTAGAAGAGACAGTTCCAAATATTTACTGTCTAGCAGACACTTGCTCTCATTACAACGCAGGTAGCGTCATCAAGTTACTACTCAGAAATGGGAACTATCCCGAAAACACCATTTGAATGATTCGCTGCTCTTGAGTGGGGGCCCTTGCGTATGAGCAAGCCAGAAATTCACCACATGACATTTTAAAACCATCAATTGCTGCAGAAGATTATCTCTGCCAAGCTTAGATTATGCTGGAAGAATAGCTTATTAGCATGCCAAGATCATTCCGGCTTCTCTCTTTAAATGTTATTCCCTACACCATTTCAGGTAGCTGCTCCCACTGCAGCAAGAAATCTGTATTAAAACCATTTAATTCAGCTTCTAAATAAAATGAAAGCGGGGGGCTGACCGCAGCTGCTTCACCCGAGACGTTGGTAGGATGACGCAGCTTTCCTTGAGTTACCCACACGGCTCACAGTTGCTTTCTGCCCCATGGGATCTCAGAGGACAGCACTGCAGGGAGCAGGGCGCTGGCGTCTTTTCCCAGTCTCCCTCTGATGCTCAGCATCCAAAAGGGAAGTCAGGCAAGAGCTGCGTCACTGCTATGGAAAGAGAGGGAGCTCACAAGATGGAGACATCCAAACCAATCTAGACATGTGCTGACACCAAAAGAGGTGTCACCCAGCTCTCTGCCCTATCCTGGTCACAAGGTCCTACCTGCTCACCTGCACCTGCCGTTTTTGCTGTCCAAGTTGCAGAAGTCAACACATTTTGCTAAATCAGCAGAGAATGTCCTTGCCAAAGAAACTAAACAGCTTTCTATGGGTTTAGCTCCTGGAACAAGCTTGCCAAGTGCTACAAGCAGCAGAGGGGAAGCTGCAGGTGCCCTGGGGAGGAAGCAGGAGCACAGGACCCATGCCCTCAGACATCTCAAAGCTTTTGTTAGTCTGGGACAGCAGAAGTTTGCCTGCTCTCTTTCTGAGAGACTAACAATCTTGTTCCTACTTCTAGCGCTATTATTTTTGAAATCTGTGAAAACCTTCTTAGGCTAAGCTTCAGTCTTCCATGCTACACAGGGCAGTTTGATGGGGAGGATTCACAAGCAGACAAGGTCTATCAGCTCAACGGCACCAACAGGGAGCTTTTTCATTTCCCCTCCTGCCCTGCTGCAGATGCTTTCTTTATCTTGGTTCTTGGTCTCAGCTGGGTGTCATAGGAGTCAAATGAATTCACTAACACATCAGGGAACTGGCCCAAAAAAAAAAAAAAAAAGTTTGCTGTATCCTGAAGGGTTAGGGAAGTTTAATTGGCTTATAGAAAGGCAAGGTGAGGACCAGATGTGGTGTGAGGTAGGACTGCCTCATTTGGAGAAGACAGGGAAGAGGGACTGGGGAAAAAAAAGAAGAGGGGAGGAAAGAGAGTACTGCTGCTCAGATCAGCTTTCTGTGGGACCACACCTTGTCCCTTCATCTCAACAGGACTTCAGGTGTTAATTAACAAATCCAGTTAATTCAGTTCAGGCATGCAAATGGATTAGTACCTTCAAGATCTGCCATGCTCCCCTGCAGAGGGGGCTTCCTGCATCGTTGTGGCTATGCAAGATAAGGAGCAGCCCCTCCATTGCCTCTGTTTAATCTTCATCTGTTACAGAAAAAAACCCCACCATTTTCAAGTCCCAGTGACATGCTAGGCTGGAAACTCTGGAGCTGCTTTACATGTAATTCAGCAGCAACTTGTGGAAATGATGGGGTGAACAGCTGAGGTCCCAACCCCTTGAGCCCACATTTAACCTTGTCAGTTGGCACCTAGAGGCTCCTAGATAGCTCTTGGACTCTAGACCAAATGCTTTATAGGGTGTCTCACATCTCCTGGGCTGCAGAATTGAGAAACACAGACCCCATACACTCCCCTTTCCTGTAACTAGGACACCTCAAAAACTGGTATCTGGCCAGAGAGTCACATGTGAGTAACATAAAAGCTTAAAGACTATAAAATTTGGCCCTTTCTAGAAGGAAAGACAAAGAAGTTTTCATCTTGTACAAAATATGATACAATTATGTCATGAAAGAAACTTGATAAATATTCTGACGAATTTCAACTGACAAAAAAAGCACAACTTCCGTGAGATTTCATAACCTGTATTAGATTTGTTGCCAAGACAATTTATCTGTGCTCGACTTGCCAAGGCTCACTAAAGTTGGATTCCACGGAAGTCAGTTTTCAGTTTTTCTTCTAAAAGAAGGGGTTGTGATAAGGCTTTTAATTTGGAAAGCACAAGAAAAAAAGGCTATCCTTCAAAATGTCCTCATTGTATCTTTTACAAACAAATTAGTTCCTTGACAGATTTCTCCAGGGGCATTGCAAGATCTGGTAACTTTCAAATTCAAGGGGCTGAAAAGAATAATGATGAAAAATCGCATCACAAATCTGCTCAAAAGTACTTTTCTGCAGTAAGAACACACTAAATGAGATACAAAAGAAGTATGACTCAACTTGATTGAAACTTATTTTTAAATAAAAAGAAGTTAAAAGAAATTAATGTAACAGAAGGCAAAAAAAGTTGTTTTAGAAGAAGTGCAATAATGCAACTTCTTACGGCAGTGAAATGCTAGAAGAGCTTCCCCACCTTTAAATAGTTCTACTTAAATAACAAGATAAAACTTATTTGAAAACATTTTCCTGAAGAGTGGAAGACACAGAGTATTAATAACAATAATAATTTGTATTTAAGAACAGCATCTATGGTAGTGTCTTTTTTGGGGGTCTTAGGTCCCATAACTACATAAATATGGCCATGAATGTTATGTCCCTTCTTTAAAGTCACATCTGCATTGTTAAACAATCACAATAGGCAAATGCTTGCCCTCTGCAAATTCACTGGTGCCTAGATTTCAGCATCTGAATTATAAAATTGCCTGTCACAACTGCTAAGAGTTTTGTTAACCAACACCAATCCCTAACGCTTATTTGGTTAAAAATAAAATAAATCTCACTTAATCTAAAGTTCATTCTCAATGTGGTTTCCAAATCTGTCAAAACACGCACAAGGAGGTCTAGTGGCAGCCAGGAACTATGGGAAATTCAACTTGAAAGTTAAATCTGAACCACAAGGTCAAAGAAACAAAGTCATAACCAGTTCTCAAGCTCCAACACACCCACACACCAGCTACAGAAACTTCTGAATAACCCTGCTCTGAGGACCTAAACTCTGAAGAGCCTGAAGAAGGGGATCTCGGTATAACATAGCATTATTTCTCTCCTAACAAACTCATGCCTAATCCCAAAGCAACGCCATGTGAACACACATATGCACATAACCTCCCTTTCAGTCCCAGAATCCCCTAAACGCGCCTATCCCAGAGGGATAAATGGGTTCATTCATAATCTATTTTTAAACACCAGACATGTTTTAAACGAATTTCTTTCAATTCTTCAACGTTTTTATTAAAATAACACATACCTAGAGCTCCTCTACTCCCTAAGAGCTGAGAATTAGCGATGCAGTGTGACACCGGGGAGCATGAAAGCCACAGCCCACCCCCGCGGCTGGGGGGTCTGCGGCTCAGGTGAATTTGAGGCTGGAAGGCTGCGGGACGGGGCAGGGGGACACGCCGAGGCTAGCGCCCAGCTGAAGGAACTGCAAAAGCGACGGGCTGACCGCGCCCCGAGGCGCCTCTCACCTGCATACCCGAGAGGGGAAAGGATGGAAAGGGAGGAGAGAGGATGGGGAAGGAGGAGGAGGTGGGCTGCAGAGAGCCGCAGGAGACCTGGGCACGGCTGCGAGCCGACTGCAACACCGCAATCAGCAGCTTCCTTGGCGCAGACCCCGCCGCGGTGGGTGCGGCCCTTCCCCCCCGACGGCCGCACACAAAAGCGGCGGCGCCCCCGCGGCCGCCCTCGCCCCCCGCCCCGCCGCCAGTTTTATGACTGCGGCGCTGGCCCTGGCGCAGTCCCGGCCCCGCGGCGGCTGCTGCCGCGCCCCGGCTCCGCGCCCGTCCCGGGGGGCTGCCCGGCGACCGCGGCAGGTGCCCGCCGCCGCGGCGGGAAAGTTTCCCCGGGCCGGAGTGCGGCGGGAGCCGCCGCCCGCGTCCCCCCGTTGCCCCGACTCCCCGCCGCCCCTGCCTTACCTTGGCGGGCTCCGCCGCCGGCTGGGGCTCCGCCGCTTCCTCTGCCGAGAGCGGCTCCGGGGGCGTGCGAGGGGGTTCGGCGGCGGCCCCGGCCCCGTCCTGCGGGGCGGGCGGTTCAGCGGAGCTGCCGGCGCCCATGGCGCTGCCCCGCGGCCGTGCGGAGCCGCTCGCGGTGGGCGGAGGGTGGCGGCGCAGTCGGGAATGCAGGAGCCTGGCTCTCCGCAAACTCCTTTAGGGAGCGGGAGGAAGGGAGAATTGAAAGGGAAAAAAAAAAAAAAAAAAAAAAGCGAGCGAGAGCCAGCAAGGAAAATCACCTCCTCCCCTGGTCCCCCCGCCCGTCTGCCTCTTGCTCCATCACATGAGCAGAGCCCCAGACACGCCTTGCAGCATCAAATCGGGCTGATAAGGAGCGGCCAAGGGGGGCAGCGCCCTGCCCGCCACCGCCCCGCCGGCCGGGGGCCGCTCCCCTCCCGAGCAGTGCCGCTGCCGCCGGGCTGGGGGCGCCGCCCGGGCCCCGCGGAGCTGACTCAGCATTTCTGCCCCGCGCCGGGGCCGGGCGGGGACGAGTGGCCGCCCGTCAGCTGCTCTGGGGGTCTCCGGCGCGGGGACTGCGCTTCTCTCGGCCGCGCTGCCCTGCGCGCCCCGCGGGGCTTCTGCCGGCTCCTGACCCACGGGCTGCGCTCCGGGGCCCCAGAGGTTCAGCGCCATAGGCTTGCAGACCTCAGCCATGCTGGGCCTGTCTGCAAGAAGGATGTCCAGATTTCAGCTGATGCAGTAAAGTAGGGTCCTCTGTCTTGGGCACCTTTAAGAAAAAAATCAAAACACCTGTTTTTTTTGTCACACGGGACAGGTTCCTTCTTATTAATTCATGCCAGATTACATGGCATAAGCAAGCAAAACAACGCAGCTTCCTATCCGAGAACACACAAAGCTTCTTTTCCCATGCCACAAAAGCAGGACCAACATGTATATAGGCATGCTTTGATCCAGTGCCTTCCAAAAGTATCAGCAGGGAAACAGCACATACATTAAAATCAACCAACCAATGTGCCAAATGGGTAGCAAACAGATCCATTCACTGTTCTGCACCAAAACTATAAAATATTTTCTTTCTAATCATGTAAATCTATCCATCCTCTGTGGAGTTCATGGTTAATGTCTGGTATGATCTGAAGACTTCATGCTATAGAACCATACACAATTTCCTTTAGAACATTTAAGCCAGTCCTCACACACCAAAACACAGATTCATTCAGAAAAAAAGCATGCTTTTAAAGATACATTCCACAAATTGCCCGATCTCCACACACTGGTCACTTTTGTTTCCCTAAAAAAAATCAAGACATATCAAGTCAGTGACTAAAAAAGCCTCTGCAGCAACTCCCTTTAGCTAGTCCCAGAACCAACCAGAGTCTGGGCATTCAGCAGAACAAAACTGCTGTGGTGGATCATGCAGATTGAACCAACATCTTCCCCCTTTCTGCTTAGTTCTGCTCATTTTCAGATCAGCCTTTTTTCTTAGATATGTTTATGTGTCACAGCAGGAGCACACTGTCCTAAAGCCAGTTACCTGCCCGAGAGTTTTTGTAGTGTTTGGTTGTCTGTTCTTAATCTCCAGGAAGTTACTATTGGGGCATTTGTTTTACAGGAGAGCAGCAAAAATAAGAAAGGAGTGAAAAATCAGTTGTGTGGCAAACCTGGCTAAGGGAGGTGGAAACAAAACCCAGGGGAAGTGTTGGTTAACCCTCGGTTTTGTGAGGCCAGAGGTGCCAGGGACCTGCACACCGAAGGGCAGAATGCTCCAGTCCTCACTGCAGGAACAATATCTAATATCCTCTGATCTCCAGGCAGCCTTTGAGGCCAGAGACACAGAGGTGCTTGCGGCTCTCTGTGCTCCAGAGAGAAGAGACACGGATCTAAACTTTCTGTAGTGTTTACCTGAGTCTCTGTAGAACTTCCCTGTATCTGCCTAATTCTCCTGGATCGCTCATCAGCCATCACCCACATCAGGGGAGTGAGGAGCCCTTTCCCAGCCTTTCCTGATTGTCATCCTTTGAGGCCAACATCTCTGGTGGAGGAAGAGCCAACACGACCTCCATTCCCCACAAATCTGTCTTTCTCCCTGCCTTCAGCTGCTCCTTTCCAGGCACTGCTGAGTGCAGTCTGGCTGCTGCAGGGCTGTCTTGGGTTCCCCTTCAGCCATAGACCCTGAGCACAGACACAGAGGTCTCCTGGGTTTTGCTGAGGGGAGGGACCAACCCTGGGGCTCAGTGGCATGTGGAGCAGCTAGAACAGTGTGTGCAGTGGGAGGAGAGATCAGGGATTTGCCAGGGAGTTTCTCGAGAAAGGAAATGTGACACAATTCAAGGTTTGTGCCATATCATTTCTCTTTTCACTGCTCATTGACCACAAAATGCTTTCTTTGCAAGCAGCTAGAACATAGCCTGCTTCCTCCCACCTAAACTTGCTCTTTAGTTCTTTGCTCTCGCCTGGCCTCACCCGCTCCATGCCCAGTAGCCTCAGAGCACGGCTGCAAATGCTGCTCCTGAGTGAGAACCTCCTCTACGCCCATCCACTGGTCATTTTCTCAACGCAGATTTCTTTCTGTCTGCTGGAACTCTTTGGCTACATCTATACAGTGAAACAAAATGTGCTGGGAACTGCTTTTTGGTTTTAAGGTCTAACATGTGTACACACATGGCTTGTGTGTACATGCCCAACTCCTTCCCCCCTGTGGACCATTGTGTCTTGGCACACTTGGGGTGCAGGCAGCCATGGGCCAGTGTCCCAGCCCGGTTTAATCCCTAGTATGAGCACAGCTGCAATCTCCTTTCCTTTTGCATTTATTTATATATTCTTTTCTGGAGTAAATATAGCAAAGGGACTTCTAAGAGAGATATCCAGCATCTCCACTCTCACCCGAAGGCCGGTCTGATCTCTTTTAGCCTTTCACAATGCCCTGTACCTTGCTTGTACAGAAGGAATCGCGATGAATGACAGATCTGACTCTGGCATATGTCGGCCTGTATTTCTCTAACTTCTGCCTGTGTGCTACAGCAGTTACTGTCCAGACCTTTGCCCTGAACACTGCAACTGCCTCTTACTATATCCAAGTGTTTTTCAGACATGAAGTCTGTTTCTCTTGACAGCCTTTCCAGTGAAGTGGAGTCACATATGCTTTAGATGATCATCTTCCTAAGTCACCAAGTGTTGGGGCTGAAGCAAGAGTATTCAAGCTATTGACAGAAGCATGCATGCACACTTTTTTGGCTGAAACCAAGGAAGCTAAAAAGATAATACTTAAAGAGCTTCTGGCATGTTACCTAGACCTATTTCCAGTGAAACATCTTTGAGGAAACTCCTACTCAGACGTTCGAGCCCAGACCTTCCAAATGGCAAGACACACTTCTAACATTACAGCTAGCATATAACTGCTTTAAAATTCCCTGAAGTCTGGGTAACTTTCGTAGTGAGATTTAAAATACAGAGTCTGTGGACAGGCCTTAATTTACATACTTTAAAAAATTACTACTTTGCAAAGAGCATTAATAGTTGATATAGCTGGTGCTGATGCATTTGTAAAGAAGAAATTAACCATGTGTCTCAGCCTGTGTTGGTGAACAATTTTCCTGCTGTCTTCTGCCCCAGTCATGATTTTCCCCATCCACTCCTAGCAGCCTTAAATCTTAGTCCCTGCAAGCGACCACAAGCTTTGCTGCTGCCACCCTCTCCAGCTGTGCCTGAGGAGCAGCGAGGCATCCAAGGCATTGATGGCAAGGTGGGGGATGAGAGGGCTGGTCCCCAGCATCTGCGGTGAGGAACTGGGCCACCTGCCCAGCCTGCTCCCCATATCCCCCCAAATACATCTGATACAGGCCAGCTATTCACAGGTTTGTGCAAGAGAATGGCTGGGAGCGCTGGCAGCTGCCTGGAGCCCTGTTTACACGAACGCTCCTGCTGCTTTATCAGCGGTGGAGCCACACTGGGATATTTTTGGCACAAAAGCAAAGTGGAAGCATATCATATAAGTGTTCTCAAAATGGTAAGCTCTCAAGAACATACCTTAGATCTGGATAGAGAATATAGGGCTCTGACTTTACCTGAGCCGTATTTACCAGCTATTTTCAGCTTTTATCCCCACTCTTTTGTCCAGTTGTGATAGGAAAACCCAGGATGCTGTTAGAAATAAATGCATACGCCTAAGGAGCCAGTATTTATCAGCCTAACAAAGTACTGATGAGTGTAAACAGAAGAAAATGACAAAAATAGCCATGTAAAAATAGTTTGCTTGCAAGGAGCATTGTTAAGGCCCTAGGAAGAAACAAAGAGAAAGGAATAAATTTTGCAAATTTAGCTGGGAGAAAACCCTCTCTTTACTTCCCAAGAGCTAACATATCCCACAAAAAAATCACACTGATATAATTAAAAGAACTTCTAATATATTCACATCACAGAAGTGATACGGATCAAAAAAGACCTATTCATGGATAAAGCCACACATCTGTGCAATTTAAAAAATAATGTTAGTAGCAGAAATTTACTTTCAGTCTTGAATTTGATAATTATTTCAGTAAAGGCCATACATTTTTTTAGCAAGTGCATCATCCAGTGCATAGCTGTGCATTGCTGCAGGACTCAGAGACCACTGTTGGACATCCCAAAGCTGTTTCAGGAGAGGCAAACCCAGCCTTTGGTATAGTTTCTCTCCTTGCCAGTTCCTCACTTACCCTGCTCTTCCCAGGAGGTGCTGGACAAATACATGAAGCTTCAGTAGTCCAACTGTCACCACCTGCCCACAGGCAGTTCTTCACAGGGGCATGGCACAAGGAAAGGGATAGCAAAGGTCCATCCTGTTGGGAGTTTGGCTGAAGAGATGTGCAGCATGGCCTGCCCACTGCCCAGATATGTCAGCCCTCTAAAAGCTCTGTTTGCTGTACAGCCTCTGATCTGGCCCTATCAAAATACTGATGTTTCCAGGAGGCAATGTTTTGGTGTTCAAGCTTAAAAGAGACAGTGGCTGCAATTTTTTCCTTCAGTGGGAAAAAAAAAAAAGGCTTTATGAAGAAGAAGAAAAAAAAGTATGCTATATGACTTTTCAGAGGAGGGGGAAACTCTAAGGACTCTGTTTCATAGTGCCCCTGTAATGCTGAGTGGTCTGCTTGGTCTGCTTCCCTGCTAAGAAGGGGAAGGCTGCACCCAGGCTGTAGTTTAGTTTCATGTGATTAATTTAGTAGTCATGCTGTATAATAAGAAAATAAATACTGTGGTGTGCAGGTGTAAGGACAGTAGATTTCCAGTGTGAAGACCAGCTTGCTAGAAAGCTTGGTGACAGTGGCAACAATGGAAGAATGTGACCTCTGCTGCAGTTTTATCTGCTGCCCAGATAGATGGGTCTCACCCATAAAGCCTTTCAGGCAGTGCTCTGAGGAAATTCCTCATCAAGGAAGGAATGCCCAGAGGGAGAGATAAAGAGGCACACAAGGTCCCTGTAATTCCATTGCCCCATTGTCCCAGGCAGGTGAGTGAGGCTTTTTTGTCTTCAGGAGGAAATCCCTGTGGTTGGGGACTGAGAGCACTGACTCTGTATAAATGCCTTTGCACTACTGAGGTTACCAAGACTAGCAGGGTTCAGAGGCAGCAGGTGCTAAAACACCACTGAAAACTAAATTTGATTCTTGAAGGGACTCAGGGAATAATTTAGGTTGGAGAAGTCATCTAGTCCAAACTCTTGCTCATAACAGGGCAAGCTTCAGCCTTATATGATGTTGCTTGTTCTTGTTCCTTATTACCTATTTCCAGGGCCAGACCTCTATTTGCACATCAGCAGGTGAAAAAATCACCTTCCCTCTGTTGCTGGCAGCTATAGGCTTCCAGCCTCTGCTGCTGAGGAACCCCATCCTCCATGAGCTCTATCTGTCACCCTGAGATGCCTACCTTTTGCCAATCACCCCAGCAGTCTCTGTCAAGCCTGTGTATCCCCATCTCCCCTCCTGAAGGCTTGACGCATGGAGCAGGCTGTACCTCCCCAAGGGAAGGCCTCTGCCACAGCCTCGACAGGCACCTGGTCCTGCCCACTACCTGGACAGCCGCATCCCCTATCAGGAGCCCTGTCCTGTAAATGGGAAGCTGGATGTGAACCTGTTCTGTGCACCCCTGCTGCTCCCCCAACTACCTTCTCCCTCCGGCATTTTCTCATGTTTTGTGGCTCCTGGCCAAGCCAAGAGACAGTTACAGTGTGGATGCTGTATAGGCCACATGATCCTTCCTCCCATGGTGCACTCCATGAGCAGGGTCAAACAACCCAGGAAACCTCTATAGCTGCAGGTGGGAAACAGCACAATGTTTTCTGGATCACAACAAGAGTAAAGAGCAGGAGAAAAAATTTAAAAGGAAACACAGATGCCATCAGGATCATGTCTTAATATAATCACATTCTTCCTCTGGCCTGAACAAGAGCTGTCCTGCTCTGCTAGTGCCCACCAGAATGATGCTGCAAGGATAATTTCCTGAGATAGTTACCTTGACCTCTCTCTTTGCAGCATCCCTCTGGCTCTCCATCAAGCATGATTTACTTGTCTTTGCCTTCCTCATCTATCCCCACTGTATTTACAATCTACCTTTCAGTATTGATGATGATCGTGGCTACCCATCTCCTGCATTTGCTTTTTCGGATTTTCAAGCAGGAGTCTCTGTGCTTTGCCTTATGCTGCTCCTGATGCCCGGAGGTACTGTCCTTCAAAACCTTCATTAAATCATTCTTCTGACGTGTCATCTACAGAAAATGGGACAGCAGTTCTCTAGTGGTGTGGCTGACCTATGATTACTGATTACTCAGCAACATTATTTCCTTATTTCCCTGTATCCCTGCATCGGCCTGTGTGTATCTATTGCAGACACATCAGGCTTCACCTCTGAGAGTGCCCCCTCTGCCCTGACCCCCTGCCTGCACACAGCAGCCGTGCTGCTCTCGCCCGAGGTTCTGTTCAGCCCCAGGCTGGCAGGGCAAGTCCAGGCACAGAGTACTCTCCCATGTCCCGGTCATCACCTGGGGGTGCAGAGCCATCAGGTGGTCCCCAGGTGGGCGATGCTTTCTCCTTTTCCTGGACTGGTGCATGTGGTTGCTGAACTGGGGGAAGCTGCGAGATCTGCTGGTTCTGCTGCTTTGAGATGCTGTAATGAAATGGTAAAATCTCCAATGCAAGGGAAGCACTTTTGTTCTGTCTTATGTAATGCTGAATATAGGGGAGGTCAGTCTATGACTTAATGTGCTTGTTTCTGCAGTAATACAAACAGTAAATAGGCCCTAGCCATGCAAGATTTACAGTTTTTTTCATGAGCAATCAATAGAAATTTTAGGCTGGCAGCTTGACTGACAAAGTGGCACCCAAACTTTTAACCAGAAGCTTTTAGTCTTCTGTCAGCATGATCAAAAATAAGTACTTCCAAAAAAATAACCGGAAGAAAGATAGCTGGAAAGATAATATATTTCAGACTTCTAAATAATTACTGAACTGAGACTGGAGCAGAAAGCATTTTTAGCCCCTTTGTTGCCAAGGCACATACAAAAGATTACTGATATGGGAAGGAAGCAAGAAGCAGAGCGAGCGTAGACAATTTCTGTAGTCCAGGTTTTGTCTTAGTCAGTGTAGAAGAGGGCACTAACACACCTGACAAGTGGAAACCTTCAGTGGTGGTGAGAACTATTGACAGCCTTCATGTGGGTCTATGTGTTTGTCTCGGAAAACAATAAATAGTGAGCCTCTGGGGTGGAGATGAAAGTCTTTCTGTAAAGCATCATATACAGATGTTAAAATTAGATCAACTTTTGCAGTTTTAACACACAAAAAGGTAAAATGTGTTTTTCAGCTATCCGTCCTTAAGCATTTATAACAGTAGTAGCACATAGTTGGTCTGGTCAGTGAATGCCCCCTGCGCCTCCATTGTAACAGCGGGGAAAATGACACAGCTGGTGTCATGTCTATGGCCGGCCAGGCTGCCGCTGCACTTGACATGATCTTTGATAAGATTTGAAGTGAAAGAAGGAGAGAAAGACAGAAAGAAAGAAGGCAAGGAAGCCTCCCCCGCTTCAAATTCTTCAGGCTGACCTGTCAGCTTCTATGTTACTACATTTGGACTTGAATTTCTCACCAAGGTCAAAGCAGATTAGAAGCCGCTTTCGTATCTGACAGAAATACTATTCCCCACTGAATAGGGGGATGTAGCTCTAGTGTCTTTAAGTGGAAAGAGAAGTTCGGTCTTCTCCAGCCAGCAGTGTGGAGTGCACAGGGGCCTCCCAGTATTAGCTCTGATCAACACCAGCAGGTCATCTTCTCTCCATGATCCATGCTTCCCCGTCCCCAGCCCTGTCTCTGTTTGGATGTAGGCAGCAGACTTGAAAAGCAAGACTGAAAATATCAGACAAACATAGAAAGATTTGAAAGATCATATGATCACCTCATGATCAGCATCATTAATTTCTTCTTATGCTGCTTGTGGGAAACATACTATATTTTTTTCTAAATTACCCTTAAAACACAACAGCAGAATTATGTGCAGCCAGCCGAGGGCTTGATTTCAGTAGTGACCTCAGGACTCACATTTCCTTTTGCCCAAAGCTCAATTCACATTTGTAGGGAACTCACTCAGTGGGAGACATGTTTTTCTTAAATGTTCAACAGCTGCATGGAAGCTAGGCAGCAGGAAAAGCAGAATGGCATAATAACACTGTATTCCCCCCTTGTCTTTTAAAACTCCGATTCCCTTAAATAAAAGGTAAGAAAGGGAAGTGAAAATCCTGATGTGATGAGACTGAGGCCCATAGGAGGAGTGGGATGCCAGAGGTCGTAAAGGAGCCTGAACAAAGCACAAACACATAGTCCAGCCATGTTTACAAAAATGTCTAGCTCCACCAGAATTAGTAACTGGATGCCAGAATGCAAAACAGCTAGAGGTTTTTTTCCAGTACAGATCAAAGCAAGACAGTGCTGAGGAAACTGAATGTGAAAGCAAAGGGAAGACAATTTTTTTAGAAGTCTTTATTTTAGAGCAGACTGGCAAAGTAAGAGGATTTGCTGGGGAAGATGTACAGTACTAGAAAATAAAAGACACTAGTAGTCAGCAGGTGACCACAAAGCACTGAAGGTCCATGTTAACCAGAGTTCTCCATTTGGCCATTGGACTTCCCATATGCTGTTTTGCATGTCACAGACTGAGCTTCCACCCCCATTTTTTCCCTGCCATAGTGATAGTCTACAGCAATGAGAGCAGCTACTCAGGACAAATCAGAAGAAATGTGTCCCTGGTGTACTTGCCCTGTGATGGATGCCTCACTCAGCTGGAAATCAACTTTTGTGCATCTTACAAACAGGGAAGAAAGGGGAAGTTGAGAAGGGAAAGCTAAATAGAAAGCAAGGAGGAAAGAGGGACAAAGAAGGGGGGAATGGCAGAAATCAGCAGAGAAGTAGGGAGGATGGTAAAGGACTCCAAAGGCAGTGGAAGCAAAGGGATAAAGGAATGAAGGAAAAGTAAGCAGGATTTTTAAAAAATATAGTAATTGGTCTGAAAAATGAATGCAAAATAATCACAAGAGGTTTAACCTATGCTGACACTGATGTCTTATCAACAGGCCCTTTCAGGCTGAGAGTTGCCTCACCTCTGTGCCCACAGCCTTTCATCAGGTCAGTGGGCTGGCTCCTTGCTCAGTGCTTGCCCATGTGTGGTGGTGAGGAGGGGATGGAGATAACACTGACAGAAATTAGTCCCTCTTTATCTGTCCTGACTCCAGCTCCAATTCTTGTTACAGGTGATAGGTCTTCCAAAATTTCAGTTAATGATTTCTTGATGTCCTTTCAGGGACCAGCAAGATGAATCGGAGTGTGCAGTGTTTATCCTAGAAGGAGTCAAGGTCTCTTGAAACATACAGAATCAGACTGAAAAGCATGCAGGTGGTCTGTCAGGCCATGGAGAGGAACACTGGCCTCGTTTCTGTGGACCCCGGGTGAGTGGGTGCTGGCAAAAGCCCAGACTGGCAGACTGGGCATTGGAGGGGGCCTTTAGCATTCAAATGGTTCATAAATAAACTTCCATCTGACTGCAGAGTAAAAAAGTAACTTGGGGACCAGAGCTGTCTCAGAGCAGTACCTCTTCTGCAGAGAAGTGCTATATGTGCCAGGCGTGGCAGCAGCCCTCTGAGAAAAGCAAGACTTCAAACCAGCATGGATGCTGCTCCATAGCTTATTTCTTGTCAAATTAGAAGTTGTAAATCACTGCTGCATTTGTCTGTACAGACCTGAGTGATGGTGGCATAAAAAAGCCATGGCCACTATGTGATAACAAAACTCAAATGGGGTTTGCTGAAGTATCCCCTGAAATTTACCAGGCCCTTGCTGCCTGGCTACCAAGGCTCTCCCTGCTCTGGGGGACCGAGAAGGTCCCCCCACCACCTGCATAGACCAGCACGGGTCTGGGTTGTCCTTCTAGCTGGAGGCCAGGAACTTAATGACTCCTTTATCAGCAGCCTCTTCTCAGCACTAAAGTTATCCAGCTTATATTGAAATCAGTTATTTAGTTTTTGAGAAGAGCTGCTTTTTAATAGCATGTGACTCTTTTCAAGACCGAAGACACACCAGGAAGGTAAAGATGATAACTTATGCTTTGCATGGCTTTTTTATTTTTGTACATCTTTAAGATGACAAGCTGTGACCCCGCACAGGGCTGTCTGGTCTGAGGCCTGCAAATGATGTCTGTGAGCCTCTGTGCAGCTGTGTGCTGCCCATGGAGCTATAGACAGGGATCAACCGGTGTGGCGAAAATGATAGGCTAAGGCCAACCTCTCTGTCAGCTTCTGCCTCCAAGGTCAGAACTGATGAGAGCAGATGAGAGACAGATCTACTGTCCTGCAGGATCAGACAAAGTTCCGTTTAACTCCACAATGTGACATTGATACTGTTCAATATCTGATTATTACAGGGGAAAAGATCTCATGTTTATGAAATTGCTTTCTATTTCATAGATTATGATTTTGCCAAGTTCTGTTATGTAGTGGCTGACAGATTTCTTGAGGAATAAAGTGTTACTGGTTTTTTTTTAATCTCTCTTACTGTGTATTTTAAATCTGATTTCCAGAAACAACAAATATAATTGGAAAGTACCCAACATTCTGTTTTTGTGGTGTTAGGAAATAAACCTAGCAGTGGAAAAAGCGGTAATGTGTTCTAGGGTTTTAACCACCCTCCATCTAATGCTATGAATTTGCCATTTTAATCATTATTTCACTGAGCACTAAATATGATTGAACTACTTTGCATGTTACTTTAATTTTAAAACCATCAGCCATTTACCTTGAGGCAGGCAATAATGTGACTACCTGCCATACCCCAAAAGTAACGTGAGACAGAGGCGTAAGTTGATTTTTTTTCTGTCTAGACACCCACACTGCAGTATCAAATAGATAATCAGATTGCTCCTCTGTCCCAATGGGTTTATCACATGATTATCTGATCCCTTTCAAACAAATGTGTGTGTGCATCAGTGTAAAAGGCAATGCAGTGCTGCCCAGAATAATGCTTCTGCAGGTTCCCCTAAATGCACAGGCGGAAGATGTCTTCCCCTCTGAGGGTCTGAAATGCTGGAGGATTACCATTATATAACTTCTGTGAGCTTCCCATCCATCAGTTTAAAGAACACTTTTTCCAGGAGGGGATGATGATGCAGCGCAGAATTTCCCTGTCAATAGGGTGGTGCTGGAGAAAGGATTCCCCTCTCTTGTGCTCTGGTTCTCCAGAACAGGACTAAATAAAGCATTGGTGGCACTTTACATTTTCCTTGTGAGGCCTGGCATTGCACTCAGCTGTGCCTTTTTGTTTGGTTTTTAGCTTTGGGAATTTTTATGGGGGGAAGCAGCTCCTCTAGCTTTTACAAGAACTGGTATTTTTATGATATAAGAGAAGTTTAGTTAGCTGATAACTTCCTAGATACAGGATAATACTTCATGAAAGAGTAAATGCAAACCACTGACTGAGAGATGCATATGATGGTTAACTATATGTACAGTCTTAATTAATGAGGATGTGATCTATGGCCCCAGTTGAACTATGGCCCTGCTTAAACCATGGGCTTATGAGAGTGGAAAAAATAATATAAAATCATCAATTTCACCTCTCTGACCCAAGGGAAGATCCACTGTAACTGAGCTATTCTTGACTGTTGCTCATCCATCCTGTTCTCAAAGACCTCCAGTGATAGAAACATTTCAGCTTCCTAAAATAATCCCTCCCTGTCCCGTGGTGGAGGCTGGTGCCCATGCAGCACCCCCTCTGCTTCTGCAGAAGGCCAGGGCTCTGCCCAGGAGCCTGTGAGAGCTCTCTGGCTGTGCTTTGAAGCTACACATCTCTGTAGCACCACCCTCATGTATAATATCCACTCTCCCCCTTTCCCAATCTCTTTTCCCTGTCCCCTCAACACAGTTTGCCACTATCCCTTAGCTGGTGGGGCTGTGATGTGAAGTGGATCCTTGAGGCCATCTGCATTAGGAAAAAATATACAGTTCTCCTGGCCAGGGGCAAATACTGAGGGAGTGGTGGACTGGAGCACGGGAGGGTAGTGGTGTCCAGGACAGGGAAGGTCAGGGTGGTTTCACTGGGTTTGCTACCAGGCTAAATGGTTGTGGAAGGGGCCTCTAACTCACACTTTTCACCAGTTAACTAACAGCAAGTGGTCTGAATTGGGATATTGCAGAGATATCATCACACTTAATCCCAGCCTTCCAAAAAGCATCCTACACTTATACTTCATGAATTCCCTTCTCAAGCAGGTGTCCAAAGGCCAGTCTGCGCCTTGGCTTCAGTAAAACCATTTCAGATGCTTTTTACAAAAGAGGTTTGTCCATGTAACGAAGCAACCCATTGTTAAATATACCTTAAATTAACTTTGATCATAGCAACTCAAAATCATTAAGATAATTTTGAGCACCTCATTGCGCTGTTTTCCCGCTGTTCTATTGAGCTTTTCATAACCTTAAAAAGAGCGGAACAGACTTTAACAGTTTTAGGAAGGAGGGGAGGACTACCCCCTTGAGCCTTGCTTGCTGGTGACTTCTTGTTCAGCAGCAGCACTTCACAGCAGAGATCTGATCCACATCATCGGTATTTACAGTGGAAGAGTTGACAGATTCATAAATATGGACACTAACGAGCTCAGAATATTTCTTTGTGAATTACACATGATTTTCTTATCCAAACCAAGGGAACATCGTGTTGCTAACGCAGTTCACAAGGTCATGTCAAATTGTGAAGTAAAACTTACTATCTCTGCTGTTTTTTCTTTCAATGCCATCATGTTCCAGGTCCAAACATTGTTCTACAATGACTCTCTTGCCAGTTTTCCAGGTATCCTCTGTCGAGACATTTGTCTATCTTGGGCCAGAAACAAATGGTTTTAGGAGGAGAATAAGAAGAATAAAGCTTTTTTTTTTTTTTTTTTTTAATGCCACTTTTTCTGTTTGAAAGTGAGTATTCCAAGAACCTAACTATTAGCCATGCTCTTCTGACTAACAACTGCAATGTAGAGAAGTTGCTCAAATGGGAGAAACTAATGGATGGGTTAACATAAAAGCTTAATATCCCTTCACTCTTCAGCCACTGGTTTACACGAGATTAAAGGCAGGGTGGATTCAGCAAATGTTTATTCAGTTTGTGCCAGTTTTCCAGCATGTCTAGACTCAATAGGAGAATCCACAGCTCTGCACTTCAGCACATGAAGCAGATGAATAATTTAGTTACTGATTCTTGAAACCTGATGCAAGATGCAAGTGAAATGGAGCAAGACTAAATGGCTAAATACCCTGTTTTTCATGGGGCATCCTTAGTTACAGCGTAGTCGCAGTGTAACATCCCATGGTATCTATCCAGGGAGGAAATAGTTTGGAGCATTCCATTAGATAAAAATATGCAGCCAAGAAGAATTCCAACTAATGATAATGCTCTGCTACAAAACATGTAATGTGAGTAAAAGGCATTGTTCAGTAGAGTCTGCAAAAACAATCTTAGTCTGCTTAAAATGTTGAGCTTTCAATATTTATTGTCCCTGGTAAGTATAAACATCATCAGTATTACTTTTTTTTAAGTATTTCCAATGATGTGGGATGAGATCTCTGGAGACAGCAGAGACAGGAGATAATGTGTGGTTACTACAGATGCAGTTAGTCATCAATGCAAAGATTTGCTTAGTGTCTGGAAAAGCTCTGATTTTACAATGCCACTCATTTTTCTGAGAAAAAAACCTTTCATAAGCTCGGATCCAATTTTTATAGAAGCCAGAGTGAAAAATTAGACTCTGAATGCACAGAATAATTGTTGCTCTGCATAATTCTTCTTGATTGACCAATAGTTTCTGGGGGCTTTCTTAGTAATCTTACAGTCTTGTGTAATCAAACACAGTAAGAAAGCACCACTTAAATTTAGTGTTAGTATGAGCTTTTGAAAAAACAAATGGTGGAATGGTTTCTTTGCTTTTTTTTTTTCTCTTTTAAAAAAAGTTATTTAATTCTGTTTGTTTAGCTTTTAACAACCTTTGCTGTGCTTGCGAATGCTTATGCTGAAATACTGTGTTGGGGCATGGGAGAGAGAATTGGCAGTGACTGAAAAAAGTTCAGTTACAACTAAAAATTAACTTGAAGTCTGTTTACATAATCTAGGCAAAATACAAAAAGTAAACACAGAGTATTATTGAATAACAATAAAACTGTCAGATTCATTCACTTTTAATAGTCCAATAATATAAAGTGTTTTGAAAATGAGCTTTTTAGTCTGGCACCTTCTCTGCTCAGGAATGTACTGCTGCAGTCCAGAAATGCAGAAAAGCATTATGTATGTCAATAGCTTACCCAAAGCAGGGAAGATATTTGAAGATATCTGAAATATGAATTACAGGAGATAAATCTGGCATTCCAGGCAAAGCATAAGCATATTGTGAAGCTGGAAATGTAAAGCTTTACATCTTGGTCTGAGGGAGTTACCTTTTAAACAAACTTCAATATAATCATCTGCAGTTCACAAAAAAAAAAAAAAAAAAAAAAAAAAAAAAATTCTTTCTCTTCAGAAGAGATAAACAGAGTCTGTCTGTAACAGTATTAGAGATCTGGGAGAAAACCAAACCAAACCAAACCAAAAAAATCCCCATAAAACCAAAAACCAGCAAACAACTTTTTTTTAAATTCTGGCATCTTGTAGGGATTAGAAATCTGGTACACTTAGAGAAAGGATAAATTGTCTTGTGTGTATTAGGGTGTGTACAATTCAGAATGCCAGCACTTAATGACACTTTCTAACAGCAGGATTTCACCACTTTTAAAATATATTTTGGAAGCAAAAATTTCAGAATGACCTTTCCATACTAAATTCTAGAATAATTTTTTTCTCTGAGAGGGTCCCATGGGCTCCCCAACTTCTTCAGGATGTTTGGACCTTCTTGAAAAGTTTGCCTGGTTCTAAAGCCAAGGGTGGGAAAGTGTCCATCAGGTGGCAAAGCTGTTTAGAAACTATCCCATGAAGGGGCAACTACAGGGGGAGAAGGGGACCCGAGTCTTTCTACAGCCAGTTCCAGGAAGCACTTTGAGATGTATGAGGAGAATTATGATCTGTTTTTGTAGATGTCTTTTCAGCCCTGTATTTCCAGATAAAAAATATCTGTCTACTGGTCAGTTTAATTTTATTGGCTTGTCCAGACAAAGACACTTATGTCTTGTACCATTATTCCACATATATCGTTATATTCCTGTGTGCTGTGTAGTAGTTACTATGTTATAGTCATGATAGTCTTAAGAATTTAAGCAAACTGTGGGTTTTAGGGAGAAAGCACATTTTCATTAGATTAACAAAAGTTACTGGAGAAAAAATAAGCAAGTTTTTCATCATACAAGCTCCTCTCCAGAGCTACATGATATTTTAAATTAAAATACTATCTGCAATGAAATGTTTATTTTCAGCTATAATGTAACTTAATAATATAATTTATAATAATATAATAATAATTATTATATTATAATAATATATATTATTATATATTATTATAATATAATAATATAATTTATAACATAGCCTATCACAGAGCCCTTGTGATCTAACAAAAATAGTTATTTATTTTTCTTACATGTATATGATTACAACATTCTCATGTCTACCTGGGATCTTGCATTGATTTAACTCAGTTTGACCTGAAACCACTTAATTAAGCTGGTGCAAAATCATTGTAATCACTCATTTGAACCAGATGATCTTTAAGGACCCTTCCAACTCAACCCATTCTATGCTTTCTTATCTGATTTCTCATGGGCTTCATAACAATATAATTACTTTGGTCAGTTAGGCTTGGAATTTGAGTTCACTTCTGCTAAAATACCTGTTTTGATAGAAGCTTTCTTGCAGACATGAGCATACCCATCGCCATATGCTTGTGATGGTGGCTGTACTAATCAAACACTCCTCTGTTCCTGGCAGAGGCACTGAACTGCTCTGACAGTGGCCAGATCCAGATTTACTGAATCCAGAAGGGAAGGCTAAGGAAGGTGTGGGATGTGCAGTGTTCTGTCACTGCCCCCAGCCCTCTTACTTTGTGTTGTGTGCCTATAAACTGGTAAAGGAGAGGTCTCCTTCCTAGCACTCATGGTCAGCTGTGTCTGACCCTGCAAAAGCTGCATTTGCCCTCCAGGTAGCAAGGGCAATGGCTGCAGTAGCCAGGGGTGTGAGAAGCTGTGAACCCTCCTCAGTGTTGCTGTGTCAGCTGAAGCATCTCAAGCAGACAAGCTATACTGCCAGATTGTCGTATTTACTGGGGTAGTTTCTTCATCTTGGGACCAGAGTGGTTATTTTACCTACAATATACTGTAGGATTTAAAACCAACCAACCAACCAACAAACAACAAGCCATAACAAAATCAAAGCAGCTTTGGTAGCAAAGCTGCATTTGCACTGAGTGACGTGTCTGCCAAGGATTTAAAATATTCCTGTGCTGGCAAAGCTCTCCTATTGGAAACATGTCAGTATATGGAGAAGTCTAATGCATGTGCTCACACAAGTTAAGATTGATCAACTTAAATTGATTTAGTGTATGATTTTAGCTGTGTCACAGCTGAGACACAGAACCCATAATCACTCCCCTCTTAAGAGCATTATTGGCAGCATGAACTGTCAGCAAGGAGGAGTCTGATCTCTCAAGGTTGGATGCAGTTCATTCCCTAAGTGAGACATATAAATGTGTGTTAGCCTATGCTGTTATACATTGCTGCTCCTATTATTTGCATGCTGCTTTTGAAACCATCACAGTATTACCCACAGTTATGCCCAGGACAAAAGAAGCTCAAGGTGTCCCTCCTAGCAGATGCAACTGCTTTCCTAGGAGCAGCCTAGTACATTAAAGAAATGGAATCTCACTGTTTATCAAGCAAATAAGCAAGGTTAATTCTCTACCACAGGCAAAACATGAAATTCCCATGTGACATCCCTTTCCCTCATTGCAACTTAGTGGTGGAGAAGAACCATTTGGTACAGTGTCTGAGAGGAGGGGGAAAGACAGGCTCATCCCTCTTCTCCCATGGGAGCTTTCCTGGGGGCCTGCCCTGCTCTTGGCAGCATCCCAGAGACCCGCAGGACACCTGGGCACTGCAGCCCAGAGCATCTGCCTTTGATCTCTCATCTCGACCTCAGAACAACCCTGGCCCCATGCCAGCCAATACTCCCCGCTGGAAATAGGAAAAAGAAGGAGAAGCTTTATAAAATATTTCTTCAGCTGAATTTTTGTTCATCCAGACAAGCAGTTGTGTTCTGCCTCTTTGCCTCCTTGGTCTCCTCTTGTCAGCAGAACGGGTTCCTGGATCACAGGATAGTGAGAAGATGTGGTGATCCCCCTGATTTGGGGGTGAAAGTCCAACCTAATGACATGAATCTATTTTTACAATTGAAATAGCAGTAATATTTGATTTAAAAATAAATCTGCAGATCAGTTACAAAGAAAGATTTTCAAAATTGCTAAATTCAAAAGGTGATGCTTTCATAATAGAGTCACTATTATCACAGTTGTGTAAGAGTATGGCCCTGGGGAATGCCATCTTTTTTATTATTCATGTAGCCTGGCCTATTTTCTCCCATGTTCTGGAAAGAGCCCTTTTATATACGTGTGTGTGAAAGAGAGGAAATAGATGCTACGTTTTTCAAATAAAGTAGCTGGAAAATACTATTCTCCAAAACATGATTAATTCCATATGTGTTTTGCTAATGCCACCATAGATGGCAATATCCCCAAGCAGACTTATGGTTACACAACCACCTCCATATACCACTGAGGCACACACTTCTGGCAGCTCTGTGATGTCCATGCAGGGATGCCCTAGCTGCCCTGGAGCTGCTGCAAACAGGAGGATGGCAGATTCCTCCACTCGTGGGGCAGGAGGGTCACATCTGTGGATCTTATGGCCTTTGGGGACTTCCAGCAATGAAGCCCTGAAGCCAGACAGACACAGGCTGGAGCACCCTCGGGGACTGGCTGCGCTTGTCTGGGTGGACACAGGGTCCTCTGGGAGGTGGTTCATGCTACTCAGGTAAGTGTGAGGGAGGAATTCTCTTTTGTGGGGGAGAGGTGAGCAAACACATGGGGGCCCATGGCACGGTGACAATGCTATCACAGCAGGGCTCGGCCACTCAGCAGTGCCAGGCATGAGTGACAAAGCCTGTAAGCAGATAAGTTATTGTATCCTGAGGGAGCAATGCTAATAAACCTATTTAGCATCTTGTTCATGTCTTTGAAAGGTTTCACAAATATTAGCTATGCTGAAACACTTTTTCCTATTATGCTATAGGAGTCAAGGTGATGTCCTAATCCCAATATCTCAATTTTTCTAATTTTACATTTATCAAGGGGACTACATTAGTACAGATAAATCAGTGGCAAACACTGCTCTCCTCCCCTGACTCACACCATGGCTGCAGCTAGGGCTCTGCTGGGTGCCAGCAGCCCGGATCACTCATCTCTCCTGACATTTCCAATTGCTCTCTCTTGACGAAACCATCTGCATGCACACAAAATGGTTCTCCACACAACCTGCTCAGCTTTAACATGATACTGCTTTTAAATGCATGTATGAAGATGTCTAATATTTCTACATAAAAGTGTTACCCTTTTATAGTGTTTTAAAGTGTCACATATTTTTATATTAAGAAAACCCACAAAGCTATAGTTTTGAAGGAAAATTTTAATTCAAGCCATAGTCACTGTTGTCAGAGGTGACATTTGATCCACAGTGGGCAAGCAACTGTGGGCTGGTGGCATGTCAGGGGCTGCAGTAGCTGCAGGGTGCACCCACCCATCCCTAGGCAGACCATCTAGCAGGGGGACAACCTATGCTAGCAATGCTGGCAGTTGCATTTCTAAGGTGTGTGTGTGTGAGTGTGTGTGAAACAGACCAGTAACTCAATCTGATGTGAGGAGTCACCTTTCTGTTTCTGAATCATGCCTAAACCCTTTGGAGAAAGTAATTAAACCAGTTGCAAAGATAGGGGGCATTTAGCATGATGGTGAAACACAAAGCTGGAAAGATAAGAGGTTAACAATAATGCTTGCTCATCATTCAGGCCATCTGGATTTGGTTTATGGTACACATTCCTCAGCATCTGTACTGGAGACCAGAGAATTTCCTTGTTTTCCTCTGCTTTCATTCCCTCAGCCCATATCACAGCCACCCACCGCTGCAGACACAGCATGCCGTGTGAAAACAGTCTTTAAACTCTGTGTCAAGGGGAGCTAAGAGTGCTCAGCCACTTCCTAGAGCTGGTGGATGAGGAGTCACCTAAGGACTGAACATCATTCTGCCTTCTTCCCTGCTGCTACAGTGCCCTTTCAGCCTTAATTCACACACACACACACGCGCGCGCGCGCGAGACAGGGAATAAAAAGATAAAATAGTGGAGAGACACCACTCAACCTGAGTACTTCCTGCCTCCCTCCAGGCTGGTGGGAGGCTTGCCATGACTTGCTATTTCCAGACACCCCTCTGCCTGCTTCTGTGAAACTGTGTTGGGGTAGCAGAGCCCTAATGCCACGGCTTCATCAGGCAGTTCATCTAATTTTAGGACACGTGATGCTGGGCCAAAACCACAGCAGCCTCGTGATGCAGAGCAGTGAAGCAGTGCTCATTGGTGCTCCTAGCCCAGCTTTCTCCAAATGCTTTCTCCAAGGGATGGTGAGTGGGCTTTGTGCCAGATTGCACTTTGCCTCCAGAAGCTGACAGAGCCAAACCCAGTGTAAACATAGTCTGCTCTGACTAATTTGACAGAAATATGATTTGAATAAAGTCTGTACTTCCAGGTGACCCATTGATACAGGAAGGTAATGATTGAATGACATGGATCCATGTTCTGACTGGCTTAATGAAACTAGGGCATGGATGTCTCTGGTTAGGGACCACTTCAAAATCCTGGGACAGGGGAAAGGCAATAATTTCTTCCTTCATTCCTGTACTGGCAAAGGAGGACTGTGTCCACAAGCTCTCTGGCAACATTTACCCTGCGTCTGCAATATGCAGATTAAAGAGATGGTAGACATTTTACTGGGCACTTCACCCCTTGAGAATACTTTGAAGCAGTGACTGACAGCCTGGGGTATTACTGGGCTGCAGCACACTTATAGCCAGATCCATGGCTCGTGTTGTTTACAGTTTGAGGTTTGAAATTACCCTATGAAAGAAAATAAAAAGCCAAGCTGAGAAAATATTAAAAAGATTCCTATCTTGTAGTTGGCTGTGTTTCTGTGGACCACTACCCAAAACAAAACCTTTGCTACAATGATATTTTAAAAATGTTTGGTGGGTGTTTTTTTTTTAACTTTTTGTTTTTAAAAGCAAGCACAAATTAATGCTAAAGAAGATACAAAAAGGATATGAAAGAACATACCTGTGTTGCTGGCCAGAGATGAACTGAGGAAGGCATCACAAAAGTAACTTTACCACTCATGTTGCCCTAAGGCTACTGCTGCTGTGGCCTAAAGAGAGCTACAACATCCCTGCTCATCTTTGTGCCTCTTGCTGCAGTCCTACCCACATAATGGGGTCAAACTCCAGGAGTCTGAGTCAAGGAAGGGCCTCTAGGCAGCAGGTGTGGGGGTGATTTGTCCTGGTGGAATAGCACAAGGTGATCAGAATATGGCTCAGGACCAGCAGGTTAAGTGATAATCACATCAACACTTGTTTAAAAATAGCAAAGTCTGAGGTCACTCTGCAGAAAATGGTGTTATAAATGCTACAAAGAATAATAAAGATCTGCAACACTGGTTGTAAAAAGAGCAGTGGGAGGCAGCAGAAAGGTGGAGATTTATGAGGACTTCTTATAAGGTCCTATGGAAAGAGCAGGGAGAAGAAACAGAAATATATGTAGAGACTCTAGGGAACATGTATTAATCTTACATCTGAAGAGGCATGTGTATATATATGCAAGTGATTTCTCCAGTGTATTGGTAAAAGCATATGCAAACAGGTATATACATATGCAAGCACCCATTTACTTTCACTGGTATGAATTATGCATGTACAATTTCCTATAAATGCAGTGTCCTGTGGCTTTTATTGCTGCAAACCAAGATTCCTGCATTTCAAAAATATGGTGCTTTATGTCTACTTACATCTGTGCCTGTGTTTTATTACGCTATTGTGTCTATTTCACAGAGGCTACGTTGCAGAGATCTGTACTGCCAACAGCAGTCAGTGGGGATGCTGTCAATCTGTGTGGACAGCATAGCTAACTTAGAGCAATAAAGTAACCATCTTTTTCATGTCCTGAGATGATGTAGAACAAGCTCATCACATGAACTAGCAAGCAAGCAGTCACTGCTGGCTTGGAAAGGAAGAAAAGAGCCGAGATGGTTGCAGCTCTGCTGATGGTCACCTATCTTCGCTGTGTTGAAGCAGGAGATTTGGTGATAGAGATAAGTAAGATGTGGTGATTGATTCTCAGCTGCTGATAGACTCGCTACACAGCCATAAGCAAAGCATTCACCCTTTCATTCTTGTGTGCTCTCAGAGCACAAAGGGAATATGGGATTTTTGGTCTTAGATGCACTGTTAAACAAATCACTGTTTGTGAGGTGCTCTGTGAGTCTAAGATTTAAACTGCTTCAGAAATGCCAGCCTTGTTAAAGGGATTGCCTAAGGTCAGTGTCCCTCCAGGTGGGAGGATTTGAAGCTTTGTTGTGAAGGCTTCAGTGGAAATTAAATACAGTCCTAGCATTTGAGGTTCACCCCCTCTGCTTGAAGGGTGAGTGTGGTCCTGTGGCCATGTAGAGCATTAAAGCACACTGGGCTTGGCACCTTAAGCCCAAATATAGCAGGAGACAAAGCTGCTGCCCACTGGCATATCCTCTTCTGTCATTTCTTCTGGTGTTGGGGCAAAGTGAAACAGAAATGCTCAGTTTGGCAGTAGACACCAGTTGGCCTGGAGAGGAATGGAGGGGGGAAACTCTACCCATTTTTGTTTTGAGACATGGTGTGAGGGTGCTGCCCCATGCTTTGTTCTCCTTTCCTGACCATGCATCTTCGCATAAAATCCTGGTGAAAAAAAAGGTCCACCCTTCCTTTGTTTCTAGAGAGATAAGAGGCAGTCCTGCCAGCTCACCCAATAGGAAATATTAGACATTTTGGATCCAGTGAAACGAAGTGATAACTTTTCTACTGGACATGGTATAGCTGAGGTTGTGCACTCAGAAGCAGAGGTTTGTTTTTCCAGCTGATACAGCTGAGGAAGAGGCCAAATTACTGGGCTGAGAATCCTTTTATTTCCAGATGTTGCAGCCGATCGGCTAAAAAGATACCTGCCCTCCAAAGCTGGCTTTTCTTATGACTTTAGACTTCATGTTAAAAACAAGTAGCATCCCAAGGATTCGTTCGCAGTATTTAATTTAAGTGAGAAGAGAAATAAAAGGAGGGCCACAAAGAATTATCGAGTGCACAAATCTCATCTGGTGCCATGGCAGCTGTGTGAAAATGAGGCTCGTGACTCAGTCGGCAGCAGGTAAAAGGTAAAGGATGACACTGGATAAAAATGGATGCATTCCAGACCTTCTTAGGGCAGGAGTTCGCTATAAAGGGTGAATTAATCTGAGCCTCAGTGAGCTCACCATACCACAGGAAGCTAACCTTGGAGGAAAAGAAAAGACGCAAATAAATACTTTTTCTGTCTTCTTGCTGACTGAGTAGCACTGGCTGATGGAAGACAAGTGCATCAGACAGACTGCAGTGGGAGATGAAGTGAGAGAAAAGGGGAGAAGCTGTGTGGTGAGGAGCAGGGGGAAGGAGGAGGCAGCACCACCCTTTCCAGCAGGAACGAGCTGTCAGCTCAACTCAGACACCCTGTCCCTGAAGTGTCCTTTGACAAAGTGCCTCCCCTGAAAACATGCCTATTCACCCCTTCCCTTACTCCCATTTATTTGGCTTGTGCAGGAGGGACAAGTCAGGCTTTGCTTCCCCTGAGGAGGTGGTGGGCAGCCCTGGCCCCTGCCTGCTCTTCCCTTGCCTCCACCCACAGTCTGGGGTGGGCATACATGTTCCTGTAGTGGGGTACAACATGATTTGGGTTAAATTTAACATGACAAAAACGTTGCTTCTGTTTGGAGGGCTGTGGGCAAGTAAAGCTGGATTGGGAGATAACTCTGTCTCACATCTCTTCTGTGTGCCACTGCTCTCAGCTCCAGCACGGTTTTTATTTTAAGCAGTTTGATTTTTTAACCCAAATTGTTCCTTATGGAGTGTAATAATTTTTCATATGGGCATGTACTTTGTTTTAGCTTTAAGTGCTGGGTTTATTTGAATGACCATTATAGGTCATCAAGCTGGACAGTGTTATTTTATATGTTAGTTGGGGGTTTTTAAGATTACGCATACACTGTGTAAACTATAATGGGACCCTTGTGAACCTCATGGACAATAACACAGAGGCATTTTTTCCCAGTTTAAATGATACTGTAGCATCTTGGCAGATTTGGAGGTCAGGCAGTGTGGCAAAATGATGAAAACTCCCATGAAACGACATTTGTCCTTTTGCAGTAGGGCTGCTTGGCATGTCTGGCTGAGGAAGTGAGTTATTTCAGCCCTGCAAAACTCAGGTCCGCAATGTTCATTCAAGTATCAAATTAGTATCAGTGCAAAAGGGGAACAAGCATTTGTGATACTAATTCCCTTCTGTCTAGAGAGTCAGCTGAGACACCTTCCTTTCTTTTTATTTGCCTTTGCCTTCCCCTGAAGCAATCTGCTCTCTGTTACCTAAGCAAGGCAGAATGAATTGGTAAGAAATCCTAAATCTTTACCTCAATTTGCAAAAAGGCTCGAAACAATAATAACATTTAACTGTCCTCATTTATTTGTGAGTCTTTGCACTTTGGACATTAGGCCCAGATTTAAGGGAATTCAGAGTGAGAGGTCACTCGTATGATATTTTTGACATAAAGAAAAACCAGAAAGTGCTTCAAGTTTTCTGCTTTCAGAAGAGGTTTGCATGGTTAGCTAACTTTTCCTGTACTCAGCCAACTTTCTAGGCCTTTAGAAGCTTGCCAGCACTAGAATATGGGCTATCACTCTGAAGAAATTTAGCTAAACTGTGAGCTATTTCCAAAATAAAAATAACAACATCCCCCCCAGGATATAACAACTTAAACATTGGCTCCATTACCAGCCTGCCAACCTGGAGGCTACGGACCACCACTGGTCCTATATCAGCTCCAAAGGATGCTGTGGCCACCGGTCCTGTATAGCTGCCTCCTTCCTTACATTCTTCTGAGCAAGTTAGTGGTAGTGAAGAAATGGGTGGGAGGAAAAAGAGAAGAATAATGCTGGGTGCTGGTTCTCTTAGTATATTTACTGTGAACAAGAATAATCACCCCCTTATCTTTTTTTCCTACGCACTAATTGGAAAACCAAGCAGTATTTAAAATCTTTTGTGAGATTTTCGGAGCATCTTGTTCAGAAAGATTTCAAGATTTTTGTTTTGTAGTTTTGGGAATCTTGTAAGGAAATATTGTGTATGTATTAGGCAGAAATGAAGATGTATCACTCCAGATGAGCTAAAGGTTTGACTAACTTTGTACTCCCATTGGTTTGCCTTTTTCATATTCCCCATTGTTGTTTTTTACATATGCATGTTAAAATAGTGTCCTTTAAATTTGCTTATTTATGACACTATAGTACCTTTCCCTTATCTGTGTTTTAGGAAGCTCCAGATGGATCTAAATCTTGGATTTCATGCTGCAGACACAGCTCATACAGTGTTAGTGCAGCTCATTGAGTAAATAATTACGTAGCCATCATTTCAGATTATAGAATCATAGAATCATCAAGGCTGGAAAATACCTTCAAGATCATCAAGTCCAACTGTCAGCCCTACAACCTCTAACCAGTAAACCATCTTATGAAACACCACATTTACCTGTTTGTTGAACATTTCCAGGAATGGTGCCTCTACCACCTCCCTGGGCAGCCTGTTCCAATGCCTCACCACTCTTTCTGTGTATAAACTGTTCCTAATATCCAGCCTGAACCTCCCCTGGTACAACTTGACACCATTTCTTCTTGTCCTGTCACTGGTCTCTAGGGAGAAGAGGCAAACACCTGCCTCACTACAACCTCCTTTCAGGTAGTTGTAGAGGGCAATGAGGTCTCCCCTCAGCTTCCTCTCCAGGCTGAGCAGCCCCAGCTCCCTCAGCCTGGCCTCATAAGACCTGTTCTCCAGACCCCTAATCAGCTTGTTTGTCCTTTGCACCCTCTCCAGTACCTCAATGTCCTTCCTATACTGTGATGCCCAAAACTGCACACAGGGCTTGGGGTGCAGCCTCACCAAGGCCGACTAGAGGGCCAGGATCACCTCCCTGGTCCTGCTGGTCTCACGATTTCTGATGCAGGCCAGGATGCTGTTGGCCTTCTTGGCCATAATTGCTTGTAATTCAATATGATAAAGGGAAGGAAGCATGATATTCAGCAAATTAGGCTTCATATGGCATTGCGTATGAAATGTATAGTTAGTGAAGGACTTTTAGGGACTATAAACAGAGGAAACTTCTATGTTCAAAGAGTGGATTTTTTTACTGATGGAAAGAAGAAGTGTTGCAGCCACCAGCTATTGACATAACAAAGGGAAAACAAAAAGACCTTCTGGGGCTGAAGAGTGGAAGAGGTCAATTATGTTCATTAAACATCCCAAAGGATGGAGTTTTAAAAAATTTTCTGTGCTTATGATCAGTGAACTGCATACTTCAGCAGTCACTGGGATATCCATATTTTTTCCTGAGCCATGTCCCTCCAAAGAGCCAGCCTTGCCCCCATGTCATGGCACTGACAGCCATCGATAAGAGCCCTCGTCTTGCCCTTTCTGAGGATAAGGATTGGGTTTTGCTACAGTCTGGAGCTTTCAGTCCTTACTGGTTTTGATGAAAAAATTCAAATCAAATTGCTTAAGCCGTAACAGAAAACTTGGCTTCATTGTGAAGTTTGGTTTCTTCTCCCTGTTCTGAAATTAGCCTTTTAAGATCTATTTATTTCCATTTTTCATCTTGAAAAACAAATTTCTGAAAGTTTTTGTGTTCTGTGCCACGTGCTTGTGCTTGAGACACACATTTTCTCTAAATCAAAAGTCTTCAAACATTCAACATTGCCTGCGTAAGCACAAATATTTCTTACATGTCTCTGATAATAAAGACCTTGTACCTACCAGCAGTGACTGAGGCATCAGTTGGGAAGGGATCATTCCTATCTTTCAGCAACACTATCTTTTTCTCTTATCCTAAACCATTGGTTCAATAGGATAAAATCGACATAAGTCTTTTATCAAATCTGTACATTTTATCAAAGCACTGATCAAGAACTCAGAAGGAGTTTGGGTCAAAATCTAAGCAGAGGGATGAAAGACAATGAGTTGTCACCATGTCTATCACTGCTAACAATCTCTACACTCAAATAAAAGACCTCATTCCTGGTAACCTTGTCTTTGATTTTATCTTTAAGGACCTTCTCTGTAGTCCCACCTTCCTTTCTTCCCCTGGTCCCAGCAGGGATGGGTGGGTGTCAGGGGAAGGGCTCAGAACTGATCAATAGGCTTTAAAATCAGGCTCTAAGTGATGCCCAGGCTGTAGAAAAATATTTCAGATAACATCTAGGGTGTATTCAGTCACCTTTTCTTACAGAGACTAGGCAAATAGGAGAAAGATCCACATAATTTACCCTTTAATATTTTTATTTCACTCTGAAAATGCCAGTCAAAACTCCAATTTACCTTTGCCTTTAGGTGTTTCTTGATGTTGAAATACAACTGTGTTTTTATCTGAGAGAATATGCTTTTGAAATCTACTATTTTTTATTTAGTGTTTAAAAAAGTCTTAATTTCAAATGTTCAAGATTTATACATGCATTTTTTAATTCACCTGAATATTTTAAATTGTTTAACATAGTTAAAATTATTTTGAACCAACAAAAAGTGCTGCTTAATTGATAATTTTTTGAACTGAAAAAGTCAGATGTGGAAACATCTGTAATGCTGACTGTCTCTACACCCACTGACGATAGGGAACATCCCACTGAACACATACACACGAGCTCTTTTCCCACTGTCCTCTAGCTGCACAGTATCAGGTACCAAATAAAACCCCCACCGCTGCTGAAGAATTTTGCAAATTTTGTATCATTATTTTAATTTTTCTCTCAGCTCTAGTCCAACCAAACCACACCAAATGATAAGAAGATGATGAACAAATATGTCTTACTCCCAGCAATTTCAACAGGCAATATAAGGCTGACTCTCCAGCCAGAGTTGCTTTGTACACACTCATACACAGGGACACAAACCTACCTGTGCTGCACATCTTACAGTTTTTTAGTCTGAAGGTGGGTATCCAGACTGAGCCTGACACACACCCAAGGTCATGGGTAGTGAGAGGGAGCAGCTCTTGGACCCAAGAAAAAGAAACAATCACACGAACCAGTATGACAGTAAAAATGCTGGGCCTTTTCACTGAATAGAAATATATGTTTTGTCTCCTCCAGAAAATGCCCTGGACCTGCTTCTGTGTTCCTCTGTCTCCTCAGTCTCTCAGCCCTGTGAACAGTGTTTGGCAAGCTGGCTTTCACACTCGCTAAATGGTTCTGCAATAAAGATGAGAATCATAAGATGAAAATATTTTCCCTCCTCTGTGTCCTCATTTTAACAGCCAGTAAACTAATGGGACAAGGGGTAAAGGCTTTAAAATGGAAGAGGGGAGATTTAGGTTAGATATTATGAATGAATTCTTCTCTGTGAGGGTGGTGAGACACTGGAATAGGTTGCCCAGAGAAGTTATGGATGCCCCCTCCCTGGAAGTGTTCAAGGCCAGGTTGGACAGGGCTTTGAGCAACCTGATCTAGTGGGAGGTGTCCTTGCCCATGCAGGGGGTTGGTACTAGAGCATCTTTGACCTCCCTTCCAACACAAACCATTCCATGATTCTATGATTTTCCTCCTTCCCAGCTGTGGCTGCCTCACGCCACTGAGATGCTGCAGATTTCTCTTCCTGGCCACGAAGCAGAAGTGAGCGACCAGCACTGAGAGGCTGGGATTGCCACTCAGCTCCCTTGGGTAAAGCAGGTTTCAGTGGCTGTGGGCTCCTGAGTAGGGGGAATAAGCTATAGGGGAGGTCCTCTTGCCAGGGCACACAGGGGGAATGAGCCTCAGGGGAAAGCACAGGGGAGCTGTGGGTCTGTGAAAGTGAGGGGGTCATAGTCTCTGTGGCTGGGCTTTCCAGGCTCCTGCTGGGTGTGAGAATAGTACAGTTATTTGAAAAATTATTACAAGATTCATTTTTTTATTGTGCCACAAAACTGTAGATTCTTAGTGTACCTCTAAAGCCTCATGATAGCAGTCCTCAATTTTTCCTTCCAGTATGGACAATGAATGGCAGAATCTAGGACAATTTCTATATGTTGTTTAAATTTTGATGCAGGACTTTACTTGGTAGTGCACCACATTTCTCAAAAATAAAGTTGATAGGATTTAAGTATCAGAGCAGCACTGAGGTCCTGAGTTTAAGTCTTTCCTCTAAACCAAATTTTTGCAGTCTCTCAGTCTGCACAGGTTGAAAAATGATCCGTGAAGTCAGTTGGCCCTGTTTTGAGCATTATCTATCAGTGAGATTCAATACAGGCCAGCTGGATTATCTCCTGCTCATTGGTTGTGACCCATTTTCAGGGCTGAGTAAAGGCCCCTACTCATGGGATTGTAGCAATTTAGGATTTTATTAGCATTATCTTGTCTTGCAATAAATTTACAAGCTTAAGTCAGTAAGATTCCTGTTACAATATAACAACTGAATTACAAGCAGAAATACGTGATAATTAAAATATTCCATGTAATGAAAGAGTAAGTGGAACTGGGAAGAGTCTGTTATAAATTTCTGTCTCACCATGGAAAGGTTCTTGTCTCTTGCTGCTGGTTCTGTTTCATTCCTTCCTCTCCCACTGGCTCGCTGCTTTTATGAAATCTATAGTCATCTGCTTGTTTGCCAATTCAATAAATAACTACTTAGGGACAGTTTCAATATTAGGGGACGGACAAACAAAACTATCATGGTCACATAAAATCAATTTTCTTGAGAAAGAGCAAAAATAAAGCTAATGAGCTGTCTTCCCTTTACTACTTAGTAAGGCTTAGAATGATTTTTTATATGTAAATGCATGCAAAGGGCCATGGAGCAATATAAATTTCACTTACCGTTGTTTTGGAGGGGATCTGTGCTATCGTTTGCCATTGATTTGAGTAAGATGGCCACTTGAAGTTCACATTTATATATGTGAAAGGCGTGTGTCTGGGTGTACAGATGCACACAAACATTTACACCCACCTGGCAGCGATTGTCAGGCACCAAAAACAATCACATGCTGCAGCCATGTCAAAGGTAGAAGTTTTTTTGTAAACCCAGGGAAATCCTGCTTTGAATAAGCAATGACTTGACCTTTGCCAGCTATTAGTCTAGTCGGTAGTAATTATCCAAAGGAGATTAAATTATGAGACTCTCAAGGCAAGGTATTTTGCATATTGAATAACACCAGGGATCAAACACAGACACTTTCTGAACGCGAGGGAAGTTGGCAGCAGGATAAGGACTTCAGAGGAAAAACACACGACTGCGAGTGAATTGCAGTTTCCTTCCCTCTTCCCTGCCCCCCTCCTCCAGCTTGGGAGCCCAGAGCAATGCTTATCACAGGTTGCTGAACGGGCGTCGCTGGCTTATTGAACAGGCTGCAAGTGACACAAAAATAGCAGTGCTGTGTTTGCAAACCAGGCAGGTGGTGTGTAGGTCCTACTATGGGAACACCTTCATAAACACGTGCATGCCAGGGCATAGTAACTTGAGAGAGCAGAGCTGGCTTGAAGGCAGGATTCAGCCATGCTGGCTATTCCCATCAGCCTCCCCGCATCCCCTGCCACAGGACAGCCAATGGAGTGCTTCTGGCAACCACTGTCCCATCTGCTCCAGGTGAGACCATCTGCATTGATTGAAGCACCTGGAGGTGGTGGTTTTAACCCTCTGCTTTCACAAGAAGAGGCTATGGAGGGGCTGCTGCCTTCACCACAGCATGGGTCACAGCCAGATGAACCAACAACCTAATCCTGACCAACATATGGGAGATCAAAACCTCTGTTCTGCCACAGCCCTGGGGCGAGTGGCTCTTCTCACCATGTGGCCCTGCAGCTGGCAGCCCACAAACCACATCTGGTCCCCTAGAGCTACCACCAACACTTGTCCTCCTGGTTGAGCCCATGCTGGCAGTTACAGGATCACCCAGGCAGGGCTCAGGGTGCTTTCATGTCTGCAGGCTGCTCCAGTACCAGTGTAAGGTCCTTCCATGGCTTCAGGCTGGTAATGGCAGCTCCCCTGGGGGAGAGGGAAGCAGCAGTGGGCTGAGGAGATGCTGTGCACTGGGAAGAAGGAAAACTCTGGGGCAGACACATGGAGAAGGTAGTATTTCAGACAAGAGGCTTGTTGCAAGTATGACTTGAATCCTGGACTGGCTGGAAATTTGTGGGGGAGGAGAGCAAGCAAGGTAACAAGGTGAGTCCAAGGCCTAGAGCAAAAAAAGGGGAAGAGAAAGCTCTCTGCAATGTGAAAGTTTGGGATATTTTAGAAAAAAGGTAATGCAAAAAGAGCTGGCATTAAGAAGTACTTTTTCAGAGAAGAGTAATGCTAGGGTAGTGCAAAAAGTTGTCATCACCACTGTCCTCAAATCCATGGGGAGCAGATGATCTCGGGGCACACAGTGATTTGCCCAGCCCCTTGTGGGGGGTGGGCTGTGCTTCCAGCCTTGTCCTTGGCTACCCCTTGGCGGGGGAGGGGTTGCAGCCTCCAAGCTGAACCATTATTTGAACTGTCACATGGGAATGAACTGTGTGACCAGGCATCTTACAAAGAGGGTGCGTGACTGCTGCTGCAGAGGTGATGTGTCAGAGCTGTCCTACTGGCTCTGTTTGCTGATCAGGACAGAAGCATCAGCATTTGGATAAATAAGTTGCACATTTACTGAGATTCTTACAAAGAGCAAATAAATCTTTTGTCAGCCCTGTGCTGACCCTGAGGAGCTGTGGGCAGGGTTGAGGACCTGTGTGGGGGTATGACATACCTGCTCATGCCAGACCTAAGCTGCTCTAGATAAATTTAAAACACCTGAGGGCTGTGGGAGGGTGGTGGTGTGGAATGGGAGCTGATTAATTAATGTGTTTACACTTGTTTCTTTTCCCCTCTGGTGGTTTGAAATAAGAGACTAGATCAGTACTCTTCAAGTTTGTAGGATGTTTCTTGAACTGCAGCAACCCGTTCAGACAACTGAGCAGGTTAGTGGTCTTACTATTCTCCCTTTGAGAGGTGGTAGGGAAATAGCTGTAATGCTTCTGTGGTCCAGGGAAGTGGCTCATATGCTTGTGTTGATTTTGGCCATGAAATATTTGCAGCAAGCCTTTGGTTTTTCAGCATGCCTTCGTGTGGATAAGCAAGCCCGCCTGTTTACAGCTGCTAAGTAGTTTTACAATGCTTTGCCACATTTGTCCCTGAAGCTGTACGTGAAAGTAAAATTTACCTGAATGACTTTTGCTTGCTAATAAGTAGAACTTTGAACATGTGGTGGGACTTGAGGACTTGCAGAAGTCCTTTCTATCCTAAGTGTTTTTGTGTAAACAGTGGGTTTAGTGACAGCATCTGAATGAATTGTATATGTGGATATCTGAGGTCATTCTATGATAATTTTGTTAGAAAAAATACAGACTTATAATGTGTTTACTCTATACAGGAATCCTCCTCTATATTGAAAGCAACTGTTAAAGAATGGTTTTTAATTTATCTGGAGCTACTTGAATCTTAGCATACTAGAGAATAGATCTGCAAACATTGCACAGGCATCCAAAGGCGGAGGTGGAGGGTAATTAGCTAATAACTGCAGTTTTTGTGTTACAAGTTCTGTTTACTTTAATATATACCATGTTTGGCACAAATAGATTTTGGAGAAATGCCTTCTTCAGATAAATTTTGAAATATTTTTGTCTTTTGTGGGAATGTGTAAGAGTGTTCCACTTATGAGCAATTGCATAACATTTAATTATGTCACTATAATATAAAGGAGGATAGCTGAAATACTTGTTGAATTTGTGTCCAGCTGAAGAAGGAAAGTGAAATAAGTGATTTTAGCTTGCTAATGTCTTTTCATTGGTGTTTCCTTAATACATTAAGTACATTGCAGGAATATGTAAAGCGATTGTACGAATCTTGACTTTACTCACAATGTGCGTATTGGGATGCAAAGCCAGGTGGTCCTCACTGACTGTTAGTGGTCAAACTAGCAATGCTCAGGGATTCATCCTGCCCACCCTCCCCACCTGCCAGTTGCATGACTGCATATTTCTGGCACAACTTCACAATTTCTACACTGCAGATTTGCCCAAGTGTAAATCTGATAATTGCTTGTATGGGGCTTAACAAAACAAAACTGTTGAGCTAGTTCCTGTATGTACCTGTATGTTATACATTTTGGTAATCATCTATGTGCCTGCTGAGCACTGGCATTTAAACAAAGCATGTATAGTTTCAAATATTTGCTTGATTTTATTTAATTTTTTTGTGTTCAGCATTTAAGTTTAAAAATCTTGGGAGAGTTTGGTGGGATGTTTTTGTTTGTCGTTGTGGGGTTTTTTGTGTTGGTGTTTGTTTGTTTTCCAAATCTGCCATGTATGTCTCTCCACATACTAAGCATCGTAAGTCTTTATCTAGGGTGAGCTGTGGTGAGCAGAATTTGCCCTATTTGTAGGATAGGACGCTGCAGGGAGGGCACCCTGGCCATCCCTGGGGTGTGAGTGCACGGTTGTACAACAATGGAATTTGACAAATGTCTGTGATGAGGGAGCAACAGTCAAACCGGTTCCAGTGCTGACCACGTCTGAATGGTCCCCAGACATTGGTTTCAAGAGCCAGGCAAGGCTTTCTTTAATCTTGCTGCAGGGAATGGCTGTAAACATTTCTGTAGCTGTTCAGGCTCAAGTCATGCTGGTTAAGGCAATGTGAAATTCAAGGTCAAAAGGTGAAATGCTGCTAAATTTAAGATTCAAGTTTATGCATATGAGTAAATGGTTACTTGGACGGTTTCCATTTCAGACGCACTCAGTAAGGTATGGCTCTTCCAGCATCTGTCTTCCCCTGCAGCTGGGTACGTTTCACAGGAATTATGGACTAAAAGAATCCTTCCTAAACATGTTTTGCCAAGTATGCAAAGCGCACTGCTCTTGTGCATCCAGCCTTGTATCTATAAATGTTTGGATGTGGCTCTGTAGGTTCACTTCATCATCCCTTACACAGGATTAAACAGTGTATTCTTCTGTCAGTTTGTTCCTACCGCTTGTCTTCAAACAGTGGAAAAACTTGAGCATTAGAGGTGCTTGGGGTAAGAATCCGTTCACAGGTACACAAATGTATTTGATGGGATTTTCTCAGTGGGATACAGTGACGATTTGAGTGTGATGGGTGTGGGTTGTTGGTGTGGGGTTGGTTTTTTGTGTGTGTGTGTGTAGGAGCTCAAAAGGGACAAAACTAGATTGCTAGCAGAGAAGGAGTGCTTTAGGGAACCTTTCTTCCACATGTGCTGTACTCTTTCTTCCAGTATGGCACTGGGATGATGATGCTGTTCCTTTCTGAAGGGCTTGCAAAATGGACCATCTGTCTTCTAAACAGCTCATGACATTCCTGGTTGTCTATACAGCTCCCAGACATGTTTAAATCATATGGTCACACTGGGTCTAACTCTTCCATTTCTTCTACCAAACTGGTGTGTGGTTTGCTTGTTGCTGAGTAAATGCTATCATGGGATAGAGAAGTCCAAATTTAGCAGAAGGTGAAGTTATCTGTTGCAGTGACCTACCACAGAGGATGCATGTGTGAGGAGGAGCTCTATAAATCAGGAGTCTGAAACTGGTGCCTCTTTCCCAGCTCCATGGTAATTGTTGTCACTCTGTTGATTCCTCATGGTTGCTATAGGTGATGCCAGGTGCCAGCTCAATGCAAGGTCTTCCTCCTGTCTCTGGGGATCTGGTAGTCAACACCGTGAGGAATAACCGATGGGAAGCATCCTGTTGGGTGTGAACCAAAGCACTGGCTCTGGGTCTTCTGCAGTTATGTTAACTTTCCCACAGAAGGTGTTTTAGATCACTCATTTTGAATGGATGACATCTTTCACTTGCTGCTTATCTCTTTTTCTACTATTTTTTAGCACCATTTGAACCATTGTACTGATTTAATGTCTCTCATAAAACCAAATTAATATTAAAAGTAAGCTATCTGCTTCTGTGAGAGCATCTTTTCCCTTTTCAGCATAAAAATGTACTTATTTTTACATAGCTTTCTTCAAAACTGTTGGTAGTATGTTATATACTGCACAATTGAAAGGGTTTTTTTCATGTGAGACTTAGTGAAATAACTTCTCAGACTCACCTTGATTGACATACGGTGCTTTCATACAATTCTGTCCCGAAAGAGCAAATTTTACTTGTGTGCATCGTTCCTTCATTTACCATCTTCATTATTTTTCTTCTTTTATTTATTCTTTTCCATTTTCCAATCACTAATAAGAATTAAATACCTTGCATATTTGGCTGTTACTACCAAACTGGGATCTAAAGTCTATCTGACTTACAGTAATTCCAGAAGCAGAATTAGATCCAGGTTTCATTCTGGATGAACAAGCTTTTGATAGGTACTAATATCTGATATGGAATTGCACTTCCTAAATATAGGGGGGAAAAAAATAATGAACAGCTCTATGGAGCTGATGCAAAGGAATTGGTTTGTTAAACTGCCACCTTAGTCTAATGTCAAAAAGAGCAGACCTGAGTTATGTTGTGTTGGTTTTGTTGCTCTCCCAAAACCTTTCCTTGGGGGGTGGGGGGGTTAACTTACATCAAACACCTGAAAAAAAACAGGTTGGCAAATACAGCTTTTTTCTGATTGTGATGGAGACTCCAAGGTGATACATCCTCTGAGCTGGAGCTGGGTGTGAATATGTGTAACACTCAAGCTGTGGAACCAGCAAACACAGGGACATTGGCCTTCTTGCAGAGAAGACTTTGGCTGACCAAAAGCTGGTCTGCTGCCACAAGACAGATGTAAGGCTTTCTCCTCCCCTCTCAGATCTCCCCTCAAGATTTTTGGCAAAAATGCCTAGAATTCATGTCGTGGCACAGTTACATGTCGTGTATATATTACGTGTTTGGTACCGATACAGGCATAATTAATTGTGCATGTGATGGGAACATGCAGGAACTGTGTTACATGGGCAGCTACTAGTGTCCTGAAAAGCTGAAAGTCCCTAGCATTAGGGATCTAATTAAACCTAAAAAACCTAATTATAAAAATAAACCTAATTAATGTCTATAAATACATGAGGGCTGGGCATCAAGAAGGCAGGGACAACCTCTTTTCGCTTGTGCCCTGTGATAGGATGAGGGGCAACAGACTCAAACTTGAGCATAGGAGGTTCCACCTTAACATGAGGAAGAACTTTACTGTGAGGGTTACAGAGCACTGGAACAGGCTGCCCAGTTGTGGAGACTCCTTCTCTGGAGACTTTCAAGACCTGTCTGAATGCCTTTCTGACTGATCTGCCCTAGTTGTGTGATTTTTTTTTTTGGTCCTGCTCCAGCAGGGGGGTTGGACTTTATGATCTTTAGAGGTCCCTTCCAACCCCTAATATTCTGTGATTCTGTGATCTAACTTTAACCAGATGTTGATGGTAATTGATTAGCAATACCATGATGGGAATTTCCCAGTGAGAAAGAACTTATCTTTTACAATGTCATAATGTAAACCTTGGTTTAGTGTATTGCATAAAAGTGAGCATGACTTGTTTGAAGCATCTTTTTGTATTAGCACCCTGTGAATGAAAGTTCTTACAGCCCATGTAGCATCTGTATTTCAGCTCTGTGTCCTTCTCCAGTGCTAACTTTTTCCATTAGCACTGCAGTTCCTAAGTGTGCTGAACAGTTTACCTTGGAAGAAGGGACCTGGAGATCACCCAATGCAGGGCTGACTTAAAAAGGTTCATCAGGGTCTTGCCCAGGTGATGCTGTGCTGCCATGTAGCAGTCTAGCTCTTCCCAACCATTACTCAAAGGTTTAAGATAAAAGTTTTACTTGGGAAGCAAATATTGAAATTTTTTACATTAAAATTGCATGCACAAATATCTACTTTCATGCTTATGTATATGTAATATATTACACTCAAGTGCATGGCGGAAGGCACTGTTATTATGACCACATTTGTGGAAATAGTTGAATTAAGCTTACTTTACATAAGCATTGTGGCCTTAAGCCCCACAGTGCAGGGTGAACAGATGTCATGCAGCAGTCCTGTTCTCAGGACAAATGCTTGAAGGGTCTTTCAGTGATTCAAATTAGACCCTCTAAAGCAAGGGGTTCTAGCTTGGCCTTAAAATTTTTCTCTGAAATATTTTCTCAGAAAAATTTTCTATGAAAAACTGCACGTTAAAAGGGATGAAACCAGTTGCCTTCCCTCACCATCCCAATAATTCAGTGGAGGAGAGTAAGAGTCCTCTGCTTGTTCTGGCTGGCTTCATGCCCATCAGCAGACCCAAGGACCACTGGAGCGCAAATCTAGTGCTTGGGATCTGTTGGGTATGGGTAAGTTCCTCACTGAATCATCATAGAGAAACTGAAAAGCTGTTTATAAATGTAGCCATGAGAAGCACATTAAAACCCCAATTTAATCCAAATCATATAATTAAGACTTCTTTCAGCTATTTAGAAAGGAGGAGCAATGTCCAGCATGTGCCTTGAAATGCTTGATTGCTGACCACCGTCCCCACCCCCCCCATCCCACAACATTTTATTTATTCCTGCTCCCAGGATGCTTTCTGCTGTGTTACAGTCTGCTTAACTTAACACTCATAGTTCATGAAGCATTTGCATCGTTTGTGTTTAAATTCCAATTCAAGAAGCTTACAGGTATACTTTCTTGTACCTGATACTGTTCCACATCAATCCAGCTTCCAACTGAGAAGTGGGAAATATCCAACTGACCCCTGCATCTGATCCAGCCTTTCACGCCAAGGACCAAAGGCAACAGCAAGGTATTTTGGGACCAGGACAGGATGTTAGTTTGGTGTGTCTTTCCCTCCAAACACAAACCAACTTCAAAGGACTGTACTGATGGAGGAGGTCCTGTGGACAAACCTCCTGTGCACAGCCCCTCATGGCAACAGGCAGGGACCAAATGCATTCCTGGCTTCCAGGCCATGCCTGACTCTGCTGCAGCTCTGCCAGCAGTTCTTGTCACAAAGAGCCCCAAGCCTTGCTTGCATCTGGCACTGAACCAGGATGTAGCTGAGCTCCCCTCCTTCCTTGGCATAGTTGTGTTTAGCTGGAGCAAGACTAAGTCACTTAAGAGAGGAAAAAAAAAAAAGTCATTAAAGTGACAAGATGGTAGAAAAAAAGAAAAATATTAAATAATGAATGGACTTTATTAATGAATTCAGACTTGAGACAGGCACCACTCTTGCAAATGGAATATCAGTACACACATACACTTCATTTTCATGTTAATGGCAACTGAAATTCTGGGATTTTACATTTAAAAGTTCAAACAAAGAAACCCATTGTCTGTAGCCTGATATATTTCAATGTCACTAGTTTTCTGTAGTTCAGCAGTAGCAATAACAAAGTATTCAGTCACTACAAAAAGCAGATCTTCTGATAATAAACAACAGTGTGGTTCTTAACATGCTTTAGCAAATGCAGGAATAAGCATGACAAGCTGTCCTTATAAAGCTGCCTTGGCAAGAACCAGAGCAGATGCAAAGGCAGGAGTCCCTCGCCTGCAATCACATCCCTGTAGCAACAAGGGACTTACCTACCAATAACACCTTCTAAAAATTAACTGAAAGAACAAAAAATGTAATAGCTCAAGGGATTTTGCAGATAGTTAACCAGATGGGGGGGTTGCAGATAGTTAACCAGATTTGGGAGGGCAGGGGGGACGGAAGCTATAAAAGAACAAGAGAGGGTCATTCCAGCTTTCCTTGAATTATTGAAGCTATCAAAACAATATAACAAATCCTGTACACATGACAGTAGAAAAAAAAAATACAGGATGTTTTGTCAACTCTCAACTAACTGAGCTGGAATGGAGTTTTAGGGAAAGACTGATGGGTCAGATAAACAGTCCCAGCATGTGTGGTCTGAGGGGACAATATGGTAACTACAATATAGAATATGTGGGCATCAAGTAGGAGTTTGAAATTACTTGGAAAACCTGTTGCTCAGACATACATGTCCCCTATGGAAACTTCACAGCCAGCCACCCAATGCCATGTTTTGTATCCCACACTGCATGGAGGTGGGTCAAATACAACTGAAGTGACCACAAGTTAGGCACAATTGTGGTTTTACAAGTTTCTCCAGGCAAGAAGAAGGGAAAACCTCATTTATTTTTCTTGAAAGAATGCTACTAGGAAAACTATGGCTGGAAAGTACACTTCTTTTGTAATCTTTGGATTTTTCTAGGCTAGATTGCTCAGTGTGTGCAGGACTAAATTACAATACAGTTATGTATATGAATAAACTGGTGGTATTTTGGGGCATAATTTAATAGAAAATATCAGAAACTCTCCCCAGTAGCTGTGATGAGAGCCACATTTTAAACGTGCTTTCTTCTTATCATGTTTGTCCTCCTCCAGTGTAATTAAAGCACCCCCAGTCTAGGCCATTCTGAGCTCTATCGTCCAATCAGGCTAAAATATCAACTAGATTTTTTATTTTTTAGGTTTTTTTACATTTATCTTCACAGCACCCCCCCAGCACTGAGGGACCACACTATGAATAGAACAGTTCTAAAATGCAGCCAACCGACATTTCTGTGCTACTCTAAGGAAGGCACAGATAATTATTTTAATTGTCCCCAGTTCGCTCTTCTGTCCATAATTGTAGTTTTGAGTTTATAAATAACAAAGTATGATTTTAAAAAACAAAGCAAACCCCTCAATTACAACACAGTTCCTGAGATAATTAAGTCTCCAAATGTGGCTGCATAGAAGGGAACCAAAACTACATTGCAGAAGCCCATAACATACAGATGTGCGTAAGCAGAGCAAAGCGACAGGATGGAAAACGTCACCAGGAAAATAAACTCTCTCATCATTATTTCACTGCTTTTTACCTAAAAAAAACAATGGCCTATTGTTTAGATTCAACCTATTGTTCTGTTGCATTTTTTGTTATTGAAGGAACCAACAGTCAGTCAGCGACAGCTTCCTGAGGAGAAGCAGCCTAAAAAGCCAAATGCGGTATCCTGTGCCTGAGGCTTGTTTTGCTGCAGATTTAGGAAAAAATGGACAAGGTAAAGTACTGAGGGTAAATTAAAGCACATGGCTTAACATGTTTGAGTACCTCCTTCAAATAGAAAACACACTGCTGTTTTACAAGTTAAAAACTGCAAAAAGAAGCAGAGCAAAGCTCTGCCATGTCGCATCTTTGCTTGGTGGACATTTCCCGGTTGGTGGTGGTGAATGTTGTGTACTGCCAGGGACAGGACAAGAAAAACTCCAGGTTGGGAGCCAGCACAGCAGGAGGCTTCATTAGCCATGAACAGGAGCAAAACAGGGCTTCAGAAGGAGCAGTGCCTTCACTGAACAACCAGCTTCACCTCAACAAATACAAAATCACAGCCTGTAACATACACTTTGGATAAACAGAGACCTATGGATAGCAGACAGCTATGGCTTCAGTGTTTCAAAAGATCTTTGCCCAACAAGGAAACAAATTATCTATTAAAAACCTTGTACAAAATATGTGTTCTGTTCATTCTCTGCTTAATATCTTCCTTGCTTGAAGCTTGGCTGTTGCCCAAATGCATCCAGAGCAACGCCTGATGATAACTCAAAAATGTGCAGTTAATCTGTGTGTAGTTTCAGCTTCTGAATGCCAGGAGCAGAAGTGTATGCTTCAGAGAGAAACAGGCTTGATCACACAGTATAATCATGTTAACGCAAGTTTTTAGATGGCCAAGATAAGGGAAGTACCTCTGTAAACTCCTTTGAGAAAAGACGAAAACTCCAAGGCGAAAAATTTTTCAGTGTTGTTTTATCCACAAAGAAGACTTAGTAGAGAGCTTTCTGCACTACAGCAAGAAAAGCTTTAGCTTTCCTTTTTTTTTTTCCTTTTTTTTTTTTTTCTTTTTTCTTCTTCCTTACAGCTATATTTCATCATAAAAACTAGTTTGAAGAAAGAGTAAACTTTTGCTCTTTGGTCTATCTTGACTTTTCTCCAGAGACACATAACAGGAATATTTTGGATTCATTTTTGTCTCCTACTTCCAGGAAACAGGACAGTTGCAGTTCTTAATTTTCAGGCTTCTGAAACGAGAAAGAGAAAGAATGTATAAATTGAAACAAGAAATCTTTGCTTTCTTTAAAGAAAAAAAAATAATAGAAGCATCAGAATATAAAGCAGTGTTTTAGTGAAATTGGATATTTTTGCTGTTAACCGTAATAAACAAAAATGTACAGTTATGCCACATACACCTCCTATTTCATATCAGTGTAACCCTGCTAGGTGAGAAACAAGAATCTGTAGTACTATTCCAGTATGACATGGACTTTAGACTGTGCATTATTGCAATAACTGCTGCTGACTGAAACCTAATTCTGTGAAATGAGACTAGAAGACAGTATTTATTCCATAGGATCAGTTTTGTATATGCAAAGGAAAGGTTTCAAACACCTTCTATCCATTTCTAAATGAATTAAGATTAAAACATCTAACAGTTGGCAATTTTAGGACATCTGTTTTGGTGTCTTTTAGGTTGCTTTACAGCTGTGAAGATTCTCACAGAGAGCTCTGGGATTCCTCTTATTCAGAAAAGCTTTGAGGGTGGCAAAGTACCCATCCTGTGTAATACAATCAAAGTGATGTTCTTCCAGTTTTGAAGAGGAGATGAGCACAAGAATATATCTGCAACTGTGGACAGCTATGACCTTGCTAAGTGACAACCAACTGAGGAAAACAACCACCCCCACCATAGACCCAGATACTAAAAGCCAAACTAGTACAGCAAGAGCAGGCACCCACTGTCACTGATTGAATTAGAGGGATCCTTAGAACCCACAACAGACTTTCCTTTTGCAGAGTGGGTCAGGTTCATACATTCCCCTCACTGTACAAACAAGATTTAAAAAAAAAAACAACAGTCTTCCTACTGGCAGACTCATCTCCATCTAAGTCTTACTCTGACTGGTACAATCTACAGATAGCTGCTAAGGAAACAATTTTAACTTCCTTGGTGAACGAACTGGGCAGTATAATTTAAACAGGATAGTGACCAGTGATGAAGAACTAGCAAGATTCCTTTGGGTTCATTTCCAGATGCTAATGTTTTGATTTTTTAATAGAGCACATTACTCCTACACAGAGACTATAATACTGTGTGTTCCATGTATTAGCTAGTTGTCAACAGAAAGAAACAGAGCTGACTTTTTTAAAAACGATTTTGCTTGTATGACTTGTTAAGAGTATATTCTAATGACTGGGTATGGTGCAAATTTTTATGAAAACTATAATCTGCTCCATTAACACAGTGAAGTGGTGGAGAAAAATCAGAGAGGCTAATGACATCCAATGTTTTAGATCAATAGGAGCCCCACATAGCTTTTCTAGGAGCAGGAAGTTTTGTCTGTGTCTCTCAAGTCTCTAGCTGCACACTAAAACAACTGTTCTCAGCTCTGCACGCATGTTTATAATGAAACATCTGCAGCTCTTCCAAAACTCTCTAAATATTTTTCAATTACCATATCTTGAAGATTTGAATCAGTCCTAATGAGTTGGCACAGTATCATATTACTAGAAATTTTACATTGTACATTGAAACACTAAGAAAAGAATTTAAACCAAACGAAAAAAACCCCAAACCCCATCAATCTGCCATCATAGAAACAAACCCACAAACACCTCAAAGTGTAGTATCAGTTACAATGTGGTTTCACTTCAGTGAATGTGTGAAAGCAAAAGAATGCTACTAAACTTCTTTACAGAAAGTTAGGGGTAAAGTTCATATGGGAATATTGTTTCTTTCTTTATCCAAAATGAGACATGTACAAATCCTAGCACCTGAACTGGATGAATTTTAGAGCTGATGAACACTGACTAACTTCTGTAGTGCTCCCTGGGTATTACAGTACTCTCGAGGCATTTATTCAGATTGTTAGAGAGAGGAACACAGGAGGTGTGCCTATACTGATGAAAAATATATATGAGCAAACTGTTTTCCTTTAAAAGGCTTAAACTTAATGAGACATTCATCTGTCTGATGCAAAAAAATACCTGCATAATGAAGCTAAAATAATCTATGAACAGCTGGATATATACACTATTTTGTACCTGACTATTAAATTTTTGCGACTGTTAGCATTCTTTTTACATCTAGGAAAACACCATCACTGACTGAAAGTCAAATTTAACATTTTCATTTCACACACAATTTCAAATGAAAGACTTTCATAGTTGGAATAGAAGATTTAATCTGCCTAGGTATTGTTGTTCTTCAAAACTCACTATTCCATGGTTTGGATGGATTTTTATAGGACTGGGCAGTAAAAACCTGATTAAGTAGGCTTTGTGAATCTGCATATAGATGTTACATTAGGAGCCTTCAGTCATTTCAAATTATTCAGAAGCAATTACATGATGAGTCAAATGTATGCATGAAGCCCTCAGACATATAATGCATATCAGTAACAAAAATGGGATATTTGCAAAGAAGTTATATGCTTAACACTACTCAGTAACAGAACAGTCAATGATGGTTTGCATATGAGCTAGCAATTACCTGTGCAAGCTGGTTAACTTCAATCTAACTGCTTTTTATGTGTCTCAACTGGTACATGCAAAATGACAGTATCTGCTCTCACCAGATGTTATGTGAATGCTGTGACATTCAGGTATGGGTGAGTGAACAATTAATCTGGTCTGAGCAGTAATCTTGCTGGGTTGTGCAAACCTTTCCCCTCCCCTCGTCAAAACACAGAAATGAAAATGAAAGCTGGTTCTCTTAAACCAGAGTGGGCACAGATTGCTAGAGTAGGGCTAAAGTGCCTTGGCACGTCCACCTCAAAGCTGTGGCTGATCTGAGGTCCCATCACAGTCCTACTAGCTCATAGTAATAGTGTTGTGCTGTGTAGAAGTAACCATTTTATTCTCCACACTGATTTATTGAGGGAATGGTGAGAGTTAAGAGTCCCATTGCCCAGATGCACATGGTTTGTTTCAGTCAGGGTTACATCTTTTTTGACTCCACTTATTACAAGGTTAAAATGGAGTAGCTTGTCATATTTTCATAACAACTCGAATTTTTAAGTGAGGTGCGTGTGCCACACAAAATTAAGACACCAAGGACACCAAGAAAATTAAGTGCTTAGACAATGGGAGGAGGTGATGGGGAACTGCAACCTTCAAGGAAAAGGGAGAAAACCCAGCATGAAAAACTGAGGATAAGAGGACAGATTTGTGCTCCTGAGATGCTTATTACCATTGTGAGAGATGACAGAAATCAGGAAAAAAAACCCACAAAACTAAACAGAAACAAATTAAAGCAAAGCTCATGAACAAGCTGAGAAACATCTCCCCTGATGTCTAGGTAATGACAGGAACACACTGCCACATGAGAGGAGCATCAAAGATGAACTAGATGATTTCTTTTGAGGCGACTAACATTACGTGATTTCTTCAGACTGACTTTTTCCATAGCCAAGAGCAGTGTAATTGCAGAGCCAGCTCCTCCTCATGACAAATTGACAGAGCCAGGAAATCCAAAAGGCACCATCAACGTGCACCACCAGTGTACACCAGCAAAGTGCCGGACATCATTCAGCAAACAAGAAACCCATATGATAAAGTGTACCTTATGAAATATTCCCCCAAATTCCCCCAAATTGTGTAAAGTCTTCAACAAACCTGGAGTTTAGATAAACTCCTGACAACCTCTATTATATACGTGGTAGAGACAAGCATCCTCTAAGCTGGAATGAGAAAACAAAGACTGGTGACCAACCTGAATTTGGACATGACTCTCAAAACAATCCTTTAACTTCTTCTGTGATGGGGTCAAGGTCAATGTCATAAAAGCAAGGCCTCGTGGGCAGTCCTGGCATGGTGCTCATCTGTGGGAACAATAAAATGAAATTGTACTCCTGCACCTGTATGCAGATAATGACTCCACCCATGTAAATCTTAGATTAAGAGAAACACTGGTTGTTCTTCATAGACTCAACCACAGATGAGCTCTTCACCACTTTTGTTTGTTTGTTTGTTTCTGTTAAAAATGTGAAGCCTGGTACTTTTTCAGTTCATTTTTAAGTGTAGGCTTCTAAAATACAGGAAAGGGTAATAAAAGCCATAAAATACAGGTTAGCACAGCAACCTAAGAATAAACTCATTCATAAAATCAAGACACTTTGGGACTTAATTGTTCTCCACAATATTTATCCAGAACATTTATCCATTTATATCTACAGGGAAAAATCACACAGCAAAAAGCAAGGACATAATGGTCTGTATTCACCTGATAATATGAATGTGTTGAACTCACACCTCTCCCACAGAAAACCAGAATACAGGAGAAAAATTAATTGCAACATTTTCATGTCTGATTACTTAATGTAATGAACAAATTCAGATAGGACAACTAAACATACATGGATTACTGATGAATCCTAATTTAGTAGTTAGAATTAACAGGTTGAGATATGACGCTAATGCTACCAAATTATCTCAAACTATACATAATTAAGATCCTGATCTAGCATAAGACACCAGCATCTGCATATTTTTAAACATGTAAATAGTTTCATGGACTGAAATTACAGAACACCCAGCACGGTATCTTAAGACACTTTAGATCAGAGGTACCCCAGCTTCTCCCTGTTCCTTCAGGACTCTACCCATCTCCCTCATGAAGGAAATGTCTGGAGAGCAGGTTCAACAGAGTAATGCTGCTTTTCATTCCGCTTCATCTTCTGTTTCAGCGCTTGAGCCAGGAGGGGCTTCCTGGGCCCAGTGCCAGCACTGGCTCAGGGTATAGTCTGTGACTGTGGGGCAGGTTTAAAGCAGGACCAGTTTCAATCAACCTACATCACTTTGGATTCACACCCCAAATCTTCCTAAGATGACAGTTAGAAGCCCTGAATATCTCACCGAATTTCCATTAAGGCACTCGAAAAGTAGCATTTGGGCTTAAGAACATTCTAAACCCTTTCAATATCTTAACTTCAGAGGTGGAGGGTGGCTCTGCTATATTAGTACCCAAAGTGATGAAAGATGATATTACAATCTCTGGAACAAACCTGGAGTTGAACTTAGCTCAGCAGTTTGTCGGCTAAAAGCCTTTAAGCAATGAAACTTCTGTAAGAGATGCTAAATTTTGAGGAACAAAATTTTAGCCGGGGCAAGTCAGCAGAGTTTGTTAAAGCTGGTGGTTAATCTGACCCCGTGATGTAACCTTCAAACATGGCTCTGCATAGACAAAAAAAACCCAACAACAAACAACACAAAAAACCACTGGCTTGAGTAGCAGAAATAGTCTAAACACAATAATGTAAGGAATGGGTCAGTTTAGGGTATGTTTTCATGGTGTGAGCTGAAACCTGTTGCTGAAAGGGGACAGTTTCATTCTGTGAGCCCCTTGGATGATTTCACCTTGCAGCTGGCACTCATCTTACTACAACCAACATCATTCAACACGCTGAACTGATGAAAATACATGGTTTTGGAGCCAGAGTTGGTTGGCAGATGAATAAAACCTGCTTACTGCATGTCCAGATCAGAGCACGCCATGGCTGGCCATCACCTTCCCAGCAGGGAGCACAGGGCCAAGCCTCCCTCTGTCCTCCCTAATTCCCCAAGGAATAAAACACAGCTCAGCTACTCTGGCCAAAAGCAGGCTTTGACAGGCTAATTTGCCTCAAAAGAGGAAAAATGCGTGACCACCATCCTAGCTCCTCCAGAGAGCCAGATTTACAAGCCCCCCGGCCTTGGGTGGAGGAGGCTGTATTTCTTTATGAATCAACCTGTTCTGCTGCACGTTCAGTGACTGAGTCAGTGTCTTATGCTTCAGCTTCACTCCAAACACTTGTGTAATGTTTCCATCATGGGAATACAAGCAAACTGTGAGATCTCTCCACCACAGTCCCATTTATTCTGGAGAGCTCTGCTGCCATTTCACAGGTTAATGCCCCATTGGAAAGAGGGAAAGGAGCCTGGGGAACTCAGTACCAGTGCATCCATCATTTCACTTGAGACCTGAAAAAAAACAATGCAATGAACTCTTCTAGCGGACTCAGTACATTTCCTGTGTTTTTAAATATAGTCCTTCCTGATCTTTTGTTATTGCACACACTAGGATTAAAAGACAGAACTCTCAGTTTGCATTGACCAAACCCTGCCACTGATTGCATGACATCATTTTATTGGCTGACACTGTCTTGGCATCTTAGCTAAGTACTAAAACACCTTGTTACTAGTCTTCATCTGTTGGCCACACTAGTTGGGACTACTACATCTTTAGGTTCACTGAATTATTTTCTGTCTCAGATTCATCCCAGTTTCTGAGCTAACACTTAACAAGAAACTGCTCTTATGAATTACACCTCAGTGGGAGGGGAATGAGCAAATTGCCAAAGACAACTTTCTGGTTACTCTGTTTATGGTCATTCTACATCCGAAAGTAAACTCCCAAATTTCAGGGTTGTGTTTTTTTTGTTGTTGTTGTTGGTTTGTTTGTTTGTTTTTTAAAGTGTATCTACAAGCTTAGCCAGTCTTCATTTTGCCTGTATAATAAAAACAAGAATCAGTCTGGGGAAGTTTAGTGTTGGTTTTTTTGTGTGGGGGGGTTTTCTTGTTGTTGTTGTAATTTATCTTTTTTTCCCTTTTTTCATTTTTCCCTGTTTTTCCTTTTTTTTCCCTTTTTCCCCTTTTTTTCCTTTTTTTCCTTTTTTTCCTTTTTTCCCTTTTTTTCCTTTCCTTTCCTTTCCTTTCCTTTCCTTTCCTTTCCTTTCCTTTCCTTTCCTTTCCTTTCCTTTCCTTTCCTTTCCTTTCCTTTCCTTTCCTTTCCTTTCCTTTCCTTTCCTTTCCTTTCCTTTCCTTTCCTTTCCTTTCCTTTCCTTTCCATTTAAAGAAAGCCCTGGATATGCATTTTGGGTTTGTTTGTGGGTTGTTTTTTGTGTTGTTGTTTTTTTTCCACTTGTTTGTGGGTTGTTTGTTTTGTTTGTTTGTTTTTTGTTTTTTTCATAGACCCAGTTCTGCACTGCTGTAACTCCACTGTATTGACTAATGGAAATCTATTACATCTATAAAATGTGAATATCAAATCAATTTATTGCCAGTTCAGGAAATACAGCTATTCTCATATTAAAAATTAAAGTCAACAAAAGGGAATGAGAATCTGAATTAAAATTACTGCTGCGTAAAATGAAGTACACAGCAAAAAAACCCCACAGAGCAAACACTTTGGGACAAAGACCTATGTGAATTACAGAGTGAAAATAAAATACATCCTGTCATTTTCCCCATGGCCCAGACTTCCAAACAGGCAAAGCCACGCAGATTTACGAGAGGTAACATGCAGCAGAATCTGCTCCTTTTTCATTACTTCAAGGTCAATAGGAGGAGATGGCTGGCTGGCTGAGGAGATTACTACTGATTATTCTCCAGCCCTCCATCTCTTTTCTGCAGCCAAAAAGCAGGAGAAAAAAGGGTTCAGTCAGCTGCAAGGCCAAATCAAGGCTTCAGTTGACTGGCTTTCCACATGGCTGCAGGCTCAGGGTGATTCTCTTCCCTCTCACTGTCTTCCATCATGCTGAAGGAAGGCATTAAGGAGTGAGTTCACAGGCTGGCCTTAAAGCCAGCAGGCAGCACCCAGAAGCATCCCTCTCCCTGTCCTATGTAACTGGAGCCTAGATTTTTGTGCATGGAGAGGGGGATGCTCACCTGCCCCCCAGCTGCAGCACATACCATACTTGCACAGCAGCTGGCTGACTGCCTCCATCTCTCCAAGGCTTTCTCAGGTAACTACTTACTAAAATGACCTCATTTCTAAAACTTAAAAAAAAAAGGGAGAATGAACAATGAAAGAGAAAATATGGCTAAAACATAAAACACTTCGGTATTTTACAACATGAAAAAAACACATAGAAATTTGCAGTCATACAGCAGCTTGCCAGGAATCCCATACAATACACACCTGCTATATATTCTTCACTCTAATATAACAACATTTGAGTTATAGATTGATAACTATGCAACATCACACAGTGTGGCCGTGAGAAAAGAGCAGGGTAAGAAGCAGTGAATGACAACACATTCTCCAGTTATGACCATAACCTGTATTTAGGTAGCCAAAATACTCAGTACTTGATGTGATCAAAACTGTTACTATCACATTTTCCCAAGGAGAAGGAATATGTAAGGCATAAACTGTGCTGGTTTTATGAAGAATTCATCCAGCTGCTACCCAAAACATATAATAAACAAATAATTAGTAGGAACTAGTTCTGTAAGAACTCACTGGAATAATTTTCTTTGCAAACTGGGCAGCTGTCTACACATTAAAGAGATCAAATCAACTGCAGAAAGACAATGTGAAAAATACAACGCCTATGTATTACTATGGCACTCTTATGGCAAAAGCAGCAAGTCTTACAGTCAGCTATCCTAAGGATCATTTATGCTCCAGGAAATGCAAGGCTGGTGGAAGATAAAATAGAAAGCCTGAAGGCTACTGTCTGCTGGGCACTTACGATCTTCCAGAGGTTTACTTACATGACTAAACATAAAAAAACAACACCCAAACATAAGGAGATTCCTTACAAAAGGATTATGCCAGTTATTTTTAAGGAAGTTACATGCAAGTGCTATTCCACACCCTCTCCAATAACACATCCACTGTCAGTGGAAGAGTGGCTAAGTTGAGCTTCACTGGAGTTTGATTTAAATTATGTGTTGACTTGTAATTTTAGTTGGCCATAAGGTCTGAGTTGCACAGTCAAGCACTAAGACTCTGCTAGCCAGGTTTGTTGTAGTCCCAGGAGGAACAATTCTGTTTACCTTCCTTTTTAACCATACAAATGCCTATCAGTGGTTTACATATCCTGTCTTTTACTTCAATTAGGTATCCATCCACCCATCCATCTGTCCATCCAGGTTTCTGTGTGTATATATCTCTGTCTCTCTCTCTCTCTCTCACATATATATGAAAAATCCTTACAGGACCTGAGATCACCTTAACTGGGTTAGCACAGTGGTATGATTTGCAAAACAGATGTGCATGGGGACTACGTCCAACTCATGGTTAGTGTCTTTCACCTATAAGGCAAGATATGTCTGTTTTACAGGCATAGCGTGGTTTCTAAACAGAGAAAGAAAACCAAAGGAATCCATCTATACATGAAGTAGTGCAAACAGACAAATCAGAAGATTAAAAAAAAAAAAGCAAACATCTTGAGGGAATGTCCCTGTTCTGTGGCTTATGGAGTTGATGTTGCATTTTATAAGAACTGCAATTAATGCACATTATCTGATTGTATCCTTTTGTTAATTAAACAAGTTAAGACAACCCACAACCATTTCAAACTTGATATACTGCAGAAAACAGATGTTGTTTTGCAAGAGAATGTAGCAAACGTGACTGTGGATAACTGCTCAATAAAATGTGAAGGGGTGAATTTCACATCCCATACTCCCTCAGCAAGAAACAATACCAGAGGAAACTCTGGAATAGTGCTAGAAACCTGCATGCATTGTGTTCAACATGCCAGAATGTGCTGGAATCCTGAGGCTCGGCATGAAGGAGCTACGCTTCAGGGTTTCAATAACGTTTCCTAGTGTGAGTTAGAGCTCTGAAAAACAATCAACTACCAGAAATTTGCTCCCCTGCTGTGCATCTTTCAGTTCCAGTACATGTGAAGCTGTTAGGAAGAGCTTTCCTCCCTTCTGAATACCTCCAGGTCTCCAATCTTGCCTGCCTTTGGGCACTCTTTATCTCCTGTGTCCCTCTGACAACTGTGGTGCTGGCCATGCACTGGAAGCTGACACCAGGGGAATTGCAATCAATGGGGTGGAAGAGACAGCAAAACAGTCACCTCACTGAACTGCATGACTGGAGGAGTGAGTGCTGATCTTATTACTAGATGCCTTGCTGTCCCTGCACTCTCCATTTTAAACCTATATTTGGAAATTATTCATGAGACTATCCACACAATGAGGTAGTGGGTAGGACTCCAGCACTCTGAAACATGCAACCATACAATAATTAAGAGAAGTGTTTTGTTTTAATTAAAGACAATAGAATGAAATGACCAAAAGCAAAATATGCACAATTTGGCCTACACACATCCACACATGAACACACACCCATACACACATGTGAGAGAGGGGAACACCACTATATGAAAGACTGAACTGGTGCTCAGGTGACCTTTTACCACCTCTTAAAAGCAAACAAACCTCAGACTCTCACATTAGGAAATGCAGATGCACAGTGGAGGCAAGCTGGGGTTTCCTTGGAAAAGCATCAACCTTTAAAAAACAAACTAATAAATTCAGCCTTGGAAATGGCAGTAATTTCTAAAAAGCTACCTTAATAGCTACATAATACTTAAGAAAATATCACCTCATTATTTTTCATTGCCTGGAAATAACAAGGATTGCTAAGAGCAGCTAAGCAACAAAATTTAGCCAGTGTATAAATAGCAGTTTGCGTATAAGTTTTAATGAAAATTTGATAAAACTGATGATAGTCAGAGGAAGCAGGGAGAGTAAAGATCATGTTTCCTTCTCAACATCATGTTTCCTTCTCAGGATACCTAAAAAAAAAATAAAACTATTGCAATGTATAAGAACAAACTCAGTAAGAAAATCAACATATTAGCAGCTTTCAAAATGATCAAAATAATGTTTGCAAAGATGCTGATGCTATCCTGACATATGCTGGAGTATTCCTTTCGATACAGCTCTGTTCTACTGGCACACTGACTGATACTGGGTGCAGAAGTCTACCTGGCATCAATTATTCCATTATTATTTTATTTTACTTTAATGTTTCCACATTCTTGGCAATTGTTTGATTTTGTGAAAGGATTTAAAATAACAAAATGCATGGACATTACTCTTCTGCTACCAACATCTGGATGAAGTTATAAAAGTACTGAATATTGATTATTTGCTGCCAGGTGCTCAAATAAGGCAAAAGTAGCTTGTGCCCCGTTACACTCTCTGAGGGATTACCAGGTCCCTATGATTTACTCATCTTGAGAGGAAACTGTCTGAATCCAAAAGTGATCCTCTGAGCACCCTAAGGAAAAAAAACCCCAAACCCACACAACAGTCCACATCTGTCCAGTACAGCTTTTGAAGAGACCTGTGGGTGCATATCCCAAAGGAAGCTGAGGAGAAGAGGAATCCATCAGTGCCTGGTTGGCTAAGTTCTTGGTGAAAGAGTCAGTTTAATACCACTGGAACTCAAATGTTGCTGTTAGTGATGTGCTAAAGCTCTCAAAATCCAGAACCAGCATTTTGCCAGTAATTAAATAAAATATTTAGGCATAGATGTAATCTGTAAAAGAATGAGTAATTTCCCTGATTAAGTAAAACATTATTGACTCATATGACTGCAGTTCCTCTCAGCAGCATTGTCTCAACTCATTTCATCTTAGAATTTATAATACCATACTTGAAGCAGAAGAAAAATGATCCTCTTAATAACAGCATAATGGGATCAATATTTTAAATTTTACTTTAATAATACATCTCTCTCTTAGGTAGCATGTTAGATGGTGTTAGTTCAGTGTACTATTTTTTTATACCACCATTTCATACCATCCACAACATAGCATGATGTTTCACTGGGTATTCAGAGATTTTTTCTCCTTTATATAAGTTAACTGATAATCAAACTACTACAATAAAATACCCAACAACATACTACCCCCTGAAAAAAACAAAGCAAAACAAAAAACCACAACCACCAAGGAGATAAAGGGGAGGAGAAAAAGCAGGGCTATAAATTCTAGGTGCCTTGTTCCAAAACACTTCCCCTCATCCTAGCCCACTCAAATCCATTTCCACGAGTAATTGCTCCCTTGGCTGAGGCCTATATCCTGATTTTGCTTTCCCCTTGGGCTTTTCACAGAATCTCTGGCAAGAGATTCTTGCTCACTGCCTCTTGTACAAAATCACTTCCTCAGCCAGAAAAATATCCTTTCCTCCAGCTCACTCCTGATGTCAAAGGCTCCCAGGGCTGTTCCCATTCTTGACGAGCGTCCAATAGATCACAGTGCTGGAAACGCGCATCTGAGGGAATAAATCCAGAGGATAAAGGCGTTCCTCTCATGTGCTGTTTCAACAACAGGAATATCTGAGATATTTGATGTTTGTGGGTACATAATCCTCCTTCTTTGTCCAGTGCTCAGGTCTCCTGGTGAGCAGGAGTTGTCCAAGCTGCGTCAGCAGCTTAGGTTCTGCTGAAAGCAGAGCAAGTTTGTGGTTATTTGCAGAGGAGAGGTCTCAGGTGGACCCACCCCAACTGCCCTGCATTTGCTCAGGGAGGAGGCACCTTTCATTTCCTCTGAAACCTGTTCATTTTTTACCAATTGTTTCTCCAAAAGGGCCATTTCTCAAACACTGGGAGCAAGTCCCACTTTGTGCTCTTGATCTTCAGTATTCCATTTTATTTAAAAGCTTCATGTCTTCCATGCAAGACCTTCCTTAACACAGGAAAGCTGAGAGCCTCAATTACAGCCCAGAAATTGGAGGTGGTGGCAGCAGCAAACTACGTAAAGGAAATAACACGTACTCAGCATACAAGGAACTTTATCCTTCCACATAAGCCATGCTAGAAAGAACATCAGAAGCATCATCCAGCCATTTCAATGACAAATTACAACATGGAGAAATCCCAAAAAATTGTATAAAAAATAATTTCAACTGCTGCCATACTAGCCCTCTTGGTTACAATTAACTAAGTCCACTGACATCTAAGTATGTGAAGTCCCCTTAGAAACACCATATCAGGCAAATATGATGTGTATATATCTGGGAAGAACTGTTTCTAGAGAAAGTGAAGGGATTACAGCAGAGGACCACTGAAAATTATTTATTTTTAATAGTTAAATCAACAAACTGGCTTGGTCTCCTTACAAGATTTAAACCAAGTGCCAGTGGTGACCTTTATAATTCCAAAGGTTGTGAGAATTTGGAAAACATCTGAAACAACAGGAGTTGAAAAAAGTGGAAGAGGTGACTACACTTTGCTAATCCCATCTGAGTCGACACAAACTGGTTTTCAGTACTGAGAAACAATAAAAACTAGGATATACATTGCCCCAATGCAGTTCAACTTTCTGGTCTGTAGCTATCATGTCAGATGTCAGAAAGAAGAACCTGGGAACTGACTGTAGTGGGCATCAACAGCACAAATTACTGTCACTATGACATCACCATGTATCAACCTTGACCTATCAGCATCTCTGATCTCGTTAGGTCAAGTTTCTATACCTGCTTTGTCAAGTCACTTGTTGCTTGGATAAACAAATTCAATTATTAGCTCTTTGTAGCCTTTAACACACATTATTTTGTGACAAACTGAAGCAAATAGCAAATAGACAATTACAAATAAGCATCTTACATTATAATTCTGGATGTGGCTGCTTTCTAACCTACACAATTTCATCCCATTTCTCTCCGGGAAAATTACTGATTTGATATGCTAGGTCAATGCTATTTTAGCTGCACTGAAGTATGAAACAACTTTTCCTTTCTATGTGTTCCCAACCTAGAAGATCCAGATTGGATCCTGTTTGGCTGGACACACGAGGATGTCAAATTGTTAAGCTATCTGTGTAAATCTGATATTCTCAGTCACAAGTCCATCACAGACCTCTAACAGTACATATTATTCAATACAGTGTGTCCTCTAAAATCATAACAGAATGTGCTGCAGTTCCCTTTGACAAGGAAGCAAATAAAAAATGAAGGATATTACTTAGATCAGCAGTTTCCACCCTATAGTCTATCAGCCCACTATTTTAAGAGGTCTCCAAAAGGCTGCTGAGAAAAGTGAGCCTTGAAAAACCTATGCTGCAGTTCACTTTTCTTCTGGAAAATGGAGTAGCATAGAAGTGCTTTGAAAAAGGCCAAAAGACAATGACTTGTGATGCACTAGTGCCTTCAGAAAAGCCACCTTCTTTGCAAGTTTCCTGACCTGTGCCAATAGCTGTAAGGTGAAAGGAAAAAATTCTACCCATGAATGTGTAACTTAACTCTTACTGCAATACTGATTTTCAAAGTTCCTCTAAGGAGATACTAAACCACTAATCTCTGGTCACTGACAGAGAATCATGAGTTAACAAGCTGTCAGATTTATTTTCCAAAGCAAGCCAGAAAAAAATTTGTTAACTTACAGAGGGCACAATCTTTATCCTACAAATGTGCATCCTTACATAACAGAATAAAGATATATATTTTTATGAATAAAATTATTTTCAAAGTACTGAAAAATATGAATTAAGTACATTAAGTACATCTGGGAAATACATGAAATAAGATCTCTATTTTAAAAGGCAAGTGAGGCAGGAGGTAGATAAGGTTAAATGATTTGCCAAAAGGAGCTGAGGTGCTGCTAGGAGAATGGAACTTGAAATTGGTAACACTGATCTTAGCCTCATATAACTGAAACTCAAAAATAATTATGCTAAATAGCTACATTGCACAAAACACATTTCTACTACGTAATGAAGTCTTTGCATCAGTATTTTTAATGAAATACAACCTCCTCCATTTCTCACACTTTGCTCTGAAGTACTCAATATGATTTTGCAGTCACTTTTCTAACCACAATTTCTGCAATATAACAAAGGACAATAAAATACTTATATAAACAACAAAAATATTGTTAAACCATCCAATTAAAAGCCACCATATTTGTAAACAATTTTTTTCAGACTGAGAAACAAATGGACCGCAAAAAACCCCACATTTTGTGGGTGAAGCATAGTATTTTATGAAGCAAATTTTGTGCTGCCATTCAGCGAGACCTAGATAGGCTGGAGAGTTTGGTGGGGAGAAACTTGATGAAATTCAACAAGGACAAGTGTAGAGTCTTGCATCTGGGGAAGAACAACCCCATGTACCAGTACAGGTTGGGGGCTGACCTGCTGGAGAGCAGTGTAGGAGAGAGGGACCTGGGGGTCCTGCTGGACAGGAGAATGACCATGAGCCAGCAATGTGCCCTTGTGGCCAAGAAGGCCAATGGCATCCTGGGGTGTATTAGAAAGGGTGTGGTTAGTAGGTCAAGGGAGGTTCTCCTTCCCCTCTATTCTGCCTTGGTGAGGCCGCATCTGGAATATTGTGTCCAGTTCTGGGCCCCTCAGTTCAAGAAGGACAGGGAACTGCTGGAAAGAGTCCAGCACAGAGCCACAAAGATGATGAAGAGAGTGGAACATCTCCCTTATGAGGAAAGGCTGAGGGAGCTGGGTCTCTTTAGCTTGGAGGAGACTGAGGGGCAACCTCATCAATGCTTACAAATATGTAAAGGGCGAGTGTCAGGAGGACAGAACCAGGCTTTTTTCAGTGATGTCTAGCGATAGGACAAGGGGCAATCAGGGCAAACTGGAACATAGGAGGTTCCACGTAAACATCAGAAAAAAACTTCTTTCCTGCGAGAGTGACAGAGCACTGGAACAGGCTGCTCAGAGAGGTTGTGGAGTCTCCTTTGGTGGAGACATTCAAAACCTGCCTGGACACGTTCCTGTGTGATGTGCTCTAGGTGATCCTGCTCTGGCAGAGGGTTGGACTAGATGATCTTTTGAGGTCCCTTCCAACCCCTAAGATTCTGTGATTCTGTGAAGCATATGACAGGACAAAAAAGGTGGAAGGTAATAATGAATTTTTGCATCCCAACACAAAACCAGATAACACAATTCTTTTTTGTGTTTCGACAAACCTAGTACAGGAACAATCTATAGGAATGTCTTCTCAAGCATTAAAAATGTGTTAAAAATGCCATAGAAAGTTTATTTGTGCACATAGAGGGCAAATAATAAAAAGACTAAATTAAAATGTTAAAATAGAAATGGAAAAACAGTTAGGATATAATGTCTTCAGTGCCAAAGTGAACACGCTAGCAAAGCCATAAGCTTTATTTACTCTTACGGTATAGCCCCCACCCCCCCTTCCCCAGGCTCTTCCTGATCAAAACAAGGCCAGCCTGTAATAAACTTTCATTTTTGGCAAGCAAACCATTTATGACTCCACTGCTCAGCCAAAGGCATAACAATCACAACCTGCAACACATCCGCTAAGGCTCAACCTCCTCTTTCCCTCCCCGTGACCCCATGAAGGAAGGCCCTCCATGACGGCACACTGGCCTTGACAGAAGAACTGCAATGGCCCGGTCTGCAATGTGCAGTGTGTCTTGTTTACCCACCTGCCCCAGCACCTTCCTTGAAGAGAGGTTGCTGGTGAGCAAGAGCACTCTCCCACGGATGCAGCCATGGATCATTCTGCTGTCTCATCATCAGCATCTCCCTGATCCCCCAGCAGCCAGGATTCCTGTAATTATTCTCACTTGAAAATTACTTGTTGTTTATCTGAAGGAAAACTCTGCTTGATCTTTGCTTCTGTGTTAGGTTTCTTCTTTGTCAGACTGCTTAAATACTGACAGTGAAGCTATTTTAAATAGATTTTTTGTGAAAGTTATTAAGACAACTATTTTTTCTTTTTCCCAGAGAAAAATGAAGAGACACAAGAGCTTCACAAACTCTGAGGGAGCTTATTTGTGCTGTCACAGACATGCCTTGATCCCATTCTGGACAGATTACCTGCAGAGCACTTGTTTCCATGTCTATACACTGCATCCCATGTTTACTACAGGTGCCAAATACAATGGCATTGATGTTCCACTACAAACTGGATCAGAGCTCTATAGCCAGCTCACTTCATTCAGGGTTTCAGGCACAAAACCAAATCTGACAAATGCAGTGCCAGCAGCATGATGATGTTTCTCTCTGGTGCATACAAAAAAGGCTTTACTCCCCATGTGCCACTGCATGGTCTCTATGCCTTGTGCTCCTGCTGCTTTGCTGCAGCTGTGTGCTAGTGTGCAGGACAGAGCAGGGCACATGCCTGGCCACAACCCAGAAATACAGCAATAGGAAAATATCATCAAAGGCTGAGGAAGGTGGGAAGTAGCTGTCACTGTGTTGCTGCACGTGTTTGTGAAACATCAACTTTTACCTTCATTTGATTTAATCAAGGTACAAAAGCTTCTAGGGCCTTGCTTTCTACATGATCAGAGCGGCAGGGCACTGTACACGCGTGGCAGACTGGTGCAGTGTGATAAATTAAATCAGAAGTCACATGTTTCTATCAGGCAGAAGGCAGGGAGTGTGCTGTATGACATCACAGCAAGTGTGCACATCCCAGGGTCCTGTGTCTGACAGCAGCTGCTGCCAGACGCTTTTATGGAGCAAAGCTAAAACTATGGAGGTTGACAAAGCAGCACTGGGAATTGAATAATGAAGACTGGCCAAACTCTTGAACGCCATGCTTAGCACTTTTTCCAAATTACTTACTTATATTAATTACAACCCTGCATAATGTTGATGGCCATAATCTTTTATAAATCCTGTTAAAGACTTGGCCCCAATGGCTTTCCTGTGTTAATGACTTCCACATTTTAATCACACATGAGAAAGTATTTCCTTCTTTTATAGAGGTATTAATATAGATGCCTGGCAACGTCCCTTCACAGACCAAACAAATATTTCAGAGAAAAACTGTTTTCCAGGTAGTTTGAAGACAGCTTCAGATAAATTCTAAATGCTGCATAGCTGCACAGGGACAGAATACAGGTATAAATACAAGTCTATGAAATTCACAAGACTTCAGATGTTACAGATAAAAAAATTACATGAACATGGAAACTTAAAAACTCTCAGTTTTCTCAGTATTTCAAGTATTAGAAAAACATTATAATGTCATTCTATGTTAAAGAAACTGAGAATGATCCAATAAGCTTTAATTAAATGGAGAGGAACACAACAGTCAAAATGCTAAAGAACATGAACCTATTACCAAAATGATTCAGGGATAACAGCAGAGCTCAGGTAATAGCAATTAGCTTTGAGCACACATTTTAAATCAGCAAGGAAAAAAACCAAAGCACATCATATTGTGGGCAAGCTGATGTTTAAAACCAACTTCAGCACTCTGTTTTCAGAGGGAAATGCCTAAACACTAATGTGTAGCCGTATTATAGTCTCTGTAAAATTATTGTGCTTTTTAAGATTTCTGTCTAATTACTTACCCACTAACTCAAATTTTAGTTGACAGATACTTTAAATTAATGTTCATATTTGTGGTATCCAGGCTATTCTGCAGAAGTGACTTGGATTACATATACCTAACAAATGCAATAACCTTCACAACTGCAAAATTTTCTCTTTCTTGTGGATAGTGTGGCTCCTCCAGTTATAACTTCTGAGTTTTAACAAGCCAGCTGAAGTGGCTGCAATGTCACATGATTAAGGATCTACACTTTTTTGTGGCTCTGCTGGGATTACTGGGGAGGGTGATGAGAAGCCTGGCAGAACACTGAGAAAAACAGCACAGGTGAGGAAGTAATTTCTGGGAGCAGATGTTTATTCTAATTGCATTTACAAATGGACACCATACAAAGGGAAGCTGGCATTTAACAGGTACTGTACTCAGATCCATTTCACTGTCATGAAGTCTACTACATCAAAACAAACAAACAACCCCCCCCCAAAAAAAAAACAAAACAGCAAAAAAGACTCAGTGAGAGAGAAGGGAAAATTATGACATACCCAGGGCTCAACTCCAAATAACCTAAGAGATGCTCTGCAACATCCTTATTACTCATTTCCTCTCATTAGATTTTGACCCTTGCTAGCTCATTCTGATATTTAAAGCCTATGGTCTCATTGCTAGTAAAGACCCCTTAAAAAGCCACAGCAAGCAAAAGGCAGCCTTTCATACTGTTCTCAGAGAGGACTGTGGCAGGCAGAGAATAGCAGCCCAGGCTTCTCCCCAAGGCAGCACAGATTCACAGCTTCCAGAACACAGGCACCTGCACCCCAAGTGCTGTGAAGAGTGGCACAGCTGCAACCCTCCCTGGCTGGCAATGCTCCAGTACACCTAGGGGCTGCATGAGATTTAGGACTCTGATTAACCAGCAAGAAGAGTGGGGCTTGAAGAAAGAGATGTGACAGACACTCCTGTCATCCCCTTCCTTCAGCTCTTGATGCCTAAGTATCTCAATCACTTCTGAACCAGTTTCTGGACAACTTTTTTCTGGAGTGAGATAAGGCAAAGCAAATATAATAGAGGCTTACCTACAAAACACTCAATACAGTAAACTATAACCTCAATGGAGATGATTCAGAAGCAAATCAGACATCCTTGCACTCAGGACACCACCATCCCTCAGAGAGGCAGGGACTGATCTGGCTTCAGCAATATGATTTTCATTTGCAGGCACATGTCCATCAGAACCTGAAATCTCATATTATATTAACTCTGGGATTGATATTAAACATGTGTCTGGAAAGAATCAAGGGGCAGTCAGTTGTCCTGAATCTGGGAAAATGTAAGGGGAAAGAAAAAAGTTAGAAAATGTAACTTGAAAGCATATAAAATGCTTTCCATTTGAAAGGTATACATAGGCTTGGCTAACATTTCAGAGCAGATTCAGTTTACCCAGAAAAAAAACACTTTTATCATGGAATAAGAATGCTCATGGCCAGATGTACTAGAACAGCCATTCTGCTTACATGTTAGTGGTACCTCGTTCCAGTGTGACACGTGCACATGTGTGCTGGGGGTCTGTGTATATATTCACCAATGCTCCCATCCTGGTTTCTCTCTTTTTGATGAAGGAGTAAAGCAAATCTTCCAATTGTGCCCATTTTGTAAAGAATTCGGAAAAGGCATTTAAATGATTTTGAATGATTGCTGACACTGCCTTTAGAAAAAGGTGAAATAATCCTTTCCTACTACAGATTTCTGCAGCAGCACATTTACCGGGAAGATAAGGAAGTGTGGTCACTGACTGTCACAGCTTGCTCAGCTACTAGGGTTTCATGTGCTGGTGGCCTTCCTACACTCAAGGAAGGATATCCTGCTGGTAAAATGCACTGATACAATACCAGTAAAGCACACCTTTTCATGAATGTGGCCTGTCTTCAAGAGCTGCCATTCCTTGGCTCATTAGCTCATTCATTCAAACTGGCAACTCAGGAACAGAAACAAAGCTCCAGCTCAGTGGAAACACAGTTATGGAACTTGATGATCCTGATGCAACAAGGGCATTTTGCATTACTGACTGACCTCAGCTATTAGGAAGCCTAATTTGCTTGTGCAGACTTGTGGTCTGCACTTTTTTTTTGCCTTGCCATGTAGGAAAGACAAACAAGTCCTTCAAAACAAGCTACCTAGGCTTTAATCACAGCTTTTCCTACTCCTGAGTGACTTCAGTTCAGCTGGTATAATTCAGAGCTGCTTGCACAGCGCTTACTCTACCTTGCAGCCTCAGTGGTGGAAGGCAAATCTTCACCACCTCTCAGGGATGCCAGCTTGTGGGCTGCAATGCCACCTTGGCTCTTTCTCCTGAAATGATGGCCAGAGAACAGGCACTAGGATAATTTTTATTTCCATTTTGACTGAGTGTCTGGGAGAGGGAAGACTAGCCACTGCACATGGAGGTACTCATGCAATTTGATGTCTCTGAGACTTTTTTCTTTTATACTGGCTTTGTCCACTTCAATAAGCTTCAGTCTCTAAGTGTCTTCCTCCCTCTTGCATATAATCCTTTACAGATAACATGTCCTGTTCACCAGCAGGGGAATATCTGAAATAATACATCTGTTTGTATAGCTGTGCCAGACATTCCTCCTATGCCCTTCCTGTGCTTTGTTTGTAATTTTATCTGTCTTTCAAAAATTCAATTAAGGGATAGTTAATGAAAATTAATTAAATTAGTCCTCTGACAACATAGAGCAGCAACACACAGATGACATATTACAAGTTCCTGATGGAGCAAAACCAAAGAAGTAGCAAAGTACTGGTCCCTACTACATCCCTCAAAACACTGGTGAAAGATCCTTCAAGTTGCTTGTTAGAAAGTATGGGATGTGATATACAATGTGAAACAGTTGCTTGTTTCTAAATTATATGAGGGGGAAGCTAAAAAAAGAAAGCAGAAAGGTGAACAGTATGCAAGTGTTGAATCCAGAGGAAAAAACCTGGGTGTGTTCTCTTTACTGCTAATAAAACTCTCATCTTGGCATTCTTTTGAGGAAAAAGGATGTGAAACATATTGTAATTCTACAAATGGGGGTTAAAAAAGGTTATGTTATTTGCATATAGATAGGCCAGAGGGGGTTTAAACAAATAAATAATTGTATGTTTCCTGAGAGAATTAATTCTCCTCCTGCCCAAAGGGTTTTGTTTTCTAGCAAAGATGCAAAAATCCTAAAACTCATTACACTGTATATTGATGCAACTTCTGCATTTGATTCTACTCCAGCACATCCAATATATTGGGATGAGGGAAAAAAGAAGAAAAGAGGGGGAAGGATGAAGGATACCCTAATGATCAGGAAGACAGCCACTATGAAGTATGAGTAACTTACCTGCCAAGTCAAAATGAATGTGCAAATACACACGGGCATTTCCTACCCATGAATTCTTACCAGTTGCTTCATACTGTAGTTATAGCATACCTATTCTCAAAAATGTAAGCTAGATGTGAAAGTTTCTGAAATCTGATTTAAATTACTAAATTTATGCTGAAAATACTAATCCAGAACTGGAAGCAGGCTTAATTGTATCATGCTGCTAAGGGCGTGTAGGTGTGCAGGTAGGTATGTCCACACATGTGGGTACATATTCCCACTATTCTGAGTGCCTGTGAAGGAAATGTTTTCTTGTCACAAGTAAACTATTTTAAAATAACTGTATTGCAGTTTTTATTCAAAATATCCTGCAGTTGCCTCCCCTCCCCGTACATTTAAGCTCTCAGTTTATGATGTGAATTTATGATTCTTTTACTCTTTTCTTTCCTTTATGGTATTAGCTAACCCAAAATAAAATTATGACTGACAGGCTGATTCGACAAGGTTGACTATGTTGAAATGCTCCCACCACTTCTGGCTTGCTGTACCTCTGGTTCACAAGAAGTTAGTCACTGTGTGTGCTGCAGCGTCTATGCATGCCCCATCTCTACGTTCTAGTACTATATGTAGAATTCGGGGATGCAGACAAATAGCTTAAAACTCTGCAACTAAGATAGAATAGCTTTTTCTTGCTAGAACAGAAGCCTTGGGTAAACTTGCTCAGAGAGTTAGCACTGAGAACAGATTGGGCTTAGTTTGCCCCAGCTTGCCTTCCTGAGACTTACAGCATGGGTCTTTCAGCAGTCATATTTCCTTTCAAGGCAAAGCCTTCCATAGCATTCAACTGCAATGATTTAACCTGCCTGTAGAGCAAGGCTGTGTCAAACACAGCATTTCAGGGAAGCTGGGCCACCCCTCTGGCACTCATCCTCTTAAGAGATGATGATGACTTTGTTTTACAGAACCAAATGGAAAACAAGAAAATCATACTTCCACACTGCCCTTCACATGGCCATACAAACAAGAGGAAATTAATAAGGAATATAAATGTGCCAAACCAGTTACAGTTGCTCATGCTTTTCTGATAAGGACCATCTAGCATGATCCTCTGAACCGTCAGCCAAGCATGTTTCTGCTTAGCTAAAGAGGAGCGTGCCCAGTACAGTACCTGTTCACACCTAACCCAAAGGGATGTAAAGATCTGGAAGCAACACTGTGCTTTGAACCACCTCTTAAAATGCTTCAAGAAGAGGAGCTCTGAATACTGGAGATGAGGAGTGAAAGGGGAAATGAAAACCTCATAAGTGGATATTTCAAGAAAATAAGAATCAAATGATGCATTAAAACACAGTCTATTATGGTTATGTCATAAGTGACCAATTAACCTTCTTTCAAGTATCACAGGATATAAGGACTCATTAAATCATTTAGTAATATGATACTTCATGCTAGTTCATCAGGTGCTATTAGTAGCACACTGTGTTCTACCCCAGTAACTATTCCCACTTCACTATAAATCAATATTGAGTACCAACATTTTCACTGTTTGGGTTAAAAACAGGAGTAAATGAAGTTGTAACTTAATGTTACTAAAAAAGAGTAAAAGTTACTGAATCTAACAACTACAAAAGACTTATACAACAATTAAAACCAAAACAATTGCTACTAAAACTTATGCTTATTTTACAGCTGCTTTTGGGTATGAGCAGCTAAGTTCATCTGAGCTCTAGTGGCACAGTTGCAGCTTGTTGTTTCACTGTGGGTAACCAGCAATAAATGTATACGATCAGACCCACTGAGACACTACTGAGATCATTTGGATCACGATGTAGGAAAACAGCTAACACAAATTTTATAGCTTTCAATAATTCTGTGTGTTTCACAGACCAGTCATATGAAACTAATAACTGATGATGAGAGTGTTTATTAAGGAAGATCTAGTAATTCAGGAAACAATCATGGGGGGAAAAACCTCCACCCGCCTGAGACAGGAAATAAATGACATTCATAGTATGAAGTGAAAGCAGAAGTAGCCACTCAGTAAGCAGAGTGTGTGAGCTGCCTTCTTAGCACCACAGCTCAAATTCCCCAAACCTGTCCCATGCTGCACGTGGGTCCAGGACTGCTGTCCTCTCTGCTGCTTAATTATGCTCCCTGTTGACACGCCTCAGATTCTCAACCCACAGTAGCTTTGGAAACAAAAGCTATACATATATATATTCAGATTAATGTGACATTGAGCCAAAGGGTATCTATTCCCTGCTATCAGCTATCTTACCAATTCTGAAACTATAGGCTGTCCTCTCCATGCCCACTGTGCCATGTGATGTACCATCACAGATCTCCATGCTGCACTGCACAGCATGCGATGAGCTTCTCTCACTCGTGCTCTATAGCCTAGAAAAGTGCTATCTTCAATGCTTCTCAAAACACCAAAAAGTTCTTTGATGAAAAGAGTTAAGCAAGCATAACACAGAGCTTTGGAGAAGTTTATGTTTTAGCAGGAAAATTCTGGCCACCTCCTTTCAAAACATTAATGTCTCTCAGACTGAGTTATTGTGATGCTAATTTGACATAATTTTTCTTCAATTTTGCATTTCAAAATCAAGTTAGATCAAAGTGGTAGCTATAATTCTCTTTTCCACATAATACATTGCAGCTCTGCCCCGCGGGCTGGGAAGACAAGTAAGAAACAAACCAGAAAACACTGTTTTGTTTCCAGATTGGGAGGTGACTAGAAAACAAATTCCTGAAACCACCATCTTAAAAACAGATTTTCAAAACCCCCAAAAGCTTTTGGTCAGTGACTAAACAACAGATGCTAATCCAAAATTGAAGTTGGCTTCTGAAGCAACCAAAATATGTCCATTCCTATGAAGATCTCCAGGACCACACACCTTCCCCTTTTCCATCCATAAAAGCACATATACCTGCACACTTTCATGTCTAGTATCTTCACTTCCTTCCCAGAGCAGTGTGATATCCTCCATCTTCTCTTTAAAGACTTGACACAGAATCCAGCTGCAACTACACTGAGATTTGTCTACAAACACCATGTGCAGCATATCAATTCCTGGAACTTCCATTTTGACATACAAAGCAGTGTTTTGTTATTGCTGAATAAATAAAAGATTACAGGATAGCAAAACCAACCCACTTCCTTACAAAATATTGCAAGCTTCAAATCAATGCTGCAAAATATTTTGTTAAGGAGAATGATTGTAAGAGTCATAAGGAAAGAAAATGGACTGGCATTATGATAATAAGACTATTTCCTTTGTCAAACTGTCCACAGTTTTAAGTCACGGTAAAAAAAAAAAAAAAAAAAGAAGTTAATTAATGAGATTTTCAAAGCTTTGTGACGCTCAGATACCCAGCTGACCTTAAAAATAACAGGGCCTTTTTAGTACCTAATTCCTATCTAGCTTTCTAAAACCTTACTCTAAGCAGCTCATACTAAAGTCAGTTCATCTATATGCAACCAAATCAAACTTAAGCAATTCCTACTTTAACTTCACTGGACATTGATGTTCCATGGAAAATATCTGAGCTGTGAAGGAATATTCCTAACTCTCAATGTCAGTGATATCCTCTAACAAGATGCCAAAAGATTTGCTTCTTGATTGAGCTAAGCAATTCCTTCGATTCGCAGCTGTCTGCTTCACTGCCATTTCAGTTCATCCCAAGAGAAAAACACGTACTTTTCCTGAATAGGTTGTCCCATGGCACTCAGTCTAGGTTCAGCAGCAGCAGCAGTTTGTGTACAGCTGTCTAACATCTGGCATACAGGTGAATGAAACTGTATTTGCTTGCTGTCTGGCTAGTCACCACACAGTTTTTGGAAGGATAACAAACAGTTATGTGTAGAAAGACAGAGAGCACTGCTGTGCTAGCTATTTCAAGTTCCATTTATCTTCAATGTTGTAATCTCCAGAGTAAGATAGAAGAGTAAATGTTATACTCATTTGGTAAGAAAGACAACTTTTATGGAAGACAAGCATGGTCCTTCACTTTGGTATCCAATAACCTAGCTCAGATCCTGGTTTATTTCTGAGGAGGCAGTGGGTGGGGCTGCCAAGCGCATTTCAAATAAATCCTCCTACATGGTCTGAAATGGGATGGGAGCAAATACTTTCATTCACCAGCTTGAACCTACAAGTTGATGCCAGCAACATTACAAACATTAATCTTAAATACAGCCCTAAAGGCAGACTAAACTCTACAATAGAAGTATGATTTGTATAAAAGCAAAGCTGTCATGTAAAAGGCAGTTTTTACAGAGCAGAGAAGAAAACACGTTAGTTTCAGAATAAGACACTAGAAATTAGAAATATGGGAAAAAATAAATCAATGTCATGTTTGCCAAAGCCTTTGATTAGCCAAAACTGAATTCCAAAGCTATAGTTAAAATAGTACAAAATAGACCTACATGGCAAAAATGAGGCTGTAACTCACACCCAATGCCTACCAGAAGCATGGCAGACACGCACGTGTGAGCTGTAACGTAACAGGGGCAACAGTAGATATGAAGTCAGCATGGGCTAATAAGCCACATACACATTCAGAATCCCTCAGGAGCTTGCACTGCAACTGCTAGCTGCATCACTACCACCATCTGGCTATGTATTTGCTTACTCAAAGTACAAACATCTTAGATTTCAGCACGTATAACAGCAATGGACATAGGATGGCTTGTGTTGTAGGTGCATGGAAGCAGCATTTGCAGCACACCTGTTCATTCCCAGTAATTCATAAAAGAAACTTGATGAGACACCAATGGCACTATGACTCTATCTGAACCAAGTTCTCAAAGTGCAGTTTAAGAAACAACTTCCTTATTTACAGCCTATTAAATATATGTGACTTGGTCCATATGAAAAGCCCATATGACAATTCAGCTTTAGCCCCAAACTCAGTATGTGGACAATATACAGGAAAAAAAACAACAACTGTGCAATCCAATCAAATAATCCAGATGATGCTGAACTCTGGAAACACTGACTGGTCTTCTCCAGTCCCTGACATATGGAACAAAATGTTGCTTTTTCTTCCTATGTTAAGTTTCTTCAGAAAGTTTTATCGTCAAAAGTGAAGGCTTATCACTTTCCATCTCTTGAAAGCCTCCTGTTACTGAAATGAAATCGAACAAGAACAAATGCTAAATGGATAGTCATTAAGACAGCAAACATATGGCAAGGATTTTGGAAGGAAGGGCAAATTTTGACTATAAAACAAAGCCTTCTAAATATTTCCAACACCAAAATGGATTGGCAGCATGAGGCGATAGGTGCTGTGGCAGAGAGAAAACTGACAATATAAAATTAAATCTGGGTAGGTTATTAAAACAGTAAGTGTTGCTGGCATCTGTGGTTTGCTGAAATTCTAATCAAGTTTCCAAACAGAATTCCTACTTGGAATTAAAAAGTAATGACTTACCTATTGTCAGAAGCTTTAAGGCTCACTTAATTAGTCTTGTAAACAAATTGCTGCAATAGTTTCTTCAACTGATGTTATGCAAACACACATATGTTTCAGTTTACCTGTGTTTCCAGACTTTATCTTAGCTGTTGAGGCAGCTGGAGTCAGTTAGCAGATGTCTCTCATTCTGATAGTCAAACAGCAATTCAACCAAATCCATAACTCTTCACATGGGCTCTGTTCTCCATTGAGTTGTCAGCACAGGACCAAGCCCTCTAAGCATGTTACTGCCAGTTTTTTGATTCAATACTAGGAAGATTCACCAAGAGAAATTAATCTACTTTACCTCTCCCAAATACTCTGTAACTAGGCATATAAAGGTGCCACTCCAAACACTTCTAAAACAGATGAAAAATAACAAAAATTCTTCCTTTTGCTCAAGAGATAAGAACAATATTCTGAGACATTACATCCATCGCTGAATCTGCAGCTATCTCTACCTTCTGCTCATCCATAAAGAACAATCTCCAAAAGACAAAGACCTGAAAAAAACCTAGTTTTTACTAAATAAGTGGCAAGGAGTCAGAGGTGATATTCCAACTAAAACTATGCCCTAATGCATCATCTACACTCTAGTGCTGTTTCCTAAGCTATTTCTAGAACAGGCTCTGCAGCTGCTTGGCATGGAGGATGTTGTCATGGGATCAGTACTCAAAAAGAAAGCGGAACAAATACCTCCAGTACTATTAACACTTCAAATTTTCCTTTCAATTTTATTAAAAATATTGGCAGATCCCTGCAAGGGATTGCAGAAAATTAGCTAAACTTCAAATTTCAAACAATTTAAGGTCTGTTTGGTTTGGTTTTTGCTTATCTGTTTGTTTGGGTTTTTTACTGTTATGAGGTTGCTTGAGTCTAGTTATTAATTTTTTTAATATTATTTTATTAAAAATTAGTAAAAACCCCAACACCAACAACTTACACCATTCCTAGCACTTCAGATTTCAGGACCATGTGAACAGCAGGGAGTGGGGAAGGTTGATCTTTGTGTATTAACGTGAACAGGTTGGAAACAAGTATTGAAGAGTAGATATGCAGTGCACAAACTAACAAAACTCTGTGTTTAGGGCTTTATTCTCTTTACTGCCCTCTACTTTCCTCTCCACTCTGCCCAGGAGCTCCAGGCCCCACCTGCTCTCTCAGGAAGGAGAGGACTGCAGCCTGAAGGGGATGATCTGCACCTAGGCAAAGGTGCAGCACGTGCAGTCTGCACCACCATCCTGAAGTGAGCATTTCTTACCCATGGCCAAGCAGCTGGTCCGGTAGGACTGCAGGAGCTTTCGTGTTGGCCCTGTGTAAGTTAACTACAGGCCAGCAAATCTTTCTCTGTTGTGATAAACTCAAATTCATACACGCATTCAAGTCAGTAGCTTTCTAAAAATCTTCACATTTACAGCATCTCACCAGTTACCATATGGGACACAAAATGAAAGGGAAATTCTCATCTGGAACTATGCTTAAGGAAATGCTTTTTAATAAATACAACAAGCTTCAACATCTCAAAGGATTTCAAGACTCAGATTGTACTATCATTCCAACCACGTCCCAGGCAGCATGTACTACTGCTAGCAGTACCAGCCTGATTTCCAGGAAACTCAGGTAATTCACAATTCTACTCTTGTGGTGGACAATTCCTTCTCATCTGAGTACAGGGATTGTGCCTCACTTGCACCTCCTCTGTAACACTTCAGAAAGTTGCTGATAAAAAGCACTGTGTAATGTGTGGCATGATACTGCAAATACGTGATTCCATCTCAAATGGGAAGAATGGCACTACAAATTCATTTTGAATAGTACACTTGAAAGTTCCTAAGGATGCCCACAGTGCAGGAAACAACTACTGCCTGCTGTCTTGTTTATCTCTAGCAGATTTTAGATCATTAATGAACAGCTTTCACAATACACTCTTTATACACTTTATCTAAGTGTATGTGAAGTAACTTGTGATTTAAGTTGAATGAACTATTCAAAATATGCAAGCCCCCTAATGCAGTATCTTTATTTTGAGGTTATTTATGATATACCTTATTTATATTTCATGAATGCCTGAAGGCATAAATAGGCACACTAAGAAATCAACAACCAGTTTTACAATAAGGTAATTGAGTCTGTAAATTGCAGGAAATATTCACAGTTCCTGGCTATCAGCTAAAGGCATTATTCAGAGGATAATCTTAACCCAGAGGAAACACATGACAAGACTGAAAAATATCTAAGTATATATGTGCCTTTTGAATGAATACAAAAATTTATGTCACGAGAGAAGATATTACTTGGAGAACTATTATTGATTTCAATTATTGGGGAGGTAAATTAAAATTATTAAATAATAGAATCAAAACATTTCAAGTCTGGCAGCGGGAGAAAAAAAGGCACTGATAACATGGCTTTGAAGACAAGATAGAAAGTAATATGCCATCTATGAAGTGACACACAAAATGGGTAAATAAGCAGGAGCCACTTCACAGCAAGAGAAACAGCTGGAAGTCGTGAATCCCAGTGACTCTCAGATGCCAACAGGATGGAGAGGCAAAAGACTTTGCTGTCAGCTGCCAAAGGGTATAAAATATCACACCAAAACTGAGATATGGTGCCAACTGAAAGAGGTGGTAACATCTCTCACCCCAAGGATGCCCCAAGATCACTCAAGCACACCTGTCCTGGTATCTGAATGTTGAAGGCAACTTCCACAGGCACATCTTGGTGCTTAGGCGTGGGTGGCTATGACAGCCAGGGTGATTGAAAATGACTTTTGTTTCACTTCCTAATTTTGCCTTAAAATTTGCTACACTGTTGCAATGTTATTCCCTTTATCTCTAAAAATTCCTTCTCTGAAGGAGAGACAGAAAAACAGTACAGGGAGAAGAAACAAGTGTTCAAACAAGAACAAGAGGGACTGTTGAGCCAAGGGGAAAATAATGTCCTGTGCAAACAGGGATGGTATCAAAGCCACTTGTGAAAAAATAGCCAACAGGAGCAGAGGAAGGACTAGTTAAACTACAGACAAACAGAATTAGATCTCATCATCAAAATGCAAAGAACAGAGGGACATGACTTCAGAAGACAACTGAAAAAATTGAATGAGGCAGCAGTAATGATATTACACAGTCCTTATCATCACACCTCTCTGAGGCCTGAGAACACATAAAATCTCTAATGTGGTATAAGATCCCAGTAGCCTCAATGTCAGCAACAGTTCTGCCCTGATGCCTGAGACCTTGGCAGAATTCCCATTTTGAAGACCTCAGAGCCTAAATAGCCAAAGTTATTTAGGAAAGGAATATTGAGGATTTTTGAGAAATATATGTTTAAAACAGCACTAAGGAACTACTTATTAAGAATTGATCATATGCATCATATGCAGTCTAATTCTGCAGACTGCCATGGTTTCTAGAGATTATGCCTGAAGTTAATAGAGTCAGCAACACCAGCCCATGAACAGTAACCAAGATGGGACCGAGAGCTAGGGCAGACAGCCGAAGATCAGGAAGAGTTCAGTGCTTCTGAGAGTTGATTTAGGATGTAAGAGCTGCTTACTGCTCAAGCAAGAAGCATTAAGAACACACCTTTAACTCAGTACGTTCCTTGGCTCACTCTCCCCTGGAAGAAGCCAGAAGTCCTCTAACTGGTGTCCCAACCCACCCTCTGTTCTTTTTGGCAATGCTGGAAGGATAAAACACAGTGACACTAATGCAAAAGGATGTAACACTTCATAGTCAAGAAGTAAAACATGGGTTTGAGAGACAGAGATGTGGCCAGCAGGTCTCCCCTTTAGAACTTCGCAGGCACAAGGAAGTAACTAACTACACACAGGTTTTGGAGGAATGCATACTCCTGCACTTCTGCACAAGCACTGCAGGCCTGGAAACACCTATGTACTTTGAATGAGCTCAGGACAATTCAATGGCATGCTTGTTTGAAATGCTGAAAACATAGAAAAAACCCACATATAAATATATATTTAAAAGGTTTTGTTGGTTGGTTGGTTGGTTTTTTAATACACAACTTCCTCTTGGCTGGATCCTCCAAGTTGTGAGTTACACATTCTATTTTTATATATGCCATAATCTGGTTTTCCATTTTGTTTCCATAAAAAAAAAAAAAGTTTTATTGTGCAGATAACATACCTAAATTCTCTCCCTGTGTGCTTAAATTGCAATTCATTCTTTTATGTATCCTGAGCTGAAACAAAAAACTGTTTCTACTTGATGGACTCTTGATTTCTGAAATACAGTGATGGATTTCCCCCCTCCACCAGATTTTCTGCTTCCCAAACTGGACACATTCCATCCTTTATGTCAAATGTATCAAAACAAAAACTGCCTCCAGCTGCCAAAACAGCTTCAAGGAGGAAAAAGAAGAAAGAAAAGAATGGGGGGGGGGGGAGGAGTTAAGAGGAGGAAAAAATGAGAAAAAAAAAGGGGGAGGGAGGAGGAAAGGGTACAAAGAGGTTAGGCTTTTGACTGCTCTCATGAAGAACTGATGGTTATCTGGGGAATTATATCAATTTGTTGCAATAGAGTGCAATAAAATTGAAGAAAATTAAAACAAACAACGCATGGTTTAATGCAATGGGTAAATAAATGCATGCATTTTCAATGCAGTCCATAATCCAAATGAAATGGAGATAAACAACAGAATGATGATTCTTAACACTTTCAACAGTCAGCAGAAATCTCTCTTGTTCAGTTACACTGGAATTTTCCACAAACACCTGATGATCAAACTAGATGCGTCCTTCCATCAACAAATTCATACTCACAATTTACATTTCTCTGTACTTACGAGGACATTTTTCTTACATCAAATGATGACTGTTCCATTCATTGCACTCCACCTCCAGCAATAACACTATGAACTGAGTCAAACATGTACAAACTGCCAGATAGAAAACTGCCCTTTCAAAGGAAACACACAGAAATTCTTAAAACAATTTCAACAAGAAAGAGATACCACTCAAAATGCTGGTCCAGTGGCAAAGCTGAGTGGAAAAGGAACTGTATAGCACATGCATTTCCTCAGGATACTGATACAGTGGTACAAGAGCCTGAATACTTACTCCGTGGTAGGGCTGGATTTGTGTGGGCAGTTACAAAATGGTAAAAAGGCAGGAGAGCAGAAGCACTATGGAAGTGCTACTTTCAAACAAGCACACATCCTGCATAGTAGTAACACTCTTGGAAACCAGAAATTGGATTTGGACCAAAAGTATTAGTTGCACAGCAAGAAAAATCTGCAGGTCAGCCTTCTGGAAAAGCACTGGCTGAATGAAACCTGGAAGTGCTTGTGAGGGAACTCTTCTGTGACCAGGGAAACAGGGCACTCATAATCTTGTAAAATGAACTGTATTGCATATAAGATACCCAACTCCACCAGAGTTTTTTTCCATCATAATAACCACTGACCCCATGTATTTTGGCTTATTTCATGGATCAGTTGTAAAAGCCACAGCTTTTGGTGCACAGCTTTCTTGACAAACTCCCAGATTAGCACTTCATTTCTGAGCATTGGCAGTTTTTGACAGTAATGCAAATGCAGTAACTTCTGAGCAGCAAGAGGCAAGCACTGCAAATGGAATTGGGGAAAAAAACACCTCAGTGATATCACCTACATGATGTTACTATTTTTTTTTTGCTCTTTTGGGGATGCATTTGCCACATTATATGTATAGTATTGCCTGAAAGAAAAAAGAATAATATAAGATTTTCTTACACTATGTTACCAGCATTCTGATAAATTATCACCACAGAGAATCAACACTGTACTTCTGTGAAGCACCTTTTATGTTACAGTACAACAGCCTCAGAGATGTCTCCAAGGACAATTCTCCAGCAGTGCCCTTGCTTCTGACAGCAGACTGAAAATAAAGGAGCCAAGCATGAACCTTTAGCGGTGTTGAATTTCATGTGATCTGGTGGAAAAGATAAATGAAGAGTAAAATGAGGTCAGGAGGCTTATTTTCACTTTCCGAAGAGAGGCTTAAAAAAAGACTCAAAAAAGTACAACAGGTTTCTATTGGTAACAAACTGTGTCACAGTTCTTCTGGCCTCAGTCTACTGCTTGGTTTTCTTAGATGAGCGAGTAGCAAAACCAGATCATCTCAGCATTAGAGATTACTGATTATTTACTCAAAGGCAAACACATTATCTACATTCCTCTGCTGCTTTCATTCATGGGATGCTTATTCAGTTGCAACACTGAAACCAGAAGGCTATCTCAAAACAAAACCAATATTGCCTATTGCAGGGTGTTGGCCTGCTAGGTGGCTTCCTGCACAGAGAAGGTTTGCCAACTCTATGAGAGGTATTGCTAGATACATTCCCTCCCATGCATCAGTACAGCCTTCTCACTGACACACACTCAATGCTCCTTTGTAGACTGTTTTTGATTATAAAACCAGGATTTAAGAGAACCAGAAAAAGATTTTTCTGAAGATTGTGAGGGACATAAATGGTATTTCTGGGACTATCACAATTAATGTTTTGATTGCTAAATAATGATTAAAACTGAGTATCTTTATGCTGTTTTGTATATTTGTTGAAATAAGAACCTATTGATTTGGACCCAGCCATTGTTTTTAAATTGTTGATAAAGACACATGGTCTCCAATTAAAAAAGTTAAGCAAATGTCTGTAAAAGTGACATAAAGAATTGTCCCCAGTGAATTTAGGTCAGCTGTGCAGAAAAGGAAACCATGACCTGATTACCTAATTCTCAATAATTTTCCTGAAAGCATATACTCTGAGGCTAGGTTTAGACTCAAAGTCTTCAGAGCATTGCTAAGCTTGAAGTAGGACAGCATGTGTAGATCTATAAGATTTAAAATATTTTCTTTCCAATTGCAACATTCTTACATATGATTGAATGGCTCATTCTGAAGTTCTTCACATTGATACCTATTTTTTTTAGCCCGAAGCCCAATTCCTTATGTTGTCTAAAGAAACATAGTTATTAATGAAAGATGCTGTAGTAAAGCATTTCAGCCTAAGATACCATGCAATTATAGGATTTTATCTTCAGAAAATTCTGAGCCCCTGGAGGGAAACTGTTTTGCCTACAAGTAGCTCCAAACTTCAAAATGTTATTAAAAAAAACCATCATAATTAAAAATGTGAAACTGGTTAAAGACGATGTTCCATTTAAATCAGGCATTTTTATATGACATCAGGCAAAAGCTGAATGTCCAGCTGTCTGGCAGTAGCCTGTAAAGTATCAAGCATTGGTATAGCTAGCATGGCATTACCCACTAGATAGTTACAGAGGTAAGAGCTTAAAACTTTTCAAACAAGCCAAACTTTGCTATAAAAGCAAACACCCACACCTCACGTGCTGCATTTCACTCAGATTTCTGCCCCAGACTGCACCACTACCCACCACGCTGCATTTCAGCTCTGGGAACACCTGTATGAAAGGATGGGTCTTACACACAGCCCTGCACGTGGCAAACCCACAATTTCAGCATTGCATCAGATGCTGACTTTTACAGACTCATCACAGCCAAGCCCATCTTCACACATCACCTCATAATTCAGCTTGGGAATATCTAACTAACATACACCTTCTAAACATAGGAAAAACAGCCAGACCATAACTTGGGCTCCAAGTCAGCCTAAGCCTTTCCATGCTGAGGTGGTTGTAGCTGCTGTTAAATTCTGGGAGCTAAATAATGTTGACATAATTTTCCTCTATGACAAAAATATAGCATAATGCAACTGCTACATCACAGCTAGCACTCAGGAAGTTTTACTGGTGCTGGTAAAGAAACCTCACACCAATACATTTCTATATGTAATAGCAGTAACACAATGGTGAGGAAAGTCAGTTATTTCTTGCTTTACCTGCCCAACTGTTAGCTCAGACCTGATCATATTTCTTCTTCACAGGCCTATGGAAAGCTCTGTTCTTAGGAGTCCAGCTCCAGGCCAAGAGTTCTTGGCTTTTACAATGTCAAATAGAAGGAAGCAGTAAATGTAATTTTCCCACAGCTCTGTGGAATAGGCATTGAACTGGAGAGGCTTAATCTCAATGTAAGACTAAATACTCTCTTATCCCCAAAAATACGGAAAGTAAATGATAGGGAGAAAAGACGGGTCAAGCTGGCAGACATTTCCACCACAGAGAAACAATTGTGAGAGAGAGAAGTCACTATTCTGGACCAGTTGACAGGGTGTCCCTAGCAGGGTTTTAGTCACAGACATAGGAAACACTGACAACTACTGGAACGTTACTTCTGCTTGGAAACAGAATTTCCTTAAGCACCCAAAGGATGCATATCTTACTCCTTCTTTCCTTCTATTAAAAAAATAGAATGAAAACATGATTTGACAAGTGATATTCACCAGTGTGCGGGAAGAGTAGATGGGAAGACAAATGACAGTCGTGGGTCAGCATCACCTAGTCTATCCAAGTACCAAAAATGCTGCAATGTAGAAGTCTGTGGGTAACTGCTGTACCATGCTGAGAACACCTCTAAAAATGGAATTCACCTGGGAAACGTCTTGATCTATAGGCGATCAAGGTGGATTTATACAACCCTCTCCTCAGTTATGGCCAAAAGATAATACTCCATTCAGATACTGCACAGTTTCAGCTGTGAAGACAGTTTGTTCTTTTCAAAATAAACCCATTACCACTTACTAATAGCAAAATATAGTATGGTAGCCTTTGTACCTTCTTTTTTCTTAAACAGGACACATGATGGATATCTCAGGAAATTCTTTAGGATTTTTGAGTGGGTGGGTGGTGTAGAGGAGTAGCAGAATAACTTTCTTTTAGTGTTGTCTACAGAATGCAGGTCAGCTTACTCCAATGGAAATAGCCCAATCCGATTCCTTGCATTCTTAGGCATAAACATTTCATGATTTTGTAGGCCAGGAAATAATGAATTTTATTCGTGGTCCTGCCCCTGATTTGTCAGGGGACCTTACTGTTTGCATCTCTGGAATCCTTATTTTAAAAGCCATGTCCAAATTTTGCTTATCTTGCAAACTACTAACACAAAGTGATATTATGCAAATGTTGAGTAATACAATTTCTATTAAGCCCATGTCACAATGTAGTACATTAGAAGAGCTCAGTTTCTAATTTCTTGATAATTGCTATTTTATGAGTATGTACAGGATGCATTTATTTCAATACAAAACAATTTCGAAAATGCCCTTCCTTCTATATAAAATATATTTTTAACCTAATAATAGATGTATATTTTACCATGTAAAAGTAAAACCTATTTTTAACCTCATGTTTTCAAGCAAAGTTTATGAAGAAAATACTTTAAAACAGGAAATCAGAGTCCATTTCCTGTTTTAATAAGGATAATCCCTTGACCAGTAGGCACAAATATTCATTCCTCTTTAACATTAATTAGTGCACTATTCATCCTACATTTCACAATTTAATGAAAGCAAGCAAGTTGCTGGGGACATTACTCAGTTCAAAACATTCTTCACCTTGTTTATCCGGAACTCAATACACCTATTCAGTCAAAGACTTGCAGCCTCCAGCTAGGTTCCTGCTATTAGCCTTAAATTACTTTAGGAGTTGCAATAGCAGTGAATTTTCAAACTCAAATATACATCTATTTACATCTGCTGGATAGTCTGTCTGGAAGAATTTCAGTCATTTGATCCAAACTGTAAAGTTTTTTGCTGCTTACCAAGGAATCACTACTTTTAAAATCTGCAAATTAGCATTTGAAAAAATGTATCAGGAAGAATGTCAAAGGGCCAGTGTTGAAGGGCATAAGATAGCCTCTCAAAAACATCACATGCAGAGAAAGAGTTTTTAAAGGTTACTATTGCTTGCAAATGGCTGAGTCTCTACATTTCCAATGTGAACCATGAGGCACCTTTTCAGAAACAGTGATTTTTTTCAACTGAAGAAGGTTATCAGGCTGCACAAACAAAAACAGGGAGCATGAAGCCTAGTTTCATTTCACCCCTTTATAGAGAAACAGCAGAAAGCTGGAAGTGACAGAGCATCGCTGCTGCTATCAAGCTAAATCAAGACAGACAGCAGCAGTACCCACTGCACCCCAAAGCCATCAGACTCATTGACCCCTGGGTCTGGCAGCATCAGCCTCTTCATGCAGAAAGTCATCAAAACACCATGAATGGGAGAAGTAAATACTTGGCTGTCCTCTCTCATGCACAGGTCTGTACATCTGGATAGATAGCATAATCAAAATATGAACCCTTAACACCACTGTTTCCATCAGCTGATTTTAGAGCTCTTTGCATTTGATCAAAGTGCACATGTATGAGGCTGATTAATTGAATAAGCTCTTAATCAAACCCATTTACTTGCTCTGAACTGGCGCCAGTACACAATAGGCATACTAACAAGCACAGTCTGAGCTGCAGGCAAGGACCAGTGTGGGCAGGCAGCACTGCTGCACCATGGAGAAGCTGCCATGAGCTGCACAATTCAGGCACCCGCTTTCCTCTTTGCCCTGGCGAAGGCCCAGCAAGGCCTGCTCAAACTCACATGTGCCTACATTTCCACTGCAAAGTCCCTCAGTCCCGTCATGGCTGAAGTAATGCGTAAAATCTAAGGGCAGTGGTCCAAAATTGCTTCTGGCTTCTGTCTAAATTGCACTTCCCACTTTTAACTGGTATGCCTTTCTTAATAGCAAGCATCATACAAATAGGCCAATGTACATCATTCAATGAGCCCTTATCTCCATATGGAATACTAGCCTCTTGATTTTTTTCCTTTCTTAACTGTTGTAGTTATATTCATTCTTGCCTGAGATCACGGGCTGTAAATCAGAGACAAGGGAATGAAACAGATAGAAAGCATAACCAGACTCTTGGTTAGGTCTTACTGGCACAGAGAGCAAGGATCTTAATGACTTCCAGACTCTCCTAAGGCCTCAAGCAAGCTACATTATCACAGAGGTGACCCCTTGGACTGCATACATGCTACAGGTGATTCTCATTTTATTTGCCCTCACTAATGGCATTTGCAACCCTAAGACAGCTGCACTGAGTTCATTACATACAACTTCACAGGTCTGATGAGGGCAAGACATTAACAAGAACACTAAAAAAAACAGTTTCAGAGCATAATGAAATATCTTTGTTTCAGCATTGCTTAAACTTGTCCACACGGGCCAGCACTACCCGTGATCAATGAATCCATACTGCCTGAGCTGATGTGTCAAGTCAGTTAATCTTTCTTAACTGAAAACATGTGCTAAGGCACTTGTGATCCAGGCACACCAGGTTAAGAAATTCCTCTGCAGCAGCTCTGACCTACCATATCTTCCACAGAGACAGCAAGGCTGAGAGTGTCCTCTGCCCCTTCACGTGCAAAGCAAAGGTGGCTACGTAACATTCTCACTGCCAGGGAGAGGAGGCTACCAAAATGCATTTTAATGGTATCACTGACTAAAGGGAAACACAAAAGTAACTTTTTGTACTTGTAAATAAGCATATGTTTAAAGGGACCTATTCAGATAAACTATTTTAACTATAACAGTGGCATATGTTTATTATTTAAGTCTAAGAGCTTGAACACAATGTCACATTTCTATGAATGTGTTTTATAAAACTATATTCAGAAAAGACAACCAAAGAGACCTGATTGATACAAGAAATATACTAGGTTTCTTTTTGCCATTAAAATGTTAATTTTCAAGTGTTTAGAGCCAAAATTAAACATTCACATTAAAGAATTCTCTGACAAGGCTTAAAATACGTTAAGATGGGAAAATACTATGGACACTGAATACAAAGAACTAATTGTACAACATTCATACTGAAATGGCTTGTAACAGAGGTTACGTTACACTGTTGGCTCATGTCCAGCTTTTCATCCACCTGTAGCCTCAAATCCTTCTCCGCAGGGCTGGTCTCAATCCCTCCATCCCTCAGCCTGTATTGATACAAGGGTTTGCCCTGATCCAGATGCAGGACTTCACACTTGGCCTTGTTGAACCTCATGAGGTTCACATGAGCCTACTTCTTGATATTGTCCTTTTGGATGGCATCTCATCCCTCAGGCATGTCAACTGCATCACTCAGCTTGGTGTCATCTGCAAACTTGCTGAGGTGCACTATGTCATTGATGAAGGTATTAAACAGTAGTGATCCCAATATTGGCCCCTGAGGGAAACCACCTGTCACTTATCTCCATCTGGACATTGAGTCCTTGACCACTACCCTGGGATTTGACCATCCAACCAACATCTCATCCACCAAACAGTCCATTCATCAAATCCATAACTCTCCAATTTAGAGACGAGTATATTGTGGGGGACAGTGTGAAAGGCCTTAGAGAAGTACAAATAGATGACATCTGAGGCTTTTTCCTTGTCTACTGATTCAGTCACTCCATCATAAAAAGCCACTAGGTTAGTCAGGCAGGACTTGCCCTTCAGGAAGCCATGCTGGCTGCCTTGAATCACCTCCCTGTCCTCCATGTGACTGTAGTATAAGCTACTATCTGTTCCGTGATCTTCCCAAGCACAGAGGTGAGGATGACAGGTTGGTAGTTCCCAGGGTCCTCCTTTCTACACTTCTAAAAAACATGTGCAATGTTTCCTTTTTTCCAGTCATCAAGGATTTCACCTGACTGCCATGACTTTTCAAGTACCATGGAGAGTCGCTTGACAATTACGTGAGCCAATTACCTCATGACTTCAGGATCCATCTCATCAGGTCCCATAAACATATTCAGGTTCTTCAGGTGGTCATGAACTTGATCTTTTCTTACAGTGGGAGGGACATTGCTCCCCCAGTTTTTGCCTTGTGGTCCATCCACTCAAGTTGTGTGGGAAGAGAGGTTGCCAATGAAGACTGAGACAAAAAAAGTTGTGGAGTACCTCAGCCTCCTCATCTGTTGTTACCAGTTTGCCAGTCATGTTCATCAGAGTGGTACACTTTCTTTGACCTTTCTTTTCTGGCTGACACATCTATAGAAGCCCTTCTTATTGTTCTTTGTGTCCATTGTCAAGCTCAGCTCCAGCTATGCCTTGGCCTGCCTGACCTCATCCCAACACAACTGGGCGGTGTCACTATGCCATTCCCAGGATACCTGTCCCTGCTTCCAGTGCCTGTGCATTTCCTTCTTTTAAACACACTGAACTAAAGTTGACTGCCATCACCTTCACTTCCAGACATTGATCTTACCTATGTGCTCACCTCCTGCCCCACCAACCTTACTCTGAAGAATTCATCAGCCTCCCACCAAGTGTAATAGCATTCAGAATTCCTACATGTCCTGTGTAATTCAGAAAATCCCTCTCCCTCCTCCCCAAGAGGGATAAATGCAAAGACACATCATCTAACAGAGCAGAGTGTGGGCTTTTCTTTTCCTTTTGCGTTTTTCAGTTCAGCAATACACAATTGCTAACCTACATTTCCCATGTGAGTTTAACTTCACAGTTTCCTTTTCTGTTACTTTTTCCACACTTACTGCAGTTATCTCAAAACCGGCTCACAGAGTCTATGAACACCCAGTATTTTTAAAACTAACTGTCTGGGGACTTCTGAGCACTGGTACAACACAGTATCTGTATAATACCAAAGGCAGGTGCCAAATGCCACACAATCAGGGTCAATTTTTGGACTGAGAGAAGTCAGAATACCTAGCAAAGCACAGCTACTTTGTAAATTATATAAAATTGCATTGTAAGCTAAATAATTTCTAAGGCAAATATAACTCTCACCATCATGCACGTTTTGAAAAATCATCCTGTGTTATATCGATTGTCAGGACAAGTTGAGCAGTCCATCAGTAATTATTTAGCTGACCCATAAAAGAGCCTAAGAGAAGTGACAAATTGATAGTTTGGAGACAACCTGGGCTTTACACACCACTAGGAAACTGCAATTTCACTTCAGGTGGGCTTGGACTCCAGCTAATGTTCAAAGGATACCCTCAAAACTTGCTAAGCTCTTAACCACCATGAACAAAGAAATTCATTCAACAAGGAACAATACTATCCTTATAAGAGTACTAATATAAGTATTCACTTTCAGGGTCTTTTCCCCCTTACAATTTTTAGGCAATATTTTAGCAGGACAGTCCTGGCTCTCACCTACAAGTGAATTAGGGTTTTATCACTCCCATAAACTGATTTCAAACCATACCGGGTTGCCCCAAGAGTCCCTTCCCAGAGGATATAGTTTCAGAACTAGTTCCAAACTGCTTTCTCTATGGGGAGAAAAAGAATATTTCCATAATAGATCAACCTTTCTTCAGATATGTCAATACCTGAAAGATGTCAGTTCATTGTGAGAATCTGAGATCAGGCATGGCTCCAAAGGCTCCACGTATTTTCAAAGGGACTCTGCCTGTAATTTTAACCATTATAACAAAAATGCATGGCTGGAAAAGGCTAGTACCTATTGAAAAAAACCTCACTGTTAGTCAGACACAGCTTATTACTTGCACCAGTCATGTGGGGGTGTCGCTTCAAAAAGGCAAGAGACAATAGCTTTTACTTCTATGACCAGCCTGCATTCTTGAACATCACATGAAAAAGAACAATGGAAACGTGGCTGAATGTGAGAAAGCACCAAACTGCAATGGTTTTCTGGGTGGGTGTGGAGAGAAACACATACTACAGAAATCTAATAATTCTCCACCCAAGCATTGCTAGTGAATGACCTCATTGGTTTCCTACACATACTCCAGCAGCCTTCCTGCCATCACTCTGTTGAGCCAAGCAATGATGTCAACAGTCCACCTGTGAGAGTGATGTAGCCCGCTAGGTTACGGTCGTAGGGAACTGGGACAAAAGCTGTGCCAGTGTTAATTAAATGCACCTCTTGTTTCACTGCTGATTTCCTCTGATAAGGCTCAGCTCATTTTTCCTGGAAAGACTTCCATTCTGTAAGACAATCAGAGCCAATCATAACACAAAACAAATATTGCTTAAAGAATATGAAGACAGTATGTTAAATATTTAGTTTTAAAAACATACTAAAATTATTGCCTATCAGTGCTGGGGTAAATACGAAACTCATTAATTTATAAGTGCTGATGACAGGGTTAAACTACAAATACTAATTAGTGCAGATCGCTCATTATCATTCAGCAGTACTTATGTCTTTCATTTGTAATGCTCTTCCCAATTAAACTGGAGCAAAATTCTAACACCTGCTTTACCACTGGTCCAGTAAAAAATATGCTTTGAGAATGGAGTTTGACATTTAAATAGCATCAGAATTAGCACTACAACTTTAATGAATATGTTGTCCAATAGCATTTAGTCTGCCATCAGAAAGTTATTAGCTGTGAGAAGGCTTTAAGCAGGTTGGACCTCTTGCCATAAATGTAATTCTAGAGAAATAATTGTATGGTGAGGATGTCAGGAATATATTCATATTCATTCATTTTGATTTGTAGCAATTGTGATAGTTCCAAGGAGTGTTCTGTCCCACATTCCTGAGCATTAGCAGTATTTTTCAAACAACCAATGATCAATGTCTATCTATTTAGATTTTTAGCTCTTGGGGATTTGATGTTTATACAGTACCTTGCCCTACAGACTCTCCTGGAATACGTAACATTTACACTGCCTACCCAGTTCCTGATATGGAAACAGTTCCATGGCTATACTACCTCTCAGCAAATCAGGGTAACTAACTTGGATGTGGTTTTACAATCTCCCCCAGTAAAAAAAATCCTATACATAAAATGTACTTCGTAAGAACCCTATTTTTTTGTTCTGGGCAGAAACTGAAATTGAGAGATAATCCTTGAACTTGTTTGGTCTATATCGGTCCTATGGCCAGTTACTATGGATTTATGAGGCTGAACTGTAGCTAGTTTGTGTTGAAGCATGCAGAGTGTGACTTGTTCAGAAAGTTCAACCCAAGAACATTTCACTCTGATGTTCTACAGAATAGCTCTTACACATTTGAAGCAGTTGCTTTCTATTCTTCACATGCACTCCTCCTCACAATTTTATGACACACAACTTCTCATGCAAACTTGAATCCAGGCTATGAGGGAGAGAATAGAACTTCTTATTCTTAACAGAATTTTATTCTGTTACCAGTAATGGGAATTTGGTCTTACTCAATTTGAAAACACAGCTGTGCTCCACTTCTGATGGATGAGCATAACATGGCCACACAGAAGGAAAGCATGTCCCTAAGTCTAGTAAGTCAAAGTGACACAGTTTCCTGAACTCCAGGAACTCTCCTGGTCAGAAAGTACTTCCTTCCTTGTTTCAAACACTTGATTGTTTCAGAGGGAATTCAAAACAATAGATTAGAAAATTTCAACCTTTCCTAAGTGTACTGTTACACAAGGAAATCAGGCCATGCTCTGGGAAGATGAGATAACATTGGGAGAGTACTCTTTCCGGAAATGCAATGGCTTTTGCATCCCTTCTCTAGTACCATCCCATGACTCAGCTACATATAAGTAATAATTTATGCTACCAGATGTCAGATGCAATTCAACTACTGTTTGGAATAAGATGTGTGTGGTTGGCAAAAGGCATGAGCTAACTAGCTTCTCAGCTACTTGGATAAGGCATGTCAGGGAAGAAAGTATCAGGGGCTTTCTAATCCAGCTCTGTACTTAAAAGGACAGGTAGGAAGAAAGGATGACAATTGCTTCCTTTTAGCACCTCCTTGTTTAAATCTCTGTAAAGGAGAAAGAATGTGCTACTACTTCTGCAGTTAGAAATCTACTGCTTCCCGCCATAACTTAGTTTTACAAAACCTGCAGAGGTGTTCACAAGGACTGGGAATAGGTCAGGCTTATCAGCTGAAAAGGAGTAATTTTAATCATACACTTTTGCCTTACATAATTCCTTTCATCTAAGTACATTACAGAACACTTTGTAATGAGAGATGAAAAATTTAACATTTATATAATCAAGAAATGACAGTTATTTACAGGCTGCAGCTTGAGTAAGGAAAGGCAAGGGACTCATAAATTCTTTTTTCTGCGGTATTAGAGTGCCTAAGTATCCTAGGGTAACTGAAAAACATCAGAAACAGAACCAATGGAAAGAGTCATTCCTTCAGGCCCTGTAGTCAGCTGTTACACGATACTACATTTTCCTAATTCTCTTTTCCTATCAATGTAGAGCTACAAAACCTGTGAGGATAAAATTATTATTAAAAAAAAACAACCCAAGAACTCACCTGATTCTACACATTATTTTTAGAGGAAAACAGGAAATGCACTTCCCAGTCAAGCTGGGTCAAAGGAAAGGGAGTGATCGAGTTGAATACTCTGCACTCACCGTTCCTACCAAAGGGTAGATGAATCCAGCTCCAATACTGGCTCGCACGTCGCTAATCGGCAGAATGAAACCGGTGGGAACGCCCTTCCTCTCAGGCTGATGGGAGAGGGATAGGTGAGTTTTTGCCATACAAATGGGAAGATTTCCAAATCCCTAACAAAAAAGGGGAAGAAAACAAAAATGTTTTTAAGATTATAGCAAAGACAGAACATATTTTCACTTTGTTATCAGTATCTTCTAGAAATCCCCAAATCCGTATAGCAGTAGTTGACCTCAGTTTCTTAATAGCTAATATTCCAGAAATGGGCAGAATAGTCTTTCACATGCTATTCTCTCTCAGCTCAGGCCTGTATCTCCAGAGACTTGGCCACAGTGATGTTCAGCTTCTATAGTGGGTTCTCAATCTAGAGTTAGGTAAAAAGGTTGCCTGTGCAATGGCTAGAGTGTGTATTTTCAGAAAGGGTGCACACAACAGACACCACACTGAACAAAAAACATACACCAACTCAATACAACTCCAGTACAGCCCTTCCCTCTGGGTACTAATGACCAAGTTAGATACCTACTTGAGACCAGGTTTCATAGTTCAAAACTCTCTATGGTTACTAATGTCTCCTTGGGCGTAAACAGAAACCGCTCATGATGCTTTGCTTTGTTCTTAAACAAGATGAGAACTGTGGTTATTGATTAACCTTGAGTCAGGCACCTTCCACTCTTCTGTGCAATTCCTTGACAAATAGGGATGCAATTCACAAGGTCAGGAGGAGAGGCAGCACTGCAGGGCATTGCATCTGCAGTCCAGTGCTGACAACAATCCTTTAATAACATTGTGAAAATACCTCCTAATACTACTAATGCTTAGACCAAAAACTGCATTAGAGAATCACAGCAAGAAAGGATAAAGACATGCATTATTTTGCTTCAAGTACACTGAGTGATCTTCTTTTTAATCTAGGAACTCAAATTAATTCTCAGGAGATATGCATTATAGAGAAGACAGATGCACTTCTGCCTGTTTGACCAGGCTGCTGAAGCATATCCAGGAATTTTTCCATGACTTTCCATGACTTCCATATTTTCTACATTCTGACAGAAAGGCTCCAAGCTATGCTTATGTGCAGAAGCCATTCCATTACAGAAAATACATCCATCTCTCCATGTGGCTTCAAAACTGTTTTCAAACTGCTCAAAAACCCACTCTCATGTGCTTTGGGAATGGTGATCTATTTCACCTTCTAGCATTTATAACCCCCTTGAATATAATACAAACAGAAGGAGAACAAAAGACTTTACAAGTATTGGGAGCTTTGTTATTAACGTGCATAGTTACACACAGGTCTTTTTGTCTTTGTAAGCTCATTTTTACAGGTACAAATGAACACTCATATGCTAAAACTGGGCACGTTCACAAGCTGTTACTTTTGCAGATGTGTAGCTCTCATCTTCAAAGCAGTAACCCAAAATTAGCACTCCACGTGGAAAGAGAGTTTCATCAGCACCCTCAGAATGATTCCAAACACCACACATATTTTATGGGAGGTAGCTGTCAAGGGTAAAACCATTGTGTCCTACCTAATCTAAACCAATGCCTACTGATGTCCACAGTTTAGCACCACACGTAAGCTCATGTATTTTAGCAAAGCTTGACTAAACATTCCAGTTGGTCTGAGAAACTTTAACACCTTGAGATTTCCTAAGACTTCCATCCAGCAGGTATCTGACTGTTTAGATCACTGGTGTTCTTACCTGCTGGGTGTAACAATCAATTTGTGACTGTGCAGTGGGAGACAACTCTATATCCTGAGCTCCATACACCTTCTGAGCAATGATTCTTATTTTTTCAACAATAGGAAGCTGCAGAGACAAGGAAACAATACAAGGATTAACATTATCCAAAAGAAACTAGGATCTTATTTGTTGAGTGAGAAATCTGAATCCTCATTTAGATTCATCCTTGTTAAACAGGCCTGCTGAAGCATGAAACCAAGTAAAGGACACTGGTGATGGAAAGTATATTCAGCTACAGGTATTTGAATTACAACCATGATTTCAGCTACTTTGTCATTTAGCATAATTTGTGCATGACAAAGCTGACAACATGAGCTTACACTCTTGCCTAAAGTGGGGGAAGAAAGTCACTGCCATGTAGTTTTAAGAATCAAGAGCTAGCATACACAGCAGATCCAAGGAAGCAAGCTCTACTGGGTTAACAGGGATCACCACACAAATAAATGTCATTTTACAATAATCTATACAATGACTGGACAAAGCAAGGCAGCGGGCAGCCAGGGTAGTGTCCTCTGAGAAGCGAGGAACTGCAGCAGAGAATTCCTGACCCGTCTTTGCTCCTTTGGATCACAATTGTTTTTATTTTATTTTATTTTTTTTAAATTCTCACCTTCTATCCTTCCTAACATACATATTTTGAACTGTAGCCCTGATATTGTAAAGAACTTTGCACACTTAAAAAAAAAAAAGTATTTTACGATACATTTTGAAATCACAAGTCACAAAGTTCGAGCCTAGTCTCCATGAGTGTCCACATCACATTATTCAGCTCAAACTGAATGTATGATCTACCTTTTCAGCTTCTGTTTGAAGATAGATGCAGACTGTCACATTGAGGCTGTTGGAAATCCTTTCACAGATTTTCAGGAGACAAGCTTTTTGTGGTTAGATCAGACATTTACTTTTTGTGCCATCATTTCTGTTTATTTAGGGTAAACAACTCTTTCCTCTTTCTCCTTTTGTTTTGAATGACCTTGGAAACAGCAGGTATGACCCTTATAGCCTATTTTTAAAAAGCCAATCTCTGACTTCTTTCAAAAGGATGATGGAGGAAGGATCATACCACTATTTCAGCTACTTCAGTCCTGACTACAGATGGCCAGAGATGTGTGCAATACTCCAGGGAACATCCCAGCAGTAATTTGTACTCTAGCATATTTGATTTGATATTTGAAGAAGTGTTGAATGAATCTAAAGAAATACCACTTAGGGAAGAAGACTTGGTCATCTCAAGCAATATAAAAAGGAACAGAACACAAAACAGAAGCATTATATTCCAACAAAGGCAAGAAATTGGTTTGTGAACAACAAAAGTTCCAGTTAACCATATTTTTGCAATGCCTGTCTAGAAATGTTGTGGGTTTTTTCTGCAAAGATACATCAGTTGAAGTATTTATGTCAAACTGACCTTTTTTTTGTATTTATGACTGAATTTTAGAAAAAAATAAAGCTTAAGGCAGTCTGACTTTATGTTAATAAAGAATTCCAGTAACAGAGACTTTTAGGTAGCTCAACTCTAGGGCAGCTAAAAGCTACTAAGATGCAAATAAAATCCCCCCTCAGATCTGCAATTTCAAAGTGAGGTTTAAAGATGTTTCACAAGACACTTTATGAAGATGCTGACTATATAATTACTGCACCTTAACTAGGTGGAATGATGTCATATTCCTGACTTGAGGCTTTTTACAGGAATCCAAGCAGTTAAAAAAATAAATGTAATGAGGATTGGAGAGAACGTATTTGCAGATATCCTGGATTTAATTCCTGGCAGCACTAAGCTGAATGGAATATTTAGTGACATGAATAGTCAAGATGAAACTTCTTTCAGGTTGATTATTCAATATGTTCATACCCACAGCAGTTTTGAACACAGTGGAAGAAGCCCAAAACATTAACTTGCCTTTTGGATGCTCTTTGCTTGCAGTCTAGGAGTAACAAAATCAAAGCAAACCACTCCCTGTTGTCAGTAGGCCAACATAAAAGCTAACAGCTTTCTGCTTTAATCTCAGTAAATTCATTGAGATGGAGATATTCACTTAGATTCAACTTGCATTTGTGTCAAAATATTTCAAACTAATTTGACAGTGGCATAATTACTACGCCCTCAGCCCACTTCCAGTGAGCATAGCTGTAATTTCCAAACGAAACCCAGCAGGGCTCTGGCTAACATCAGAGCAGACTGCTTTAATGACAGTGGTGGCATTCTGTTCCTTCTGGGATGGGCAAGTTATCTTGTGTGATTGAGTCTGAACTGGACAGTCAAACTGTATCCCTATGGATTTTATTTTTTTAAATCACAGTTTCAGATACTTTTCAGGCCAGAACCCACACCTCAAATTATGCAAAGGTAACCTCAGAAGAATCACCACTGGGGAAAAAGTTGTGAGAGTGTGAATGGCAAACAAAAGTGTTTTTCAGAGACCATCAGATGTTTTTGCAAGGCATTCTCATACAATGTGTAGGGTGTCATAGGGGATCTTGAGCCTATTCAATCTCAAAGCACAGGTAGATGAGTCCTGAGCACAATCCAGACAGAAGCCAGCAGGGACGCACAGATTAACACAGCCCATGCATGTGCACACTCTGACATGCTTCCTTCCTGAAGTTTCAGGAGTAGGGAAAGTAGTATACTACACTGTGCTAAAGACCCACCTGTTTGCTAGTAATTAGTGGGATTTTTAAGGCATTATTTATATAGAATCATGGTGTAACAGCATTTCAAGCAAAAAAGTTTCTCATGTTTCAGTTATCAAGTAATGCTGATGGGAAACTTTGTTTTAATTTGACTTTAGAAGTACTTAGCAATGAAACACCACCTGGTACTTCACATAAGAAACCAAAAATCATTTTGGTTGAAAATAACCTAATTGTATTTATCAGAAATTAAGTTCTAGGAACTCAAGAGACTTTTTATACATTTGCCACAGCAGTAGCCTGAAAGTTTACATGACATTTGTAGAAACAATTATAACTTTTTCCTATCTGTTTTTTAAGGGCAATTTTAGCTTTAGGTTTTCAATAAAACTGTTGATTATTCAGCACTTCACTGATGGGCACAGGGATCCAGCATATCTACCAATGCTTCATTAGTGTCACCTCATATGGTAAAGTGCTTGGTTTTTGCCTGAGAATTTTCTACAGTGGCTTAAGCTGTTCCTGAACCAGTTGATTACTCCCACTTGTAAACTACAATGTGGTATCCTCACCTGCAGGCCCTCAGTAAAACAGACTCAATGAGAAAAGGATGAAAAGTTCCACTGGACAGTGCATGTAGATGCATCTTTATGAACAACTACTTGGTTCCACAGTACTTTGGCTATCTGGACAGCTATGGTGATAATGATATTTATAACATATGCAGACTCAAAACCACATAAGATTTCTGATAAGCAATAAAAGCTGCTCCTCTTCTCATTTCCCTTACATAAAGTTGTGAATGTTACACAACTAAGTACATTTAAGCAGAAAAAAGGTGACAGATGCAAAACAGACAGTATGGATTTAAACAAAAAATGACACTGACAGAATTATGGCAGTTTCGAGAATTAATTTCAAATTCACTTTTAACTTCTTGAGAAAATGGTAGCATGAAATACTCAACACAAATTTATACTGAACATGAGAAGGCTCTACAGGGCCACACAGTATGAATATCTGCTGACAGTTAAGTAGCTTTGGTGTTTCTCTAAGAAACAACCAATCTCCTTAGTCCTGCCAGAGACAATGTGCATTTCTAAAATCTCATATGCTCAGAGCTACCAAGCCATATGCTTCTTCTGAGGCAAGCACAAACACACGTGCTTGTTGAGGCTGCCAAGTACCCACATCATAAACAAGATTATCTCCTTAGCTAAAGCCTAAGAAGTGCTACAGCATAAGTGCACAAACTGCTTTCACAAAAGCAGTATCTGTGTAGCTGTACATTTCATTAATTAATAGAGAATGATGAAAGCAAGAAGTCAACACTGATAAAGAAGAGAGCCTGTCATTCTCAAAACGGAATTGATTATCCAAGATGAAATCACAGCAGTGTTGTCATCCAGTCATGCTGCTACTTCCAGGTCATCCCCCTTGCAAGATGTGATGTTAGCACAAATTGGTACAGTTTATTACACAATCTTCTTTCTTCCAACACTATCGACAGCAATGTTTTTACCAAAACATAATTTAATAGGGTTTCATTTTTGCTAGTCTTTTCTCACATTTCTTTCACTCTTCAGCCCTTCCTTCAGCTACAAGAGCAGAATGCATATTATCATTTTTCCATGTGGGGCATGATGAGGATTCCCATGGACAGCAGACCAGATTCAACAGACCCTCTTTCACCTTCCTTTCCCTCTGCTGCTCACATGCACCCTTGTGCCAGTGCAACTGAGAGGGCAGCACTGCTGTTTGTGCAGCTGCACATACCAGAGAAAGTGATTCAGGCTAAAACATAACACGGGGGGGGGGAGGAAGCTATTTTCATGCAAATCAATTCACATGTCCAGTTTACCATGAAGGCAAAGCCAGTACAAAGCAGAGGGACAGAGATGGCTTCAATGCCATCTCTGCAGAAAGAATTGCTCAAAGTGCTCAAAACAAATCACTGAAATGCAACAATAGAAACAAGTGATTTGGGGCAGGGACACGTGGATTAGGCTGGGATCCCTGGTAGAATGAAGCATGAGGATCACCAGGCACCTGGTTCAGGACTGTGCTCAGATTCCCATCTTTTACATCCTAATCTGGACACCTAACTTTAAGGTCTCTGGCTATAGGAGACAGCAGTTCATCTTTTTAACCCCTCTATTGACAATTTCTGAGACTGCTGAAAACAACCCCTGTTCCTTTCCTCCTTCCTTTCTTCTGCTTTTAAACATTCCTCCTGCCTTCTGCACCAAGACAGAGCCCAACAGAAAACATCTCCAAAAAAAGCCAGAGTCAACAGCAGCAAGTCTGTAGTCAGTCTGCTTACTGCTGGGTCCCAGAAAAACCAGAACCACTACGAGAAGTGATGGTGTTATCTAGCCTAAATTGGGCATCTTAAGTGAATGCCTGCCAGTGCAGCATTGTCTGAAAATAAATATTTAAAACTACCTTGTAGTCTGTGAAAACTTAAAATTCTGCTAAAAAACATGGGTTTAACCAGAGAACATACAAACACACTACTCACTTGTAACTTGGACATTTAATACTTTAAGTTCTTTAAACATACATTGTAGTCTTGCTGCCTATTTTTAATTATGAGACCACCAGTTTAATTATGAAATCACCAACCTCTGGATTTATGGCTACTAAACTGTGTATTTTAAGACAAATTCTTAAAATAGTTAAATAGTTTAAAATTCAAGGCAGTGGCACTTTTTTTTTTTTTTAAAAATCACTTAGGCATTCACTGAAAGCAATAACAAAGAATTGCTGGTTGGCTAAGTGAAACAGTATGCAGACATCACTTGTTCATCTTCTTGGGAAGGTTGCCAAATGAAGGCATATGATGGGTGTATGGCTGAAGGTGCTGTGTGGGGTGACAGAGCACTGGTAAAACAATAGCTAACTCTGCACATTTGAACTTCTACTTCTAGATTTTCCCCTGGATAAAACAGAAACACATTTACTAAAGTATCTTTATATTCTGCTTCCAGAAGATCTGTGGCTGACAAAATGATTCTCAGCTCGTTAGCACTCCTCTTCCTTTGTTGGCAGAGGACAAGAGTTTGTTGTTTTTTTTTTTAATTTGTGGAAAAGCATATTCAGTCAAGTTAAACACTTTGTGAATCAACACATAAGCCTGTGGCCTTAGAGATTTATTTTCTGTTTCCCCAACATAGAAAACCCAGCTGTGCCTAAGAAAATTGCTTTATGCAAAGAATAGGAAAATAATGACCACAAACATAAAAAATGCAATGACATGAAGAATCTACATCCACAAAAAAAGAGAGGGAGTGGAAGAAAGACAGCTTCCAACCCCAGAACACCAAGTTCAGTAAAATAAATGTCCAGACTACACTGAAATATCTTTGATGGGAATGGGAGGAGACGCTGGTATGGCTTTGTGGAATTCTTTAATGTGGCTTCATTGTTAGATGGCTTACTAGCAGTAGGGTGGGGGAAAAAAAGACTAGCAAACCCTCGAGTGCAGCAGAGCCTGCATTTCAAGATGAGAAATTATCTCCATCACTTATTAGGAAACATTTGTTATTCCTACTCCACTAGTGCTTAAGGACCTTTCATTCGGTCCATACATGACTGAATTCTGTGCTGTATAAAAAACAACACAGAAGTTATTTGCCTCCTAAGCAAAAGAACAAAGGTATGTTGGGCTGGTGTGACAGCAGATACATGATGGACGGCCTTCATGGTTTAGCAACTTCATGGTATTAGTGGAGGAGACAAAAATCACTCCTGACTCCTGCCTCTACCTTGCCCCTCCTGCATTCAGTCACAGTGGGATTGAAAAGATGACCAGTTTACAAATTAAGAGAAACACTCTCCCTTAGGTCATTCCCTCGGAGGTCAGTGCCCAGAATCTGGGCCCCATGAGCCCTTCATGACTTTACCTTCCTCTTCTTCCAGCCACTCTTCTACCAGTACACACACCATGGAGCTTTCTTCATTGACCAGTCTCTTCCCTCCTTCATTACTTACAGCTAATTCTTGTGATTGGAGACCATGGTCAGTGTATGGAAGAGAAGATAACACACAGAGATCCACTGCTGGCAGAATTTTGCTGTTTTGATGCTGCTCTTAGACCTCTCTGAGTGACCCATTGTCTCTGACAGCTGAAGCTGACTAGAAGAAACGAACCAAGTGGCAGCTCATACCACACTGCCATAGAACAACAGAGGCAGTAGCAGCCAAAAGTGTTAGTTCAGATGCTCCAGCTCTCAGACGCTTCCCAGCAGGAGAAGAAAAATACCAGTGCTGAGGCTGCTAACTGAGTGATTCCCTGACAAGTGCTGCTACTCAGCCTCATTCGAAGTGGATAGCCTCAGGCTGAGAAAGCTCTCCTTTGTTCTGCAGGCTGGTCAGGTAGTGTACTGCACTCAGCAGAAATATTTTTGTAACCAACTTTCACAGTACGACCTGACAATATTTTCATTTGTCACTATATTACCTAAAGGCAGAGCACTGACAAAAATAGATGCCATCTAACAAACTTTGAAGACGGGAACAATCCCTTCTCATCTCTCCTTTTTGTGACCTTTACACTCTTCAATGTAGCTTTCCACTGCAGCAGAAATCAGGTGATTGGAGGCTCCTCAATCATACTTGTCTGGTTACAACATCAGTCTTTCAAGGAGACAATGCTAAGTCACTCACTGACCAGATATACTGATCCTGCCTCACGCCATATGCCTGCCCTTCTCCTCTATCTCTTGGTGTTAGCCCACTGTGCTTCAGCTGCCTTGCAGGAAGGTGCAATGCACCTCTTAAAAAACTAGTGCCTGCCTTCATTCAGTCCTGTGTTTCCTCCTCCAGGTTGAGGAAGGCTGCTGTAAGACAAGGGATAGTTCACCACAGGAGAAGGCAGGAGATGAGGATAGCGAAAGAAGGCAGGTTACTCACCAGCCATGCATTAGTGGGGAATACAGCTTCCCCCCTGCCAAGAACAGGCACTGAAGCCACAGAAATTTGGGAATGGGATGTGTATGTTTCCATCCTCTCCTATACTCCCCCTAGTTATCTAAACTTATTTTTAACGGGTCTGTCAACTTTATTTTGAGTAATAGCTTTCTGCTGCAACTTAAAGACCCATACTTCAAGAAAAGTGAACCCAGAAAGGAAGTCAACAGTGATAAGAGAGTTGATATTTTGATATTTTCCATATGCTGCAAGAATATATATAAATTTTTAAAAAGCACAGATTATTTCATAGAGAGTCCAGGAGGCCTTTAAAACAAACCCATACTCCAAACACTGAAGAGAAATTCTCGGCAAGAAACCAATTCAACAGTAAAATGAAAGGTTAGTGTGCAGTGGGGGTGAAAATCCATATTAAAACCACATGCTACTATAATATTTTATTACAACTACTGCCAATAATCTTTTAAACTATGTTATAAATTCTGGAGTTTGTCATATAAAAAACTCATCCTTGCTCCTGAACCCCCTTTGCCCGATGCAATTCCTAATACTGTAAGCATTTCATGGTACACTTTATCTGTTTATGTCCTTTTCTTACACTTTTAAAGGCACAACAGTACTGGCATTACTTATCAAAGTTCACTTCTTGTCCTTGATCCATGAACTGACACTGGCACACATATGCACTCCCAAAATCATATATGCATCCATTCTTTACACTGAGCTCAAAATGCTTGAAGCTTATTCTGTTCTCAGATCAACTCCTGAAAAATATTTGTTCATCTAATGCCAAATGTCAAACAAACCTTTGATAGAATCAAGAAGCTGTTGTCGCTTTTTAAAAAGAAGTACAAGTGTCAACTCCTGGAATAAAAATAGCAGCTTGCCTGCTTAGAGGAACAAATATAAAATAACGTGAAAAGCAATCTAAAAGTGAGACTACGGAACACTGACATGTATGGACACCTAGGTAAGTTTAGACAGACGAAATGAGATGTTTCAAGAAAGGTAACTGCATTAGCACAGTCATCTAATTAGACTAGCTTGTTATGATACTCAACTGGACTGCTTACCTGAGCCTGAGTTCTGAACTGACACAACTGTGTTGTATCCACAGTCTAAAATTGGTCATTCAGCAGCACATGCTAGGGTATCACTGGACAAGATGGTATAAATGTATAAACATATCTCAGGATTCAGGAAAAAAAAACAACAAACAAACAAACAAACAAAAAACCACAAAAAACCCAACAAAAAAACCCCAACCTTTACCGGTATTTGACAGATCTAGAAAAGATTTTCTTGTTCTTCTCACATTATACACATTTGTAAACACCTTTCAAGAAAATCTTTGTTTTCAGGTATACCTTTGGAAATTACATAAAGCCCTGCAGAGATGCATGCCATTTGGAATGAAAACAAAGAGAGTCCAGTTGACCGACCTGGACTATCCTCTCATTATATGACTGACTATACACTAATAATATAGTTTGCTGCAAACTTTTGTCTAACTAGTAAAAAAGGATCTAAGCCAGTTTTACATGTAGGGCTTTTGTTTTTTGTTTTCTAATCCTTAGGGTAGTGCTTTCTAACAAAACATCAAAATGTTGAATGAACCTGTTATGGCTACAGTGCTCTGTACTGTTGGAAGTTGTTCTAATTATAGCCAGTTTTGGAAGCAAGTTCTGATGACGTTTTCCAGACTGAGGAAAATAAGATGCACAGACATCAAATGACTAAATGGAGACATGGACTAAAGGGAAGAGTAATTTCATAAAGACAGACAGGGGTATGAATGAAGTGGTAGTGGCTTTATGCAGAATCTTTCCCCCTACGATCTTCCAAAAGGGGAAAAAAACAAAACCAAACTACCACAGCAAACCCAATCAAAATTGAGGCAACCAGGACTTAACAGTATCTGGCAGTCACTGGAAAGATGACAGATGGAACTACATCCTTTCATGTACATCCTCTTTAGGCACAATGACAGGGAGAAATCATCTGCCTGAATCCCATGTTATTACTTCTTTTTTTGAATTTTTTGCCCTGGTTACTCTTTGGAAGAGTGGAAATCAATCCTCAAAACTGCTAAACCAAATAATCCTATTATAACCTTAATTAATATCTGGGCAGGTTCATTTGGAAGGGGTGTCTTTCCTTCACATCTCTGTGAGCCCAGTGACCAAATGACCTACCATACTGTACAAGTGACAGCACTACTGTCTCTCCTACGTCTAATTGATGAAGTCCCCATCCTTTGCACAGTAAAGATGAAACAGAAGCCTGAACTTTACACTTTACTGGTTTTTTTGGCCTGAAATTACTTTTTAAGTATTTAAAAATCTTTATATATCTTTATAAAATCCCTTCAACATATTTTTGAAGCTTATAATCCTTGTGTTAAGTCACAGGATATTAAATTGATACAAAGATGTGCTTAAGATTATGCTGCTTATGCAACACTGCACAGAAAGATGTGTCTGGGAAAGACATTAAAGTAGAAATCAATTTCATTTTCTTTCTTCATAGAAGCAGAGCACATCCCTACCGATCCTTTCTACTTATTCATACCACAAGATTGGAAGCTATGTAGAATATAGTAACACCAGAGCTTAAACATGGGACTCGTCAAACACTTGTGTGCAATCGCTGTAATACAAGTGTCCTATGGGGAAAACTATAACACATATTTCTGAAATATTTTTTTTTTCCATTTTATTATGCAGAATCCATAAAATGATATCCTCAGTTTTCGCAGCATCTCACTAGAGATAAACTCAAAAAGGCAGATGCATTGTTCATTTTGTGGCTGAAAAAATGTTCCATGGGCAAAATACCTTGCATAGATGCTGCAGCACTTATATCGCCAACCAACTATTAGCAGTTGGTTGGATTACTGACATTTGGGAAAACAGTGAGGGAGGAGGAAAGAAGAAATAAAACATGTGCAACAGATACGGGGTACATATCAGGGAGGAGAAAGAGTGAAAGACAACAGTAGGGCATATCTACCTCAGGCTGAACTTTTTTATGGCATGAAGAATCAAAACAGGAACTTTCAGCCATTTAAAAGAATGAAGCTGAGGTTCTGATGGTCAAAAATAGCATTCAAACACTCTCTAAAGAAACTTAAGTAGCACCGTCAACTTGGGCACAGGACCTGAAATTTGACAAGGGCTTCCTTGGTGCCAGGAAAGCCTATTTTGCTGCCTGAATTGTAATCCACCCACATCTGGATAGTTAGGAAGGTCCTGAGAAATAATTTGTATAACCTTCTCGGCAGTATGTCCCTCCAAATTTTCCATCTGCATGGTGGTACTCCAGCACAATGCTTCCTTCCAAGCTGCTCCTATTGACAGCTCACAATGCTGAGATTTTGCCTTGCAGACAACTGCAATCGCAAAGTGTCCAAGACCCAGAAGAAGAATCATCCTCTCTGGCAGACACAGAATTGAAACTTGGACCACACTATCCTTTGTTAGGTTATCTGACCAACCAGCAAATTAAACATAAACCCCAAGCAAAGATCAGAGGAGCAAAGATAGGTGGAGGAACCCGAGTAATGTCATAAGTGGAAAATGTAATCAGTGAAAATTAGAGAATAACAAACTGCCTGTTTACTAAGACCATTCACGGAGGAGGATGAGACCACTATCCTGGTGTGAAAGACACCAAGGTGAGTCAATAGGGAAACTCTTTCAACAGAAAACCTCACAAACAAAAGGGGCCAGTTGTCTTACAGCAATTAGTTTCTGAGCCATACAGGGACTCATTATGGGATGCAGACAGAGCAGCATTTTGGGACTGTGTAAAACTTATGAGGGGATTTTTTAAGGGGATTGTGGGAATGTGTAAAGATTGTTAGAGACAAGACTGAAGCTGGGGAGAGGGAGCAATCAAGGTGGATTGGAGAGGAAGAAGTGTGGGAAAAATGGGAAAAGGGGAAGAAGAGCACAGCTGAGCACAAAGTTGGCTGGTCAGCAGCTTGTCTGACTGAGCTCTGTGCTGAAGCATCACAGATGGTCCTGTTTTCATTAAATCCAATTTCTGTCTACCTTCTGTGTGGTTGTGCTCTCTGCTGTAGATGTGCATGTATGTATAACGGAGAGCAGAAGGAGAGGTCTGAGTGCTGGCATCTGGAGTGAGCCATGGACATCAGGGGCTCACGGACTCTGGTGTAAGAAACTGAAGCAGGGCAGGGGCATTGGGGGCTGCTCCTGGATAGATCTAAGGCCACCAGCAGCAGTGACCAATATATATATTGCGTGTTCCATATTGTACTAGCAGACTCCAATCCCAATCACCAGGATAGAAGGAACAGAACTGAACCACCTTGGCTCTTCAAGTTCATCTGAGGGTGTGTAAGTGGGTGTGGGTAAAGGCAGTGCTTTCTCTCTGTGTTGACCTTTCTGGCTGGGCAGACACGTAGCATGAGAATGCACATGCTACCTCCTTCTCATACAGATCAGTGAATACCTCAGGAAGACACAACTTGGTGCAATACCCATGACTGTGAGACAGAAATATTTTATTCTTGATGATTGTCAGGACAAATATCATGACTGTGGAGAAGTCTCTCACAGTAATTTGTTAATGTTCCATCTACAGCCATACTTTTATTTTAAACAAGGAAGTACCAGAAACATCATTCAATGCACTAAATAATGAGCACTACCAGCAAGTATCCTGTTGCTCTGATTAGATGAGTCACAGTTTGTATGTTATCTCTAGCTTTTGTGATGCTAAGCCAAGTCAAGCCCCCTTTCCAAGCAGGTTAAGATAGCGTTGTGGCAATGTTCTTGTTTTAATTCCAAGGCTGATGCAACACACTTTAAAAAAACAAAGAAACAAACAAAAAAACCCAGAAAAATCTTACCTCCAAGTTGTAGAGATATTTGAAACTGTTTTTCTGATTGGCTGCCTTTTCCACAGCTTGAGCTAATTTTACTGCTCCTCTACCACCAGCCGACCAGTGGTTGCATGGTACAGCATCAACTGCTCCAGATTGCTTTGCAATCTCACACACTAGATCAACCTCAGCAGGAGAGTCAGTTCTGCCAACCAAACAGTTCTGTCTCATTATTTTTTTTAATTAGTTCTCTTTTGTAACATTATATACTTAGCCTTTTACTACCATCAGTCATTGTAAAGCAAGTCTATGTAGAAATTGTGCCATATAGATAATGTGTTTATATACAGCACATATATTTACTTGTTTCAAGAACACTCTCAGTAATTATTATAGCTAATTAACATGGAAGATTAAAATTTCCATAAGAGTATATACTTTTTTGGTGGTTTTAAAACCTTAAGAACAACTGAAGGATTTAAAGGTCTTTATATCAATAATGAAAAAAGGAAATTCTTTAATAGCTTATTTTCTTCATGCCAAAAGTGATTAATTTAAAAACCAAGGAAAATGTGAAATTCGAACTGTGGAACTCCTCACAAGCGAAAAGAAAGAGCAGACTTACTTGAAGACATTTAGAGCAACGACAACAGGAACTCCAAAGAGCTGAGTAATTTGAATCTGTTTCTGTAGATTACAGCAGCCATCAGCTACCAGCTGGAGGTTCTGTTCAATTAAATAAAAATTAATGGAATTGGTAAGACACATCAAGTCTTCTCCAGCCAAAGAATTTTCTATAAATTCAACAGAACATAAACAGTACTGATCATGACAGTTATAGGCAAGTTCTGTGCTTCCAGACAAAAATATTTTGGCACTTTTCTCTACTAATTCTTGTTTCAATTAATAAGCAACAGACATATTCAAGTAACTAAGCAGTGTCCAAAATTTGTACAAGAATGCATTGCTCTTTTCTGAGACACAGGAAGACAGTGAAGATGATGACTCTTTGCCTGTCATGATTGTGAAAGAGCTGCTAGTCTCTTGTTTGCAAACTTTATAAACAAATTACAGCAGTGGGGTGGGGTCTGACATACAGATGTGTTACATGCATAGTCTAATCTATCTATATCCAAGCACAGTTACAGGTTGGGCAGAGTATGGATTGCGAACAGCCCTAAGGAGAAGGACTTGGGGCTGTTGGTTGATGAGAAACTCAATATGAGCCGGTGATGTGTGCTTGCAGCCCAGAAAGCCAGCCGTGTCCTGGCCTGCATCAAAAGAGTGATCAGAGGATGAAGGGAGGTGATTCTCCCCCTCTACTCCACTCTCATGAGACCCCACCTGGAGAACTGTGTCCAGTTCTGGACATGAAGTTCTTGGAGCAAGTTCAGAGGATGACAACGACGGTTAGATAGTTAGAGGACTGGAGTACCTATCATACGAAAACAGGTTGGGAGAGTTGGGGTTCTTCAGCTTGGAGAAGAGAAGGTGCTGGGGAGACCTTATAGAGGCCTTTCAGTACCTAAAGGGGCTACAGGAAAGCTGGGGAGGGACTGTGTACAAGGGCTTGTAGTGATAGGACGAGGGGTAATGGCTTTAAACTGGAAGAGGGGAGATTTAGGTTATACATTAGAAAGAAACCCTTCACTATTAGATTTGTGAGACACTGGAACAGGTTGTCCAGAGAAGCTGTGGATGTCTCATCCTTGGAAGTGTTCAAGGCCAGGATGGATGGGGCTTGGAGCAACCTGGTCTAGTGGGAGGTGTCCCTGCCCATGCAGTGGTTGGAACTAGATGATCTTCAAGGTCCCTTCCAACTCAAACCATTATATGATTCTATGATATATCCCAGATAAAACCATATTAATTGACTTCCTTATTTCCGTTTTTACCTCACACTTTGTAGGCCCTGTCTTAATCGCAACATCACACATATCCTTAGCCTGATAAAACCAAAATACCAGAACTTGTTTACAGCAAAGAGACAAAGAAAACAAGTCTGTAAAATCCACTCTTGTTTGAAGAGTGACATCCAACACCAGATGTGAAGTCCAAACAGATTAAACCTGTTACTTAGTTAACATATTAAGCAAATGTCTTTGACCCCCACAAGCACTCTGCTCTTGTGCCACCATTAATGCCTGTATGATGGACTGAAATGAAGAGCTGATCAGTCTGAAAGTTTCATGGTCCTGGAAAAACTACTGAAGGAAGTTACTTTTTCAGCTAGCTCAGTTCCTCAGTACAATCTACCATGCAGTCACATAAAGAGCACACACAAGAGTGATAACACCAAGGGGCTGGGAGAAGATGAGATGGCTTTGATTTGGCTGCATGTTAAAGGTGCTCAATGAATGTCAGCATTAGAGCATGCTTATCATTGAACGTGAGGCTGCACACTATCCAACCAGAGGAATAAGTTCTGACTCTCATACACCACATTGCTTTGTCCGTTTAAACTTCTCCTAAAGTCACTCTTACCTCTTCTGTGTATTCCTTCTTCAAGGGGGCACCAGCAGTTACCTAGAATAATAAACAATGTCATCACAGATTGACCCTTGTCATAATCCTAAATGGTCAGAAGTGCCCTTTTGCTTACTGTCTATACTGTCAGTCAGCACATACATGGCACACAACATTGTAGCTTGACTGCAGCTTCAGTTTTAATCCAAGTTACACAGGTACATGGAGAACAGGAACACTTGCTGTTGTATTTGTGTAGCAAGATAGAGGCAGTGACTCAGCAAGTAGTCGTAAAAGATTTGTTAGAGAGAAGGTAACTGGATCCTATTCTAGATGCTTAACAACGCACCCACTGTGCAAAGACAATGGACAACAACCTCCAACAGCTGGCTGAAGGAATAACAGCAACACAGATAACTAGAACAGGGAATGTCTTGTCATTATTGCCTGTGGCAAGGAACTGCATGTAAGTAATTTACTTTGCTGGAACGCACAAAGGTATACAGACAGAGTATCACCAGGGTACTATACTGAGTCTCCAAGATCCAAATATGTTTATCCCAGGCACTGGACCTAGTCACTTTTGTCTCAAGCATTGGTCTTGGTTCATTTTATGGTGAAACTCCCAGTAAAAGAATGCGGTACTCTACCTGCTCCTATGCTGCATTATGTAAACAAATGAAAGCTTAATACTTTTAAAGACACAGATCAGACAGAAATACACAGTTATTAAGACATATTTAAGCCATATTTTTGCTAGATTGAATGGTAACACGCATGACAACATACCTGCCTTGATACCCATGGAGGAATATAATTAAAATAAAGAAAACTTGCATTAGAAGTGGATTAAAATAATAGAAAGCTATATAATGATGTCTACCTGAAAGAGTGAAAAAGGACAGATCAGCTTTAGCTCCACGAGATGATTAGCTGCAAGGGGGACCATGCATTCCAAAATTTTGTGGCTGTGGAAACAGCTCTGTTGTTTTCACCCAGTGAGACTGTTTCCCTGGCAGCATCACTCACTTGCATGCTGCTGGGCAGATGGAACTGTTTCTAGGAGTTAAGTGTCTGTCTGCTTGACTAGTAGAGCCCAATCCCATCGTCTCACTGAGGAGTGATTCTACAAACAGTAAATAATCTGTAGAAGTTTCTCTGTGGCTTAAATAGCAAAAAAATTATACACTCATCACTTTTGGTACACTGGGAAAACACAATTTTATCAGTTACCTTAGCATCCCTGAGGGAATTAACCTGAGCAGATTAAAAAGACAGAAGGGGTTCCCATTATTGCGGTGAAAGAAATCTCAAAACCTTCACTAACAATGTCCCCTGCTTCCTCTCACATACTACAACCCAAACTCGTCTCATACGTCCTCAACTGCCAACTTTCTCAGTCTGCAACTACTTCAGTGCACTTACAGATGCTATTTCAAAAGGCAGTGAAAAGAATATATATACATATTATAAATGTTATTCATGACAGCAAACTCCCATCCCTCAATAATATTTAGTACTTCTTCAAAGCTCTTTCATCCCTCTTCATTCATTTATGCCTTTCTATTCCTGTATCACCTTTGGAGCTAGCAACTATATAACGAGGTAACTTGGGGCTCGGAAGGTGTATCTAAATAGTGCCCCAGAAGCTATCCCAAATATTTCTTAAACCAAAGTATTTTACTTATTTCAAATATTAGCAACAGTTTTATTTCCCAAGAAAGGTGCAAAAACTTACATTTGGCCCACCTCCATGCATCTTCAAAGCCCTCACTGTAGCAACAAGTACAACCACACTGGGAACCAAGCTAGAGGCTCTGCATTTGATGTTGAAGAATTTCTCCATCCCAATGTCAGCACCAAAGCCAGCTTCAGTCACTGTTAAACATTAAAAAAACAAAACCAAACCACACATAAAACATGCTTTCGGTTAAACACCAGGGGATATTTCTACTTTAGCATACAGTGCGCTTAAATATACACCAGTACTCAGTTTTGAATGAACTTTCAAATAGAGGTCTATTTACATTACTGAGCCTGATTTAAAAAAATATTCCCAGCTCAGAAATAAATTATCTTCTTCTCGATATGTACAATATGTCATCAAAAGTAGTCAGATGGGGGAAAACGACCAAAGCAATCCAAATTAGTTGGACTCAAAGCATTTTTAAAACATAGTCCTTTATAACAGCTATTTCTGTTTAATTATATTTATTTAAAATGTTTACAATTCTTACAGATCTAAGACTTCCCTACATTATTTCTCTTCCCTTGATTTCACTAAAGATGTACTTCCATCATAATTAATGGACCTAAATTCCTCTAGGTTTGCAGGACTTCTGATCATCTATTGCCTTTGAGGAGCAGATGTTTAATTACAAACACAAAACAGCATTTACAGTCCTGTCTCAGTGTTGAAGATACTATTAAACACTGAATTCAATAATGAGACTTTGCACCAAAGAAGTCAGACATTAATGTGACTCAGGAAAAAAAAGTCTGCGCAGAATTAGGATACACCTGGCAAAGTTTTTTTAGAAAAGATAATCTGTATTAAATTATGTCAGTCTCTTCAGAGGTAATTTGCTCTGATTTGCCAAATATTCAAATTTGCCAAATATGTCAAATTTGTCAAAGAGGCAATTTCAATTGCCTCTTTTAAAATCCAAATAATTTCTTTTTATTAGACCAACACAAGCACAAAGCAATTAAAAAATTCAAGGGATTAAATCTCCTGTTTGTTGAAAATTTGCTGATGTAACTATTTTCCACCAGAACACACAGAAGAGTTGGGATTGATGTGTGTCTCTGGAATTTATGAATGGACTTTCAGCCATAGAAGCCAGAATGGGAAAATCACTTGCTTCAGAGGCTCCTGGACCTGACTCCAAGCAGGGTTGGTGATGTGTCCCCACAATCTCAATCAGTTTACAAAAACTAGAAAATTGTCTTTTCATTCTCTCCCTCTTGGTACCAGTTTTGACTCTCATGCTTCAAAGGGGACCACAAAAAGCTGATTGAACATTCTGGGGCTGAAAACCTTCATCAGGGTCAAGAAGAAGGAGGTGCAGAGCAGGATCTACTGCTGTGGGAGAAAGTATCTTTCTGTTGGCAGCTGATGCACTTTAGGAAGTTCCAGCCTTTGTGTGTTTGTCCTCACCCCATCAGTCCTTTTCCACCCCTTCATTTTGCATAGGCTGAAACAATTGTCTGCGTGGGTCTGCTCAGAGGGAGGAAATGGCTGCTGCGGCTGCAGGAGGAAGCAAGAGCTAGCAAACAAGGGGGTGGGCATGTGGGGGGGAGCAGGACCTCTTGAAATAGTAACATGGCAAGTGTCATGATTAACATTCTCCAAAATAATTGTCATAAGTATATTATATTTCTCTGAATATTCCTGAGAAACACAGATATGCCAAACATGGAAACAAAAACAACCAACCAAAAAAAACCCCAAACCAAAACCCAGAACAAACCCCCAAACAAACAGAAAAAAGAACCCCAAAAAACCCCACCCAAATGAAAAAAGAGGTTTACAAAACCACAGTAATTCACAGCAACAAAGCTATTATCAGGATAAATCGTATTAAAAGCAGAGCTAGAGATCACATGCCTGCTTTCCAGTAACCCTCATTCTTCTTCTCCAGTCTTTTATGTGGCACAGTGTGATTAATGAGAACTCCAAGTCAGGAATATATAACCACAATCAATCATTAATATAAACAACAGATAAACTACCAAGTACTTGAGAGGGTGGGAAAATAATTTGTCTCTTAGGGAGATTGCCAGCATATACACATAGCAGTCTCCTAACGTTTGCAAACAAAGTTTCCAGGGAGTTAACCCTTTTTCATGCCAAGCCTTTTCAAGGGTCAGTTTTCTGCCAGGAAAGGGGTTTTTCAAGTGTACCCTTCAGTGAGAGAAAAGCAGTGATTTCAGCCTTCCAGCAAGCACAGTGACAGCACACACAGCACTTGTGTGCTCTCTGGGAGGTGCTTGACACCCTTCAGGCAATCTAAGCAGTCAAGGATGGCTGAGCAGTGGCACTTGTCTGGGTAGCTGTGCATATTCTATTCTTTGCAGTGTTTTCCTTTGATATGGAGGGGAAAAAAGCATGCTTATCTAAACAACCTAAATCCTTTATCAACATCAGAAAAGCTAATAGAACACTGGTGCTCACCGAGTGAATGCTACAACACAACAAATGGGAATTCTTCATTTGAAGTGGAGGAAAGGGAGAGGAACATTGATGCTTTCTCCAGTGTGCGGAAGGAAACAGGATGTAGTAGAAAAGCTGCTTGGATGAAAGTTTCTAACTCCATTTTATTTCCTCTGAGGAATGGTGAGAAGATGGAGTAATATGCCAAGCTATTATATTTTAAAATCTTTGTACTGAAACACTTAGTACAATTACTTTCAGATTGTTTCCTGCTTTCAAATGAGAGTATCAATGAAAAACAAATACAGACCATGAATGGGAGGTTTCAGGCTAGTCTACATTTAGAGATTATGAGATAAAGCAGCTAATCACTTTAAATGAAACAGAAATGGAAAGTAATACATGGGTTCATTTATTTTGATTCTGATTTTCTTGTATATGGTTTGTCAACAGAAGGCAATTACAGATTACAGGTGAGCTGACAGACATTTTGGGAACAAACCTAAGCAGATGTGGTCTGCTGTACCCCAGCTGAAGGAAAGCTGATGATACAACCACTCCTACCTGTCTCCACAGTCCTTACCCTGCTTCAGTTCCCCTCCCCAAAAGCCTCTTCATCCTATCCCCTGCCTAGTGGCCATTTTCCAGGCCTGTGAATCTCTGCTACGTGGGCTGCTGCACCACAAGCAGGTAGAGGGGTTGTAATAGACATGATGATGTCTACATGATGTCAACTGCTTGCTTTGATTTCCCAGCAGTTCTAATGAAAGTTAAGAGGTAAATTTTTTGTCTTCAGTGAGCTCACAGAAAGCATACAAGTATTTGCGCTTCCAGCCTGAAAACACAACTCCATAGCAAAATATCCCAAACCAGATCCAAGATTTTACAGTCCCATGAATTGCTTTGCATTCTGGATCTGGATCTTGCACTGACAAGACTGGACAATGATTTGGACAAGTACTAAAAGGTTTTTTTCTGGGAGTAATTTTCAGTGAGCACAGCTCTCTGGACTGTCTCACTGCATGATCAGATGAAGTGCAAAAGGGGGGGTTGCACTAGATGATCTTTTGAGGTCCCTTCCAACCCCTAGGATTCTATGAAAACCTAACTCTAGGAATGCTGGTGTTTGATTTTATGCTTCAATTTTCTAGCCCAAGTATCATAAGGAACATTAGAATGAAGATTATAAATTCAAATTCATGTATCAGCAATCCACTACCATTACATTACTCTTAACAATGGACCGTAGGTCAAATCTAGCAATTAATAGGCACATACATATATCACAAGCAACCTGCATCAAAATGCTCCAGTAAGTTAAAAAAAATTATTCTCATAAAAGATCCATGTGAGAGCAACCAAAAGCTGCCCACATTTAGGGTAACTGGAGAATCTTGTTTCAAAATAACCGTAGGCAAAACAATGCACAATTACTACCAGTGTTTCTACAGGTCATTTTCATAACATCAACTTCACTCAGTTCAGCTAACCAAACAACAAATAAACCATAGGTTTTGTTCACAGCAAGAACCCAAAGAATACAAATGAGTTACAAAAGGGGAATTAAAAGCTCATAAATGTGAAATTAGGCAATGGCAACGATAAGAATGATACTCTTCACTAAGGTCTCTAATTCCACTTCAGCTTTCAGGCAAATGAACAAATCACTCTGGTGGTTTTATTTCATGTTCATAATTACCATAACCTCTTCATGGAATTACTGTCTTGCCAAGCACATCTGAGAATATTTTATCACCTACACATAACAATAACTTAAATAGACAGTGTCATGGTTTAAGCAGCTAATCAGGTTTTATTGTCATGCTCAATAGGAAATGCAGTTTTTCTCTGCCTGAAAATACATCTATCATGCTATAGCCACACAAAGTGATTCCATATTAGCCTTGCATTTACATACTGCTTAAAAGCCTTACTGAAAGTGATGTTTAGATTTTTTTTAAAAAGATACTTCACCCACAATTGAACTTCATGTAAACGGAGGGTAACTTCTAGTGAAAGTAGCTTCTCCCTAGTCAGCTCTATCAACAAACCAATGTCAAAATAAAGCATTTTGTACTACAAAGGCCCAAGTCAGATGCATACACGAGGCGAAGTTTCAGGACAGAAACTGTGAGCCTGGATTCCTGAACAATGTAAAAGGAAATGGAAACTCTGAGCACCAAGCTGCCATTTACTCTCCACATGTAAACATATCTGTTCTGGTGCAGCTGTCTGCTGGTAAACTCAGGAAAATAAAGAGTTCAAAGTCACAGAAACACATGAACTGTGAACCTGGAGCTGGAGGCATGCTAGCTGTACAGTACTGATATGTTCTTGTTTAAGTGAAAAATACCAAGGTACACAACCGCCAAGATAAACTAGGATGATCAGTGATTTATCTAACAGGATATCAAATTTTTGTTAGTATAGCTAGGGATGAATAAACCAGATGTTTGTCCATTCCGACTCTGGCAATTTATCTGATGTGAACTTCCATTATTATGACTGATTTTGGAATGTAACAGATTTTTTTTATTTTTTTTTTTCCTGCTAACAGAGGGAGTTTTCCTGTTCATTTTTCTTCTGTTGCATTGTCAGATGGCATGCAACACTGGCACTCACTGCTACCACGCTGGATACAAAGTCCAGCAGAAAACTACAAACGCATATATTAAGGCTGAACATTTTTCATGTCATGAAGAAAATAGTTTGAATTAGCTATCAAAGTTTTTACCTCCTTAAGGTACTTTTCACCCTTTGCTGAAGAAAGATGCCAGGACAGTATGTGCTCTGCAGAGAGATAGGCACTTGGTTGACCATTGACTGAACCAAGTGATATAGCAGTCCTGGCTTCTTAAGTCAAAAGATTCACACTTTCAACAGCTATAAATGTGTTTTTTTCTGCAAGGAGTCCTGATCAAAATAATCTTTATTCTCAGAAAGCAAATATGAAGTTATGTTCAATAGTAGATTATTATTCATGCAAGTCTCTGCATGGAAGTCTCTCCAGCTGTAGCCAGAAAGCTGCCCACCTGCACCAACACACCCAGAGAGACCCACTGTAAATGCCTGATTTCTGGATCCACCAGCATATCTGCCAAGCTGCAACATTCAAGCTCTAGTACTTGAGACCACTCCTAATATAAATCTGTTCGGAGGAAAAAAATCTCCTGGAAATGTTCAACTTCTCCACACAAAGAAAATATGACAGCTGAAAACAAAGAGTTATATTCAAGTACCCTGCCATCATACCCCGTGCAGCAGCAGCTCAATTCATGCTGCCTTTCTCCTAAGGAGACTTGTCTCTGGTGGCTGAGTCTCAGGCCTCAGCTGACTGTCACTGCCTCCTGGCAGCAAGGGCTGAATGGGGAGCTCAGCTCACAGAAATACACTTAATCTATGTGCTGACTCCCTTGGGACCTCGTAACAAGATATTTCAACTTTTTGCTCAGAAATAGCTATTTTTCCATAAGAGATGAATATTACCATTGAAATGCAGAGCAGCTTTAAATAAGAAACTAAAGGTTACAGCATAACCTCTCATAGTTACTCACTTCAAATATCAATTGTCATTAACTTTCCAAGAGCATCCCATACATTAAAAAACAAACTGGTAGAATGACTCACACAGATTATTCCCAGACTATAGATAAAAAACTAGCAGAAAGTCAGCTTTATTTACTGCAAGTGAGACGGCTGAAGAGAACTCTGAAGTCTGGATTATCTCACAATTAAGGGTACAGTTCCTCTTTGTGGGTTTTACAGGCCTGCTTACATATGCATGGTGCATACGGATTGGAAACTGAGGGAGGGAATCAATCTGCAGAAGCAGCCCTGTATGACAGAAAGCATGCTCTGCACATCTCCACAGCTATGCTTGCCCCCCCCCCTTCTTGAAAATATACAGAAGTGCAACTGCAGTGAGTCCTGCCTACAGAGCACCAATTTAGGGCATGATTTTGCTCTGTGACTGAACCAAATGAGCACCGTGCCTTCCTGTAAGGGCAATTCCTGTTCCCTGTAAATTCTTCCACTTTTCTCCGCTGTTTCCTCCCTCCCTCCCTGCTGTCCAGGCTTCCCACAGATTTTGGCACTCATCTAACTGGTAGGTAAACTGATGGAATTTGCTAACCATAAAACAAACAAACAGAAAAACACAGGGAAAAAAAGAAGTATTTCTTTTTTCCACTGGGTTAGATTTGAATCAGTTCAAGTGAGACCAGACAAGTATCTGAACATGTTCAAACAAGCAGAAAAGCAAACAACCAGAAGTAGGGGAAGGAAGGGAGATGCATTTCAATAGCAGCAAACTGTTAATTCATCCCTAGTCACCTTGTTAAATCATACTCTGATATTTTGAATGTAAAATTTTACATCTTCTCACAGCTTACAAGTAACAAGCTCATTATTTAGATTTATTACTAAAGATTAAAAACCTGAAGATGTCTTACAAACCACAAATGATTCATCCTAATAGAAATAAAGTGAGCTGTGTGTGGCTTCATGGGATACATGTCTCTCTGAAACCCCCCTGCTAAGTCTGCTGGGTTTTATAGCCACTCTCCCTTAACTTCTGTGTACTACAGTCACATAAAGAACCGTAACTCATAAGCTAAGTGTTGGCCCCTGACATGGACTGTAATGCACAGCTGAATACATTAACCAAATATACACAGTTCCTGCTTTTCTAACCTCCTATTACAATATTAACTAGAAAAATTCAAACAAAAGAACTGTGAATTTTAAGTTGCATCTTTTTACCATTCATAGCACGTTTCCTTTGAGGTAATAGAGTCTCATTTGCTCATAAGACAGATGACCAAATTTTTTAAATGGAGCACAATTAGTGGCACAGGAATAAGGCAATTACATTATCTCATACTTAAGAAATCATCATGGCCTTTGGCAAAGAATTATTAGACTTCTGGTAATTACAAAACTAAAACCTCACCACTTTTTTTATTTGGAGATCCTTGGATGGAATAATTATCGGCAACACTGATCGATCTTCATTAAAGGCCATTCTTCTACAATTCCCCAACTGCAAGGAGAATGTTGAATTATGACACCCATAGTATTACCTTAAGCCATGGCCTAAGCCATGCTTCTCTCTGGGTATCTCACTACCAAATTTTCATTCACTTCCATTTTTAAAGATCCAGGTGGCTGAAGCTCCTGCCACAAATACACCTTCAATCAAACTGAAGTTACCCTTGGTTGAGCTCTCAGGTGTTGGCTCCTCCTGCTTGGAAGAGCTACGGAAAATTGACTTCAAACATGCTTTGAGAAGTCACGTTACAAGCATGTGGAAAACACTGACTTCAACAGACAGGTAGAGTCTGAAGGTCTCTTTCCTAGAAAGATTCTACCCATTTCATCAAGTGGCCATGAAGCAACACCTGCCTTAGCACCAATATCGCACTGGCTCATGAAAAAAGAAAGAGAGGATGCAAAAGATCTTATTTTTGACACAGAACACCACTTCACCATATGCTCTGTAAGATGATTTCTAAGCAGCAAGAAAAATATAGTCAGGTGGTGAGTGATGATTAAGGTAGTGAATGCAAATACATCATTTTTTGCAGCCATACAAGGTACCCTCAGAGACTACCACCGCACAGAGATAAAATCCATTTAACTAACCAGCACCACACTGGGCTGCACATGTTCATGTGCTCCCACATGCCTTCAGATGGGCACGGCTGTGAGAGGCAGCAAGGCCAGGAAATCCTTGCCAGCCCCACATGCTCCTTTGTCTTATCACAAAGCAGAAGCTTTGTGCATGGACTGCAGGAGAGGTGTCGGCTGAGGCGGATGCCACACAACAAAGAGCTGCTGCTGAATCAGGATGATCAATGCTCCTGTCACTTGGCACAATCACCCGAGGCACTGAAGGCAGGGAGTCATCAATCACTGCAGTGTAAGCCTGCCCCATAACACATGCAACTATTTGCCTTGGGCTGCTGCCTTGTTAAAAATCCCTCATACTCCTCACTACAGCACACATTTTGAGAAGCATTCCTCCCTCTGCCCTTCTCAAATCCTGGGGAGTACTTGCTTATTATGATATTGATTTTGCCCATGACTTAAAAACTGTATTTTCAGTATAGACATGTGATGACTCCTCCTCCTAGAAGGAGAAACAGGCTCTGGTTTTGTTTCATTCTACTTCATCTTTGCTAGGAGACAGAATGCCTCCCCTTTTTGACTGGCCTGGGAGGGGACATCAAACAACGTTATTCTTGACAAAACCACTGAGTCATGTCTTAAAAATTCATGGAAACAGGCATCTCCTGTTACGTATCCCCAGGAAAAAACAGTATTCCACTGTACTAGCAGTTTGTGTCAAGGAAAAAATGGCCCAGTAAAAAATCTGCTGCAAAGGCTTTAAATTACTCTACAAGACCATCCCAACAGCTTAGCTGGAGAGCTCTTTGCTGGCAGAAATTCTACAAAGAGTGCACTACACATTTCAAAAATATACAGAATTTAAGATATCAATACACTGAATGGCTTTCCATAGAGAAAGTGCCAGATAATGTTAGTAGCATTTTAGGAGATAGGAAAAAATTACTAGCAGGAAGAACATAGAGCATAAGCCACAGAAGAGCAGAAGAGTAATAGAAGGAGGCATGTAATGCCCATTCTGCTGCACAAATTTTATGTAACAGCCACATACTCGGAGAAATATAGCAGGAGAAACTTAGGAAATTGTAGAAGCTTTTCAGGAGTAAGCTGTCCCATACCTTATGCAGATAGACATTAGATTGGTTGCAATCACCTGTATTTTTTAAATAAATTGTACAAAACCAGTACTTGAATCTCTACTCAAAGTTTAAGATTGATGGCATGTGTCAAACTTATTAATATGTATTTACTGTTTTTCCTGTAATTTTTGGATGAGGAAAAAGGACTCAGCTGGTTAAAATTCCTGGGGAAAATAACTGTCTGTTGAACCATATGTGTATGCATATGTGTAATCTATCTTGCAGAAAATTACAAACTGATGGGAGTGAAGGTACTAAGGTCATACACCAACAGTTCCCACAAGGAGAAGGGTTTTCATACATGGATGTCCCAATTAACAACACAAATAAAACCAAAATCAAACCAAACCATAATTCTGTTAGTTAATAAGCCAAATCCTTTCAGTCTCTCATGGCTAAGCCAATCCTCCAATGCCTACTGGGAATTTCTCCACTTAACTACAATGGCAACAGAATTGCCATGGCAAACTACCCAGTACCATTTTTTTAAATACTTGCACATTACTAGTGGATTCTCCTTTACTAAACTTCGTAAATTACTACTTTCCTTTTTCAGTTCCTCATCGTAATTTCCCATCATCTTGTCATCTCAGCTACTCTTTTGTCCGTGGCCCTCCCCTGCATTTTTGTGCTTTTTCACTCCTTGTGCAGCAAAGGACCCCAAACTACACACTGAATTCCTAATGGGCTGCAGGAAAAGCTGAACTTGCAGCCCTTGATTTATGAAGCTGTTACTCAGCCTCTTGGGAGCTCTGTTTGAGATGTAGTAGATGGAGGCAGCAGATAGAGGCAGTGCCCTCATGCATGTAAAGCATCTGCTCTGTCCCTGAAGCTTCATTCCCAGTCAGGGTTTGCAGTTGGGGCTAAGTTGAAGATGCATTACAAGCATGTGCCTTATTACTGCAGGAAGCAAAGTTAAAGAGTTTGAGATTGCCAGCTTCAATAAAGCTGTCAGCATAGCAAATCAAGGCTAAAGAGACCAACAAAAAAATCCTCCATATCAAAGACAGACAGGTCACTCAAAATTTCAAAACTGTTGTAACCCACATTTTATCTTACTGTAATTGAATCTAATCTGTTTTCTCAATCAAATCAGATTAATTACACAGCAATTACATAAACCAGCAAAAATAAAATTACAAGGTCAGACTAGCAAACTGACCCTGATGTAACATGTAGGCGATTAATCTTTTCTTTTAATGTATTATTTTATATAATCAGAGAACAGTCTGTGAATGCTTTCAAATACTGTCAACGTTTGACCTTCAAAAGCACTTTGGCTATTTGCCAAAGAAACACTCTTCCCATTAACAAATCCTACTGGCCATACATAACCTACTAGTATTTGCAAAGTATTTAACATACTTAGAAACTTATTTATATCCCAAGTCAGAAATTAAAGCTAATCACACCAAGTCATGAGATCAGATATGTAAGCAAAACTAATTTGTTTTCAAAGAGAAATAAAGATTTTTTGTTAAAATTATCAAGAAATTCTCAGCATAGAATAACACATAATTTGTTGTTTGAAAAATAAAAAAACCCAACAATTTAAAGTCAGCATACTTTCTGAGAAATCAGAGTATTTTCTTTTATATTGTATTATCATGGAGTACTTCCTAAAATTTATGAGGCAAAACAAAGCACCTACAAATAAAATCTTAGGAACCCTTTGTATGTGCATTTGTCTTCCAAGAACATCTAAAGACATACCTTAACCTTCTCTCCAAACCAGGACATTCTTTCAACTGGGCTGGTAGAGAAGGTAGCACAGAACAAGAAGAAAACATTTATGAGTTTTGATTCCAACAAAGGGAATGTAGATTTGAATTCTCCCTGAAATGCCTATTAACTGAGATCTCAGTGTGCATGTGTTCATGGAATACCAGTGGAAAAATGGTAAATAAACCCATCTAAATATAAACTTGTACTAGATTATATCAAAACACTGCCAAATACAATTGCCATGTTAAAAAATGGAAATACAAGTATTTATGTCCTTACTATACTTTATATTTGTATTGTCTTTTCTGAAGCCTTGAAGGCTTAAGTTAACAGTTCACAAAGTAAATACATATATAAAGAAAAATCGCCCATTCCATATTTGTACATTATTCCAATTTTTAATTATAAAAGCTTTCAGAAAAGAAAGCATTTCTGCCTGCAGATTCAGAAAAATTACTCAGAAAATAAAAAATGAAAAAAACCCGATTCTCCAACATGATGGAAATACCTGAACAAACCTAATTCTTTCACAAGTAGTCCATAAAAAGAACATCAGATTTCAGTACCAAAAGGGCAGTAAAACAAACAAACAAAAAATCTAATAAAGAGATCTTATTTTCAAATGAGATTACGTGGGTATTTGGCCAAGAAGGCAAAGAGCATCCTGGCCTGCAGGAGTAGGGAAGTGATTGTGCCCCTGTACTTGGCACTGGCGAGGCCACACCTCAAGTACTGTGTTCAGTTTTGGGACCCTCACCACAAGAAGGTAATTGAGGTGCTGGAGCATGTCCAGAGAAAAGCAATGAAGCTTGTGAAGGATCTAGAGCACAAGTCTTGTGAGAAGCAGCTGAGGGAACTGGGGTTGTTTAGTCTGGAGAAAAGGAGGCTGAGGGGAGACCTTACCGATCGGTACAGCTCCCTGAAGGAGGTTCTAGTGAGAAGGTAGCTGATCTAAGTAACGGGTGATAGAACAAGAGGAAATTGCCTCAAGTGGTGCCAGGGGAAGTTTAAATTGAATATTAAGAAAACTTCCTTTACTGAAAGGATTATCAGGCACTGGAACAGGCTGCCCAGGGAAATGGTGGACACACCATCCCTGGAGGCATTTAAAAGATGTGTAGATGTGGTGCTCAGGGACATGGTTTAGTGGTGGACTTGGCAGTGCTGGGTTAACTGCTGGACTTCATGATCTTAAAGGTCTTTTCCAACTTAAACAATTCTATGATTCTGTGATTCTAAGTGATATTAAAAATAAACCATCCACTAAAATTAAAATTCAGCCTTTGAAATGAGACTTGAACTCTTCATGCAAACTCTGCCCTGCTGACCCTTGCTAAAGGGTATAAGTCAATAAGAAATACTCACAATTGGAGACAGGATGATGGATTTTCTGCCAAATAACCCTAAGCAAAAGTAATGCTGTTAGCTAGGAAGCCTGCTTTTTTTTTTTTTCCTTTGCCAAGTGATGAATTAAGAGAGCTTCCTAGCATATATGATGTTTTACTGTTCGCATTTTTTTAATCTCTTGTTCTTCTTAAAAGTAGAAGTAATACAACCAGCAGGTTACAAAAGAACAAAAGGAACTGCTTATTTGCTTTTTATGAGTTGGGAGTTTTAAAACTAGGTAAGATTGCTATCTTGGGGAGGTAAGGGAAAACAAATAGTACAGAAGTTGCAATGTCATCAGTTTGTACTCAGTAGAATGGTATTTTATTTATCAGGAACTGGGCAGTGCCTCTACTTGCTGAATGGATGGCAGATCCTTCCTATCTATTTTTACCTCTGGATAACTGTCATGAGACCGAGAGTAATGGATAGCCCTCAACAGTTGTACAGTCCATGTTTTTAATTTATGAATGTCATTGACAGAGGAAAGAGTTGTGTTAAGCTCTAACATGTTGCAGAAGAGGTCAGCATACAGAGCATTAAAATACCATGTCAGCTTGTCAGTGAATGTTTAAGTACTGGCAGCTGCCATGGCTCTGTAAAATCCCTGTTACCTTCAAGTTCCTGTAGTGTTTGGGATCTCTCCCTTTGATATGATGAGACAGTTCTTGCTCCTAAGAAAGTTTACAAACTGAATAAATAAATAGGGAAGAATGAGATTACATATGCAGGCATGAAGTCTGAAATTTCTTGCTTAAGGCCACAAAGCCAGTCAAGGATAGAGGTGATATTAAGATGTATGCCTCCTGACATGCACCATGTTGCCTCAGCCACAAGACCAGGACTTCTTGATCAGAAAATGTGTGCTGCCAGTGACAAGTGATGGGCTTGGCAACTGTCTCTGTGACTTTTACTGGTCAAGAAACAGAAGAAAGAAAGGTCTCTTCAAGACACCAGCTCCTTAGGAGGGAGCCAGCCAACTCTAGTTACCAGCCAGAACATTTCTGCCTCCCATCCTGTTTCCCCATTCATCATGGCGAAACCCCTGGGCATATAATGCCAACCTAAACACTGTCTCACTATGACTTCCTTCTACTCTGAAAACCTGTATGAAGAAATCAAATACGGCATGCATGGCCAGCTCTCTGCTTGCTTCTGAACCAGCCCAGTTACAGGGAGACAGTTTATTCAGCATATGACTGACACACGTGCCATTTCACAGCTCTTAGTCTGTGAGAAAATAATTTAATTCCTTTGCCAGTGAGGCAGAAAGCAGCACACATCCACCAGCAAAGTTTCAAAAAAGCTTGAGAACAGCCATGCAAGGTCATGCTACCTCTTTGTTATTTTCTATCATGCAATTGTTACATTTGAAATTGTTTTCCTCACACTGACATCACTTTGCTGAGGAATTCAAACTCCGCTAAATGTACTAATTAAAATGCCTGGTCTGTCACAACATCTGAGCAGTAATAACTCCTGGTTACTAAGAGAAGACATGGTCAAATATATAGTTCTGTTATCCTGCACAGGGAACTTGTTGAGCAGAAGATATGCAACTGTTACTTAAACAAGCTCTAACAGAACGGAAAAGACGAACAGACTTGCTACACTAGAGAATGAAAGTCAGAGACTGAAAAAGTAATTAAACAAATAGCAGTAGTCTTTGGCCACACAAATCAAAAAGTAGAAGTTAATAAAGTGAGGTCACAGTACTACATTACATTTGGAATTAAAAAGCAAAATACACAAGAGCTCTTAACAAAGAGTAAATCAGGAATTGCAAAATCCTGGAAGAAAAAAAACCAAACACAACCATAAATCTTGTATTAACATTTTAAGTAAGTTCCTTTTCTTTTGGTGGTTTGTATCTGAAAGTATCGTATGGTATTTAAGTACTGTAAGAAGAATGGGGGGAAATCTGAGTGGCTACAGGCCTAATAGTTTTTAAACAGATTTTTAAGAAAAGGGTAATTGGAAAAGAATTGAGATGAGTAAGAAAGATAACCCATGTCTAACAGAGGCAGTGCCAGATACAAACGTTTCTTCAGTAATGAAAATGTGACAACATCTCAGCGATGTAGCCTTCAGGAAAAAAACCTGCTATAGCAACACATAGGAATGCATAAGCAAGAAAAAAAAAAATATTACATGATTAAGAGAGAGAATAGGCAGCCATGATAGGAGAACTGAGAGGCAGGAGCGAGGAGCAGCCTGAGGGCTCTCATTTAGTATTCACTAAACAATCTCGGCAGAAAGACTGAGGAACACTGATGGAGTTTATTTGCAACACCAAAGTTTGAAAGCATCACAAACATGGAGAGGAACTAGGATATTACACAGGAGAAAGCTGCTGTGGCGTTCAGGAAGAAATTAAGAGAAACAGAATGAAAGTTATTAGAAAACAGACATTGCCATTGGAGATTAATGACAGAAATTTGACCTGTGATTTGGGAACTTCATAAGTGCAAACATCAGAGAAGAGCCTGGGAGCCTAGCAGTATTAAGTCAATCACTGAATGAGTGATGTATGGCAAATGGGAAAAAGAATAAATAAAAGAATGGTGATTGATCTTAAGATAAACACCAGCAAGGTGTGACTTTGCAAAGCTCTGTGCACACACCTCTGTTAAAGAAAGTGAATACTATAACAGATGCAGAAAATAAAAAAGCAGATAGGCTGTGTTATATGAATGGCAAGCCTAGTACTAATTATAAAAGATTTTAAAAAGCCATGCTTGATAAGGTAGAAAGACTGTGTGAAAATTATCACTGAGAAAGAGAAGATTAATCTCGAACATAGTATTACAGAACAAGAGCAAATGAGCCCAAATTGCCCATGGAAACCCAGATAGCTTACCAGCAGTAGCAGCAAGGGTTAAAAATCCTAGCTAGTTTCAAACTGGAGCTCAGTCAGCCTATGAAGACCATCTGATATGCTTGTCAGATAAAGCGGAGAACTCAGCTAAATGGCTGATGATTTATAATCACATGTTCTTTTCTTGCTGTAAATTGCCCCTCACTATTCTGGATATCATCAACAGATTTGGGAACGTACATTTACAAATAGGTTTTGTAGCGAGGGAATGTCAAGACAATTTCTAACACCTCATAGATTTATCTTTTCTTTAAAGAGAAGAAAGAAAAAATTCCTACTAGACATTCCATATTCTTAGAGCTTTTATTTTCAAAATAGTATCACCTCTCCTTATTCAGCAAAACACCATTTTTTAATGACAAGTGTAATATTCATTAGACATAATTCAATAGTTCATGATCAATACAAACTTCCAGTTTTGAGTTTAGCTTTGCATAATTCACAAGCTCCCAAATTCATTAAACTCTGATATACAGTGACATATGATACCAAGTTCAATGCTAGAATGCTTCCTGACACACAAAAATATTGAGGACAGCTCTCTTCTACCTAATCTTCCTTCTGAAAAGCTTTATTTTGCAATGTATCCTAAAGATCAGAACTGTCAGAAGAAAAAGTTTCAAGAGATCTGCAGTGAAAATGTGGAGTCATTGAGAACTTTCTCCAGGACTCTGAACACACAAAGATATAAGAAAAGTTTTTATTCTAATTTGGCATAATAGTTTATAAATTATTTCAAGCCTGTTTTAAGCATTTTCTACAATAGACAGTCATTTAAATAATTGTCACCTGACTTTCAGTGGCACCAATACATAAGCAAGGGTTGTGCTACTTGCACCCAGATCATTTGTGACAAGGCATTAAGTGAGCTTTGTGTTCAGGAACTTTGACTTCTTGTGAATGAAAGAGAATGTGTGGCACAACACCTTGTCTCTGAAGACTTTCCAGCTTACTGGATAAGAAAATTTGCTAAGCTTTGGATAGCAAATGGAAGATATTTTTTTTTGTTTCCACTTTACAATGTGTTAAAGAAATAGAATTTACTTTTACCTCGGCAAATGTGAAGAAATAAAAAGAGCAGCTGGGATGTGAATGGCATCACCATTCACAAGTGAATCTTCTAGCAGTAACAGTATCTTATTTTGCAGCTTGTGGTACCACTGTGTTGTGTACTATTACACCATGATTTTTAAGAGCCTTGCAGTAATACTGACATACACAGTATCACCTTCCTCCTTAACACCCCACTGCCACACTTGTGCTAAGCACAGCTGCTTGAGCAGCTGCACTATGAATGGGATCAGGGAAAACACTGTAAAGTTCTGAATATCCCTTATCTTGTTTGTAGCACACACACATTTCAGAGCAGGCCATAACACCTACACTGATAATGCTGTCAACCACCTTGTACCATGAAACCTTAGCCTTGCTTTAATGCTTAAAACAAGAAAAAAAAAAAAGAACAAACAACATTAGTTCAAAGAGCAAAATACTGGAACGTAACAGCATCATATTTTGTTTCTTGTGAAAATAAGTAGTGATGAAGATTGAAGAATAACACAAGGTAGAAAGACTCTGGACAGAATCTTAAAAAATAAAGGTCTCTGAAGGTTCACCACATGGAACCCCTTTCTAGTGGTACTAAGCAACAAAAAAATTGTAAAAATAAATCCTTAAAGCCAGAATTTACATGTCATAATGGCACAGGTACTCCTGGTGGCAAAAGTTTAGCCAAAGTATTTGGGCTTTATTTCCTTTTCTGGAAAAAGACTACTACTAAGAACATAGTTTGAAGTGTCTTATGACATTAAAAATCTACTGAAGATTATTCACTTAGTGTATTAAACACATACAATTTTCATAAAGTGATTTGTAAACTTGTTATACAATGCCAGCTCTGAGAGCACGCAAAATCGATACCCTTTGAAACACAACTTTGTATGTACTAAACATATTTAGCGTAAGTAATTTATTCTAACAAGAGTACCAGCACAATATAAGCTAAGTAGTGGATTCTTTTTAAAAATTTACTGCTTCTACTTGAGTTTATACCATTAAAAATGTGTGACAAAGTCTTTCCCATTACACCGAGTTGATCAGCTAAAGAAAGAAACAGAAAGTGAACCTTACTTAAGAAAGGCACCAACAGCTTGCCATAACCCTCCTCTTGTAACCTGATACAACACCAGGAAAGAAAAAACCACACCTGACCTTGCCTAGCACAGTGTGCTTTCAGTGTTGAATGGGACATGCTTTTAGCTGCCAAAGATACAGTTCAAGCCTGAAAAACAAACTTCAGAAGGACTGGTTTAGGATTTGAAAAACATATTCATGCTTCACTTTTCCTCTGATTTATAACAATCCCTTTTCCTCAGCTGAAACACCTTCAAGGGATTAAAGAGATGGATGGGGTAATCTGCTGAGTTGTTTATTCCAATAATTTCTGGCACACTGACAAATGTGACTCAGGAAAGCTCATTCTTCTTCCCCTTTCATCCTTTAAGTCTTCAAAACACCTATTGAGCAGCCTGGATTCACTGACTAAAAAACCTAATAGTTCATCCTTTCTATTCACCTAAATAGAGCATTAAGAAACAATCGGACTGATGCAGAAAAGGAACTAATGGAGTTTTAGAAGGTATTTTGTTGCCTGAAGCCAACACAGGAGGAAGAACTAGCAGCAGAGAGATGTGATATAAGAAGTCCTGACAATGTTGAATGTGTTAAGCATGAGAAACTACTACCTCTTCCTGAGCCAAGCTCCAGCCTCCTCACAAGGAGTGAGAAGTTACTATGGGTCTTGTAGTCTAGTCCCCACCATTTCTGATTGCAATTCAAGGCACCTCTCCCTAAACAAAACTTTGTCCTTAGTGAGACATCAGCAACCTGAATACATTTCATCTCATTGATGCTTCTTTGCACTGCTTTCTCTGCTCTCCCTGACAGGAGACATGCATTCTAAAGCTTACAGAACCTCTTGCAAAGCACACCAAGAATATTCTCCTCCTTGGAAACTGTAACAAAATAGAAAACTGCTGGCTGAGCAGGATGGCAGTAGTATTGTGACAAAGGCTCTCCTGTGCTTTTCCAGCTGCCTGTCTGTAGGCACTTGTCACCACTTACCCTCTGAGTAACTAGCAAGTCTTTCTAGGATAAGAACTTTATATTTTGTTCTGTATACATGTAGTGGACTGGGACTCTAACTGGCAGCAGTTGCAGTGTTGTTGAAGTCACACACTATTTCCCAAATCCTTGAGAAGTGTGTATGAGTTTTTTTAAGAATACACTAAACTGTCGTGTGATATTTTTCTTTCCTATACTGCAGCATCTTATGTGGCAAAATATTATCAGGAACACTTGCCTCATTAAATAGTGTATTCTTTGGAGTTAAAATCAAGTGTTTTAAATATACATCATACATAGTGTTTGTCCAGACATGGGACTTCTGCTGTCAGAGAAATACAGAAATTCTTTGTTCACTTAAGGCAATCATTGTAACCTATATATCCAGAAACTCATTTAATGTTCTGGTTTGCAAGAAGTGCTGTTATACTTCTGAAATAAATAAAATCTTCCTCAAAGTAATGGTGGGAAACTATGGAGGAAAGAAAGATGAGGCACAGAGGGAACTGCAAAAGAGGACTTCCAGGAAATCAACATACACTCCCCTGAACAATTAAATAAGAGCAGAAGCACAAGGAGAAATTAGTGTAAAACCGAATCTTTACAGAAGTGGGAAATCTATCCCCAGGGCTGGCCTTCAGAATTAACCAGCTTTGGCAGATCAGCCAGGAGTTGGGTGTTCCTACATCAGAGGACAGTGATGAAGAACAAAAGGGGAATGAGAGGTTAAGATCACAAAACAAAACAACCCAAAAGAACTAATTGCCTAAATACAGATAAAGATGTATTTCCCCACTCAGTCACAGCACAGGACTAAGCCTAAATGCCAGGCTCCTTTTTCTGCCACTGCTGAGATATCAGCTGTCCTTGCTGTTAGACAATGAAGTTCAGCCAAAAGTGACATAGAATTGATTAAACAGGCCAGTGTAGGCAACCATTCATACAAAAGGAAAATAAAATATCAGAAACAGACTTGAGGCTGCTGCCAGAGGGGCTGAAGAGACACGTGAGAGACGACAAAGCTCTGACAGCAACTGTGAAGGTTGGCACGTTCAATGTGGCACAGTGCAACACCTCCCTGGCCGTCAGCACGGCTGACACGTGTGGCCCAGCTGCCGTGCAGCACAAGAGGCATCCTCAATGGGCTATGCTTGCTCACAGCAAGGATGGGGGGAATTTGCAGAAAAAAAAGAAGAAAAACAAGTGCAAGCCACCTAGTGCTAGTCAAGACATTGCCCTAAAAGTTCAGTGGCAAAATTCAAGACCAAGAGAATGCAAAATTAGAGCAAAACAACTGAGTTGGCAGTACGTAGCAACAAGGCAGTACGTAGCAACAAGGCTCAGGGAAGAGGGAATGGACAAGCTGAGCTAAAGGGTTAGGCTGTCTCGAACTTAATGAGGGTCTCTAATTCACTTGGATACCTGAAACTGAAGCAGGAAGAGTTCAAAACGGGACTTAACAGTTAAACTTTGTTAAGAGTTTTTTTAACCAGACCATCTACATCGTTGTAACCGACACTACTCAAAAGGCACAGCACATTGCAATTCCAGCTGCAAAGAAAGCAGAGAAACAGGCTATGCAGGCCAGAGAGAGAAAGTAAGGTTTCAAAAGAAATTTTAAAAGAACAATTTGGGAGGATTTTTTTTTTGCCTTGCCCATGGCACACAGTCACACAGACAGTGGGATCTAGACAACAGATTGGTTTTTCGCTGCTGGCTGTTCCAGCTCACCCTCCCTTGCACCAACTCCGGTGTTTTTGTGACTCTGGGCTGAACTGCTTCTGTGTTAAGTCAGCAGAAAACTAAGCCAACAAAAAGGGCAATAGGTTTCTGCTAGGATGTCATGCAAAAACAGTTGAGCACAGGCTGAGAAAGGAGACAGGCTTAGCTGCTCTGGCAGTGCAGGCTCAGTCTGATTAGCTAGTGCATCCACAGTAGTTTTACTGGCACTTTAAAGCTCCAAATGAGGCTATATTATAATAAATATTTATTTCAGAAAAAACACCATCTTATTTGGCATTATCTCATCTTCCTCCTGTTGCACATATAACCGTTTGCCCAGCCACTGTTTGTGAGGGGAAGGAAGGGGATTTTGTTGTTGTTTTTTTCAATCAAGACCTTCTCTCCAGTTTAGTTTATCACATGGCTTTATAAACAGGTGTGCTGGCAAGTGAGGGGTTGCACAGGACTGGAAACCAGCAGCTGGAGGAAGGAGGCTGCTTAAGCCAAGACGGAAAACAAAAAAACTGTATTTGTGAAATTGTGGTGCAAATTCAGGCCACGCTATTCTGTTTAGTACTGTCTACAAACTTAGCAGGTCTGTAGAGGTTCTGTTCTAGAGACCTTTTAGAGGTCTTCTGTTCTAGAACAGGAGGTTCTGTTCTAAAATAACTATGGCTTAAGTAAAAAATAAAAACAAAAAATCAAATACTAGTAAAACAATAAATATTTAAAATAAAAGTATAAATAATAAATATATAAACTTTACACATATATCTTCATACCATCTACCAGTGGGTAAGCTAGCATACATACATTAAGATATTTATTCTATGATACAGAAAATGAATTTAATTTCAGACCCTGACACATTTTTTATATTCTTGCTTTGGGTGCAGCTGCACAAGGTTGAGAACCAATCTCATAGTTCATGGTCCCTAAAATGCCTCTGATCTTCATGCATTTCTACCACCTACCTTAAGCTATTTTCCAGCACCTCTTGGACTCTTCAATGAGCTTATGCAACTAACCAACATAGCAAAATATGAACTGCAGCTGCACAGACAACTATCTAATGAGTACGAGATCAAACGAGAGGAAAGGATGAACTGCCCAAAAACTGTGGTAGAGTAGAAATGTGGAACAGTGAAAATTTTTACTTTTAGCAAGAGTGAATAACTGTTTACAGAAGTGCAGCATAGCTGTCCTACATTCCTACTGTCAGAACTAACTCCAGGATCAGCTTTCCCTTGAAGTTTCAATAGCAGTACAGGATTCAGGGACCCACCACACCAAGCAGAGTGCAGTGGAGTTTCTTGCCAGCTGCTTTGCTGTGTGGCTTTCCAAGGCATTGGGCTCTCTGCCTGTATGGATGTGACCTCAGTATGGGCTGGTGCACACTTTGTAGCTGTCATTTTAGACTTCAGTTGTACAGGGTAGGATAGGACAATATTCAATAAACCAACAGGTGCTACAAGTAATCTTGGCCCAGAAACAATGCATTTTTTTTAAAACATAAAACTTATGGTAACTACAACCATTAGAACAATCATTTACACTTGAGTCTAAGTAGGCCACTCTGGGAACTATGGCTTTTAATAATCTAACAAGGATCTAAAAATCCTGCTGAAGTTCTTTGCTCAGCAGAGCAAAGGCAGTCTCTTTTTGAAGCTAGTTTCACAGGGATTTGTATTCTGTAAAATAAAATCTGAACAAGAGCTTTTAGCTGGCAACACACAAAGGTTTTCCTCTGTTGCAGCTCCACCACTTCGTTTCCCAACAGAGAAACTAGGCCAAAAAATGAACAAAGCAAAAAAGAGTGCTAAAGACAAACAGGTGGATAAGACCACAAAAAAAATAATGAACTCCAAGGATATGCTCTCAGTGCCTGAGGGAAGCATTGAATGGAGGGGAATTGAAATCCAAGGTAATACTTTTTGGACTCCAAAACCTGGATCAAAACTGAAGACTGCTGACAACCTTCTTCCATTCAGATGATACAAAACAGATTTCCCACCTGAAGAGATTCCTCACTGCAGAAACAAAGTCACTTCACCCAGCCTTTGAAAAATATTAGCTACCCTAAATGCTTTGCTCTTCATTCCACAATGCCATATGAAAAAACAAACGTGGCTTAAGGAAATACTGATTCTATTAAATAAATGCGTTTAGAATGCAAAATGTTCTTGCTTTGAATGGATGTTTGATTGTTAAAGGGAAATGAACAGACTTTTTAGCTGTACAACAGTAACACTGGAGAAAATAAACATTTCCTTGACATGATGACACATTTTATAAAAAGAAACACGAATACTCCACACATCCCCAACTACCTTGAAAACTTCATGTTTCACCACCCTTAACTGCAATGCTTTATTTTCTTACACAGGTGAGCACCTCTCTAGTTACTCCTACCTGAACATAAGAAGAGAGAATACTGAAACAAACTTTTCCCAAGAATGCTCTTGGGAACCAAGTATCACATGCACATCTCCAACAATCTTTGCAAATTTATTGAATCAGAAGGCCAGAGGTTAGCAAAAATGGCTCTAGGAACTAATGCTGTTAATAATACCCTAACCAGGATTTAAAAATAATTCTGTACAATTTGCTGCTCTCTTAAAAAATAAAAAAAAAAAGGCGGGTGGGGGGGTGGGGTGGGTGAAGAACATTTCTTCACATCAGAGATTTAGTTCTATAAACACAAACAAACAAAAATTAGAAAAAAGAAAACAAATAAATATTCTTTAAAAAGAAGAAAGCTCTCAAGACAATGGAATTCATTAAACAAGAATTTCTTTCTGTTCAAACTTTTTGTTGTTATTCAGAGAGTACCAAGATGACACATTTCTTTAGGCTTCTTTTCCAAAGTCAGTATGACTACAACAGGTTTCAATCCTTCATTTTTTAATTGGTATTACTTCATATTACTTTTTAAGATTTCTGTAAGAAGATAACCCTCTATCTTCTTGTTCAGTAGTTAATAACTTCATATAAGACACTTTTCTGTTCTCTATCTGTAAATATATAGGTTGATTAATATAATAAAAAGAAGCATACAGATTCTATAATAATGTAAATGACTCCCCCATACTTTCTGTGATCACAAGTGAATTTAAACAGAAACAGTACTTTCAAGCAATTTGGTTCTCTTTATGTAATTTACAGCAGTATGTAGGTATGACACAAGTAGAATCATGTGTGTTTCTCTGCTAGTCTAAGGGCACTAGCGTAAGAAACCTCGTGTTCCACATCACTGCACCTCTTCAAGACCATCATTCCACAGGTACTCAAAGTTCAACTTCAGGATTAACGTAAACCAACAAGGATGTTCAGGGGACAGAAGAGAATGGCTGCAGCAGTGCAAAGGCACTACTACTGCAATGTACCAACACCCATTTCATTTTATTAATTCTAAAGTTTAAACACACATAACAATTTTTATTAAAAAAACAGTTTACCATTCAGCCACAAGTTTATTTTGCCTGCGACCATGACAGTAAGCTCTACGTGTCTTTTGTTGCCTGTGCAGGCTGAATTCTTAATATAAAAAGAGTCTGCCCACCCACATGCTTTCATGGGAACATGAGGGCCTCATGGTAAGGTTTTACAACGCAGCTGGATCAACCTAATGGCTCACTGCCACCAAAATACGGCAGTCTTACTCTTTCTTCTGCCACTTTCCTTCTGCTGTTGCTTTGCACTGGTTCAGAGACATCTGACCCCTGATTTGGCTGAGTTTGCTGAATTGGCAGAGACATAATTCAGCAGGAATAAGGAATGGTTTCTGCTGTTTGTCAAGGGAGGTCAGATGACTACTAACACAAGGAACTACATGATGCTTCTTTCAATGCAAGACAGTCATTTAACTGGTTCAGCCATCTTGTGGAATCTCACACATGGCGACTGGAACACTTGAGACAAAGGGGAGGGTGAAAAGAGAAGTGCTTTGAGCTTTTTACTCATTTGCTTTAAGATTACTTGTGATTATTATTAATATTAGCATTAAATGAAGTAGTATTCTTACCTTTCATTGCTCTTTTATTCATTCAATTACATCACTGTTTGCCAACTCACCAACAAACCATAATACAATAAACAAAATAATTACTTACCTACAAATCCTTTCTCTCCAACTAATTTAAGGGCGATTTTATCTGCCAAAACAGAAGAATTTCCATGTGCAATGTTAGCAAAAGGTCCAGCATGAACAAACACTGGTGTTCCCTGAATGATTAAAAAAAAATACTGTTAAATTAATGGATAGGTAAGAATATATGCCAAAAATTCTCAGAAACTAATAAAAATTATATATAAATCAAAAGCATGTCTAACAATTAAGCACTCTTAGATAATTTGGGTGGGTCAGGTACATCTCAGGTGCTTGAGGCCCCAGTCACTGACAGGCCTAGGTGCCAGAACCTGCTTTGTTCATAGAAAGGTAACAGAGAGCAGGGTAACCTGTAGGTAATTTACTTAATTTCTCACCCAATCTTGTACTAATGTTTGATATTTCCAGTGCCCTAATGCTGTGGTGTGCTATTCTGGCACACGTTAAGTGCATCATTGCAGACAGTACATAAATAGAGCTCAACTCCTGCCCTACCCCATCCCTTACTGCTCCTGTTTTCCTTATTGACTGTCATTGCCATTCTTATGCAGGCAAAGTAGCTAGCAGAAGCAATGAGGGTCAAGGGTCAATGGCTAAGGAGCTGGAGAGGGAGAAGGGAAGTGACATGCTAGGGTGCAGTGGGGCTGCTGACACAAACTGGAAAGAGCATTCACTGTTGCTGGCTGAGCACCTAGAAACCTGGGTGCAGAGCCCAGCTCCCTTACAGTAGACACCATAGTAAAGCACAAGAAAAGCAACTCTGTAGCAGGAACTGATCTAAAACAGAAAAGGACAGGGAAATTTAAGCAAATTAACTAGGTATAGGGCAAATTATCAGATAACAAACAGTTCTCAGCTTCCCTGTTACATTTTTGGCATGCATCCCAAGGAAAAGAGAAATTAGAAAATTAGCAGGTACAGAAAGGGATTAGGATTAGGTGAGATACACTAACTGCTATCTGTTCTCCAAGTCAGAATACATAGACAGAAGGATGTCACTTCAGCTGGTTTACTATAAAATGCTTCAGCAAACAAATCCCCATTGTTCTGTTAACTCTTTAAAAAATGCCCAGCTGGTTAAAGAAAAGGTAAGCAGACAACTTCAGGTTGTCTCTATCAACCTTCTTCACACATTCTGTATTAGGAGCTACTGCCAACTGGAAACATTTCAGAGAAGCTACTGGGCAATCTTCCTCAATTTTTGACCAGAAACACCAACTAAGGACAACCATGTTCTGTGGATCAGTTGCAGGCCACATCCAAACAGCCTCACAAACCACAAATTGGAAACTACTGAACATGTGAAAAAGGCTGATTGTTCCACTCCCCACCAGTGTCTTAGGAAAACAACTTACATAGAAAAAAAATGTCCATGTTTTCCATAAATCACCAGAACTGGATTACAGTAACAAAATACTTGTTACTATAGATAACAGATTTTCCTGTTTCAGTAACGTTGCATATAAATCATATACAAAACATCAACAACAAGCATCTCTTCTTACTGATTCCTTTATAAGTAATTATACATAACAAATTGTTTTGTTCAGAGCAAACACAAGTAACTTTTTAGCCACTGGCAAATTAAACTTCAGGTTTTTTCTAATAAAATGAGGGTTTTTTTTAAGATTAAGAGTGGAAAAAGGAGAGCATGCATCCATACTGAGCAGGGGATATTCTCCAAAAAGTAGATTATTAAGCTACAACCCAGACAACTCTGTTTCAGACACACTAGAGAAGAAAGGGAAGAAAAAAAAAAAAAGTAAACAAACCAGAAACCATTTCCTGTAACAGGAGGAATTATGTAGATTATCATCATCATAACACTGATTTAATAGAGTTTGCTTAGGGCTAATTTTTTCTTGTTTTCTATCTGGTAATATAAATTAAGGTTTTACATATTTATAAAAACATTAACTTGAAACTCATACTCTTTAAAAGCTTTTTATAATATTTGGATATGAATACAATGGGAGGTGCTGCACAAAATTAAGCATTATCCCTATCTCAAGGAGCTTACAGCTTATACAGAATAAAATGCAAACCACTTCTAACAATCTAAATTTTACTTCCACTTTAATCCTGTATTTACCCTTCCAGCATTCAAATAAATAAGGCTGCAGTTTTCAGCTACTAGATTGAAATCCATGTGATTTATTCTGATACGTATTTAATTACTCTCTAAGTTTAATTTTACTCTTTCAAGCCCTTAATTTCTTCTGGCAAGCAATTACAGGGCTGCTGCCATTAGAGTTCAGTGCACACACAGGCAGATGCAACACACAGAAGCATAAACATGGCCAGTGAGAGGGCAGTCCAGCCCATACCATGACAGCCATGCAGAAAGGGGGCCAGAAAGGTCTTCCACAGCATTCCCTGTGCAATTGTGCTTCCAAGAGTTATTCCACACAACATGGATAGGAAGGAACTTTGGACTGCTGGATCTAACATCCAGAATGTTGGTAGCCAAGAGGCCCCCTGCCCCTAACTTGAAATCCAAACACACTGCTAAATCACTGGCATGGACAGATGCTCCCCTGGGGCTCTGAAATCCACCAGAAGAGAAGGGGAAGATATTCAAATGGCCTTTTTGCAAGAGCAGCTCTGGAAGAAAAATACAGTCTAGGTACTGAACTGGCAGAAACTCAGGAGCCTTGGGCACACTCTGGAACAGGGACAATGTCCTCTCGGGCAAGCTTCAGTAATTCTGTGTCAGCCCATCCTTATTACTCTGCAGAGTGCACTTATTTTTGTCACACTCTTAATAAACTATATGAAAAAACGAACAGTGTCACAGGGATGCTTTCTGCTGACTGTTTTCAGTACAGGAAATTTTATCATTCAAGTTTTAGTAAAAGAAAATAAATCAGGAGTGTCAATAAATATTTGAACTTCTCTGGCCGCTAGAAGGACATTTACAATATTCATTACCATCCTCCCCTCATCTTTACTGTGAGTGGCATTTTAAACATAACACGAGCTGTCCACCCCACCAGCAGCCAGCCTGCAACTACAAAGAGTTGTCCAAAAGAGCAGCTGCTCTGTTACACATAGTATAAATAAATGCTGTACATTAAGGGATCAGTTCACGAGGGAACAAATCTGTCATGACAAACACGGATAAACACTATGAAATAATTACATACATTTCAAGCAAAGTCATATCAATTCTACAGCATTGGATGGAAGTTCTGCTGAAGCCTACAGTTACTGTAGGTGCAGTGTCCAACTGCCATTCCTTCATGAAACACTATCAATCACTAATGTCTCGAGGCAGCATTTCTGGTGACAGAACAGCAGGGTTGTGACAGAAATCAACCCACCAAGAAACCACTTTATAAGCCAGCAAATTAAAATACACACATCAACTCACATATGAAAAAAGCACTGACACAAGCTGGCAGTTCAGTTCCACACAGAACTGGCATTCAGTCATTTTTGATTTATGAACTTCTACACCTCTTCTCCAGAGCAAGCAGATGCCCACATAAAGCTTGTGCAAGCCTATCGAGTAGGTCGTTCTCCCCCTTCATACGCCCTTAGACTCAGCTCCTGAGACTTCCACAGCTTAATACACTACCTGTATACAGGCTCTTTGCCAGATCACAGAGGAGTGCAGTTATCTCTGCAATGTCTCCTTTCAGCTGCTGCTAACCACAGACACTCACACTCACAAATCATACCAAATTAACCATCAGTATCAGCTGGAAAGCACCCAGATGGTTTCCTGCTCCACCTTCTCAGGCAGTTTTTTTGCCATTCCCCAATATCAAAGCAATCTGGAAGACCTGCTCTGGTGAACAGCTTCTAATATTCCCTGAGAATAGGAAGATGTCCCCATCTAAGCACAAAAGCAAAAGTGTAGTTATCCCTTTGAAATGCTGTAGAAAATGAGACCATTTTACCAACCAGGGTTCACACTAGTATCTTTTTATATTCTTCAACTTTTCACCATACAATACTTTTGATGGTCAAACTTTCATAATAGACACTACTTTTTCTCCAAACGCTTTTGTTTTCAAAGCAGCTTCATTATTTCCCCACTCTTCTTCCTCCCTCTCCCCCTGAATGCTGCTCATCAGTGAGCTTACTATTGAAAAGACAATACTAGACTGGCCAGTCACCAAGTGAGGTTGTACTAATTCTGTGTTCTTTGAGCTGCTAGAAAAAAAGGTCTGACCCTTTAAAGTTAAGTGCAGTGGCTGGAGAGAAGCAAGACAAGCAAAATATGGAATTCAAAAGCCAGAAAAGGGCAGACATCATAAGCCATACTCACCTCTAATGTCTGCATTAGTGTAGGCTTAATTGCATCTTTCATCAAAACTGCCAAAGCCCCTGTTACTCCCTAAAAAACAAGAGTCCATATTTTAAAGAAGTCAATTCTAAGGTGCAATACTTCTGAATTACTCTTAAGCTTACAGAGGTAAAACAGGGAAAACACCCTTACTCTATAAAGGAGAAAAATAAAGTGTGCTCACAAACCATAGTGGATAAGCAGTTAGTGTTGCCTAAAGTATTTATTTAGATGTTACCTCAAGACTTCTAACAAACTGTTACTTACAGTGCATGCCAGAAATAGTAGCAACTTTGCTCTGAATACACTTAAAACGCAGGAAGTAAACATTCTGCCTACTTCATGGAGAGAGCACAGAATTATTAAGTGATCAGCATGAGGATGTTCATGGCAACAAAATCCTAAGTGGAAGCAAAGGCCACTAAATCCTGATAAAGCAAGAAGGCAATAACTTGCTAAAACTGCCTAAAGAAATGACAGGTGTATTTCTTTCATGACAGAATTGATAGCATGAATCAATATCTAGTAACAACCAGAAAGGGTATTTTTCAAGAATCATACAAATATATATGTAATAGACACAGGAGTTGACTGGGAGTATATAATTAATACATCACAAGAATAAAAGTTAGAGGTGCCTTATTGTAATGACAAGATAACAAAAGGAGCTAAGTAAATTGCTACATTTTTGTTGTAAAAAATCTTACTCTTCCCTAAACATTTTGCTGGATATTAAGTATAAATTTCACACTGACTGAATTTAAAGTAAGAGTATCATGACATTTGTCTAAACTAAAATTCAATACCCATTTTAGAAAAAAATGGCTACAGAGCATGCACATCACTATCAGACTATATGTAGAGTACTACCTAGAAACCACAAGCAATTTATTCCTAAATTACTTTGATTTTGAGAAGAGTATGTGTTTTGTTTTGAAATAACTAGATTATGAATAGAAAAAAATGCAGTGGAGAACACAAAAAATTAATACATTCTTGTATGGCAAAGAAGCATTAAAACCAAATAAAAATACTAATTGTTGTAAAATGTTTAAAATCAAGTAGCCTAATGACAGACAGCTAAGACACAAAATTGCACTGTCATTACATAGTACAGTATTTTATACTAATTCAAGTTTCTCCTTTCTGAGCATTGTATGTAAGCATAGATTTCAGAGGAAAATGAAGCATAATATTTGGCCTTGGATAAAAAATGAATAGAAATCAAAATAGTAAAACTTCTTTTTACTACAGTGTTGCAAGTGTTTCCTTGGAGGAGAGTGAAGGAAAGAGACAGAAGGGAAAGATGTTTCTTTGCATTTGGTAAACCTCACACTGTCTACAAACCCCAGTAGACCCAAAAAGACATAATACGAGAAACCGATAGCAAAACAATATAGCTTTCCCTCTTCTGAATTAGCAAAAAATAGATTTCTGTTACTTAATATTTTAATTTTTGAAGACAGGATCAAAACACAAGAAAACACAAGCATGCCAGCTCTCTGTCAGAACGGGAGAGGCTCCATCACCTCTATAGAAGCAGTTTGGTGCTATTTTATACATATACCAAACTACTCTCATTTCAACCCAAAACTGATGGCCTAAATATAAGGAAAAGGAAAAATATGTTAAAAGAGAAAGGAAATCATAATTACACCCAAAGGCTTCTTTTTAGCAGCAGATTGTTTTAGTTGGTAAGATTATAAACTACTTGTTTTAGGTCAAGCACTTAAAAGTGCAAGACAAATCTCAACAATGTTTAACAAAGGTTCATTTCACTAGTAACCCATAAAATTTTCTGCTTCTAAAATAAAATGTAACTTCAGTATTTTATATATATATATTATTTTTCTTTTTAGGACCATGTAAAAATAACTGCCACTGCCATCACCTTTAATTTCTTGTATTTTAGCAATTTGTAAAAGGATTTCTAAAGTGGCCATGTTTCTTAGGCTATTAAATTTTAAATCTGTTCAATGTAACTACTTGTTTTATATAACTGTTTTGATTCACTTCCAAATCTGAAGCACTTATAGAATAGAATAGCAAATACCCAGTCCCAGCTTTAAGGATTTAAAATTAAATGGAACAAATTTAAATCCTAGGAATTTCTTCATGAAACCCCAGTTTTTAATCACACTAATTTATCAAAACAAATACATTATTTTTCCTGTTAATCATAGCATATAATTTAAAGTAATTAAAAAAAATTATCAAGAGTTGGCAATATGCTTATTGAATATATCTGCAAGCCTGATTTCTTTCCTGCTATATGATCAATTGAGCAGCTAGCTAGGACAGAATTTCTTAGATTAGATGCACAGTTTTTTCCTTCCACCCCCACCTGAAGGAAATTATGCTCGTCCACTAATGACAAATCAAATACTATAGGAAATTAAAACTATAATAGTTTGTTAAGTTGTCATCTGTCCCACAGAGAGCAGACCCATGTACACACACTAGTTAGGAGGCAATAGGCAACAGAAATATCTGAAGGGAAGGGTTGGTTGTTTTTACATTTTCTTCCTGCATCTCAGTTTTCCCATCATTATAGCATGTAAGTTATTAATCATTACGCTAAAAGAGAACAGCTGCTAATAATTTTCAGCACATGAACACTGAGATAGGGTACAATCTTACCATGTAAAAGGCAATTGTAAGAGCTATTCAACTTTCTGGAGGAAAAAAGCCAAACGGCAAACTTTACATCAGATCTTCCAGCTGGTCAAAGGCAAGGTTAACTACCTGAGCAGCCATGGATCAGCCCTAACGTTCTTCTTGGGAAACTTGCCTAACAACTGACAAGTGTTAACTCATGCCAACTGTAGCCCTATAATTAGGGGTTTCTGTCATCTGCTTCATGCTGGATGAGACCACCAGCTCATTCAAAGCAAGCATTCAAAAATTCATTGCTGACACAAGCTGTGTTGACTGGAAAGAAAGCTTTGGGGGATAAATAAAATAGAAAATTAATTCAGGACACATTTTCGGCCCATCCTGTCACCTTTGTATTCTGATGGCTCTTCACCAATCCGGTAAAAAAGGTGAAGTAAAAACCCCAAATACTTCCTATGCATTTTAAGTTTTTGTGAAATTTTATCCATATTAGATGCACATTCTGGACACAACTCATTGTACCTGAAGCTGAAAGCAAAGAGAAAAAAGGCAAAGACTCCAATTGGCACACATGATGTCTATCTGCCTTCTGTGGTTCTTAAAAAGATTTGGTGTGAACTACAGTTCTTAAAGGCTAAACAACCAATAAAGTTTTCATCTCTATCTGACATGACTGTTAGAACAAAGTTTTCATTCCTTCATATACCCAGTCCCCCAAGCAGCTAGCTAACAATTCTCACAGCTCAAAGTCATGGACCAGATTTTCAAAGCTATTTAAGGAATCAGATTCCCATTTCCAATTCACAGAGAGTAGATAAATATTTTATCAAAGCATTAGGGGCCTAGGCACTTACACACCAATTAAGAGTGTGAGCACAAACATCATTAGCTTTCCACTAATTCACTGTCAGAAGAAAGAAGTAGTGCTCCAAATCAAATGTATATGGACACCCAACTCTCCTGGGTTCCCTCCTGGAACTGATCCCACATACTTCTGAAAATCATGCTCCTTCCATCTATCCACCAGCCATTGAGGCAGGTGTGCTCCCTGGGACAGCAAGATCATAGAGCACAAAATTACACATGTGACACAGGAAAAGCAAACTTAGATGAAAAACAAAAATATTTTCAAAGTAACTTCCTGTGGAGCAGTCTCTGAAGTCTAGCAAGAGTGGAAATGCCAGCAATAGATGAAAAAGGTGATTGAGAGTAACTACTGTGAAATTAATAAGGGTTACGGAAAGGCAGAGAAAACCCCTGTACTTTTAACATCTCTTTATTTGAAACTATAGTCTCTAACAAAACGATAATATTTTTCTGCCATATCAGTTCTGTGAAAAATGAAACCTTAAACTGTAAGCTGAGAAGACCACTTGGGTTGAAAGTGAATTATGTACACAATGTTTCTGAAGAATCAGAGAACAAAACATATTCAGCTGGCAGATCATTTATAAAAGTAAATAAAAGCTATTTTTTTTGGTCCTGGAATTACTGAAATCTAACAGCATGGGACAAAAAGTAAGCTAAGAATAAGTCTTATTTAGAAAATTGTGCCATATTTATTTAATATTTTTCATAGCTGCTGAAATACTGATCTAGGGCATACAGACCCATTTCATTTAACATAAAGACATGGCATGTGTCCATCAAAATTCTACTACACTGTAAAAGCCAAAAAGCAATTCAATATTTAAGATACTGTACAATGAGCACCACATTTTGGCAAAGACTTCTGTATATTTCATTACAGAGGACAGATATTTAATCTTGTGGAAGAAGTCTTCTCAATTCATGAAATATTCAATTTATCTTCTTTCTATTACTCCTAGCCTGCCTCTGCATCTGGTTTATATCTGCCAATGTGTATTTTAGGTTTTACTATTGTATTCATATAAATATATTGCATATAAAGTAAAAATTCAGAGCAATTGTGCTGTTCTGAAGTATATTTTGTGTAGATCTGGAAACAAATCACAGAAAAAAATTAAGTGGTTTTGGTTCACATAGATTCCAATGAACTAAAGACAACTGTCAAATATTTAAATTTCCATGAATAAAATCCAAGTAATATATATAAAACATGAGCCCTGGATTTTTTTTTTTTAAAGTGATAGGTAGGACTGGCCACCACCCATTATTCAGGTTGTGTGGTACTTCCCCTGATAAAGCTGCTTTAAAATTTGATAAAACTATATGCAATTGCAGTTCTTTTGGCTAAAATATACCATGTCAAGGGGCTGTGATAGATTCAAGCTTTCAAACTTGATTTTATTTTGTGAAAGTGATTGAACTTCTCATGAAAAGTCAAAATGACTGAACTATTCTTGGATTAAAGTTATTCAGAAAGCATGTATATTGTTTTCCCTACATTCAGCTGTCTTGAGATCTTTCCTTTCTGAGCTACAAAGCTTTACCTCCTCTCTGACCCTGACTTGAAAGGATGAAAATTCAGGAGAATGGCTTCACATCGAACCTCTTCACACATCTGAAAGTTTGCTCAAGATAGAAACCTTGTGAAAACAAAAATTACAGTTCACAAATACTCCTTATCGAACACTTAGCCATGCCCCATCCTGCCCAGAAAGCTTTAGCTGCCTACAGCCCAGGGTGTAACAACTGGGATTCACCTGGCTGGAGAGGATCTGGGGGTCCTAGTGGACAACAAGGTCAACAAGCTCAAGATGGTGAACAGTGTGCTGCAGCAGCAAAGAAAGCCAGAAGGATGCTGGATTGCATCAAGAAGGGCATTTTCTTTTGTTGTGTAATATAGAAGACTTCTTTAAAGAAGAACCAGGAAAGCATGTTCAGCACTATCAAATGATTGAGACACTAAGCAGAGGAAGTTTGTTTAAAAAAAGGCCAAAGAGAAGTGAATTAGTAACAGACGTTACTTCCATTTTAGGGACATAGTGGGAAAACTTAAAAGTTCTTTGTGCACGGTTGATAATTTCAGCTCTAGCATTATATTTCCACCAAGCAACTACTGATAAAACAGACTATGGAAAAGCAACTGCTTTCGTTCATCAATCTGATTAGCATTAACTGGTTGAAGACAAGTTAAATATTTTGCAGTATTAATACACTGAAGTACCTTCATATGAAAGTAGCATCAAGATTAAAATAATGTATTTCAAATGTAGTTTTAATTCTCACATTGAATTACTTTGAAGTTTTTGCATGTGCACTAAAGGGTAACTCCTTTCACACTCCCCTCCATTTGGCAAAGAAAAAGTTATGCAACTGAATAATGAAACTTCAACAGCTAGAATATGAAATGCAGTCCTTCATGTCTCCTGCATAATTGGGAGTAGCTGATTTTCTTTGAATTCTAATGATGACGGTACTTAGAAATTTTGGGACCTTTATCTTAATTTCAATCTTAAATCCAGGCAAGTTAGATATTATGTTTTCATTTCCTTATTGTACTGGAACACATCAAGGCTGTGAGGGTATTCCTGGCTCATGAATTTGCTATCTTTGCTGACAAGGCAGGATGATGATTCCTTTCCTCATTCTAAATACACAGTAAGTTTGTGCAGATGTCTGCATAAAATGGACAAACAGGAAAAAACACACATAGTCTTTGTGATATGGGCAGTCATTGCAAGCAGGGTGGCATTAAAGCACAGTTTCCAGGTACATTACAGTTACTGTAAGAATATATTTAGATGACAAAAAAAAAGCCTAAGAGCAAAGCATTACCATACTTATTTTATTTAGGGTGTGCTGTCAATCTGTAATATATGAACTTAAATTGGCGATGAGGCTCCAGAATTCAAATAATTTAATGTTACAGTAAACTAGTGCCAATCACAGTGAACCTACTCCTGGCATACAACTGGATTGCAAGTGTTAACTGGTAACTTCTGGCTGCAGCAGAACCTGCCATACACAGACACATGTGAGCTTCCAACCACTGTTTACTGACTCACAACCTGCATATAAGGGCTAGAATTTGGTATAAAGGAGGAACATACTGACTTTTTCCAGAAGCTGAAATAGGGAATGAGAAAGCAACAACTAATGAAGGTAAGGAAGAAAAGTCTTAATGATGTGAAGAGATAACCCTTTCCTAAGGATCATCAGCAATCTATAAATTAAGAATAGCTAGCTGCCATTCTGATTTAGTGGTATAAGCATTCATGTGGTAGCTTTCATTGTAGCATCTGAGCACATTTTACAAATACAGTAGCAAATATTACAAGCCCTCTCAAACGGACACCTGTGCTTTGACTCTCTCCAGCACCAAACTTGATGCCTTAAGAATTGCAGAAAACTATCCAAGTAGGTTATGCAGACCAGACACTTCCGAACCAGATGTTACCAAAGAGTTGGAGAAATGAGTTCTACATCTTGTTCTCACTGCGAGCAAGTTTTGGCCCAGAAGTTGGTCTTTCTTCAATATCTGACTGTGCTGTTCAAAGCAAAATCCTTGGCAAACACATCAGAGGTTATTCACAGGTCTACAGCACATACCAAATCCTCTGCTGTTACAGGTTCTCCTTTCTTGTCATTAGCCACCACCATTTTCCCTAGCCTCTCCTTCATATCTTGCAGGCTGGTGGTAAGTGCCAGGATGGCCATAATTTCACTTGCAACAGCAATGTCAAACTGAGCCTGTAAAACAGAAATAAGAATCATGAACCAAATCAAAGGCAGGTCAAATACTCAGAGGGAATCACCAGGCATAGACTCAGGAAAGACACATTTCACACTGCAATTCAAACTACCTCTGAATTGTAATCCACAGCTTTTGAGATTAGTCAGACTAGAGTAACTTGAAACACTTTGTTTATATTCCTTCATTAATGTTCTCTGTTACACTTAATTTACTTGAGGACTAGTCTTGTAGAATGCCTAGCCCCTTGGCTCACATTATCCTTAGCAGAAGCTCTCTAAAGGATCAAGAATTTTTTCTCCAGCAAAAAAGAAAATCACCAGATGTGTTCTGAGCTTTACTGGCACAAACACAGCAGTGTGGGTTTGTTGGGGTTTTTTTGTTTTGTTTTGTTTTCTGTAATGTTCTCCAAAAGTTTTTTACTCTTGTTTCAAAAACATTCTTGTTACATTCGATCATTCTTTTTCTAAATAAATTCAAAATTTCAAGTCTGATTCTAGGTTTTGTGCTTGACCTATGATAATGTAAAATATATCTTTGTTCCTTTTTTTTTCTTTTTTTTTTTCTTTTTTTTTTTTAATGAATAAATGTACAAGTTTAAAAACCCCAAACAACCAGATGTGGCAACAGTTCTATTGCTCTTGTAGAAAAGCAATAGCATGATATTTCAGCACAACACAAACTGTGGTCCTTACTTTTCTTTAAGAGCTTGCAGTATACACTGGCAGTATTTGTACCAATTTACTATTAGTAAAGCCCAGGCCACTTGCTGTCAGAACATAAACACAGAAGAAAGGCAAAATCACGTATATATTCTGTGATTGGAATGCAATGTTGGAAGTGAACAAGTATAGCTTCTTAGTAATCTCTTCATGTCCAGCAATTTTAGTCTATACAAAAATTTAGTCATTGACATCCTACTGCTATCTATTTAAAAAATCCCTCAGGACTGTTTTTATGTCAGACCTCTACCAGATGTGTCCCATACTGACTAATACTAGAGGAATCTGTTCTAATTGAGGGCTTTGCTTGCTTTTAAGAAGCATTTCATAGAGAATTGTTCAACAGATACCTTATCATTCCTACTCATTTGCCTAGTGCTTTAACAGCATCTGCCTTTTTAAAAATCTATGTTCCTGCCTTTAGGTTCTGTCTTGACAGCTACAGCTCAGAGCAGCACTATTCAGGATGACTCTACGTTTCTGTATGTTTGTCAAAACTTCTGAAGGCACCCAAGCACTCTTCTGCATTTGGCACAGACAAGGAGAGATACATGCCACAGAATACAAAAAAAAACCAACACAACAACTAACCTGAGATTTTCAGCAGAGGAATTAAAATGAAATGCTGAATTTACAAAGCAGATATAAGCTGGGTACGTATCTATATATTCTACAGAATAGCTAGGTACATGATGAACACTGTTAGCATTCAATGACATGGATGCCACCATCTTTTCTGAAGCTCAGAATGTCCCTGGTAAGTCATTGCAGCATATGTAGGACAGAAAATAAGCTTGAGAAATCTATGCCAAACATGTATACTGGAATGCTATCCAACTTTATCAGGCTGTTTATCAGGAGATCAAAAAATAAAATTTTATTATTTTTGTTTGTATATAAACCCAAAGGTCAGCAAAACCAATCCCAGGTAGATGCTCTAAGAGTGACATAATATTTAATTGAAAAAACAGGCACAAAAGACTGAGGCAGCAGGTGCTATTTTAACTTTAATAACCTTTGTATACCTATGAAGTGCTGACAGAAGCCTTAGCTGTAAAGTCACAGTTCTCTATTGATGAAAGGATTCACTCACATGGATTCAATTGCAGGATCAAGGGCATCAGTCATGTAATACTCTTTAGAAACCACAGCATCCCTGTTCATTAAAATGGAGACTTTTGTGCCTGCTGTGTTCTGCCATTTTACACAGGTGTCATTGATTTTAAGAGTGCTAGAACATCGCTCCAAGTATTTATAAAATGCATCTGTTAACTATGAAGTCCTGTTTTCTCTGGATCTCTGGCTAGGCTCTGAGATGAGTTTTCCCAACTGTTCTCTGTTTCTCGAGTCACCAAGTCCATGTTAGAATGTTAACGGATATGCAATGGTCCAACACATCAACACTGAATACATCAAGGGTCATTTTACCCAAAACAGTAGAGGAGCAACATTTGACAGCCATATGTCAACTAATAAAACAAGCCATAATTTGACTCAGCAGCATAGTGACAGTGTGAAATGCTAGACAAAAAGGTTGGCAGAACTTGGCTCAAAGCTAATAATCACATTGGGTTACTAAAATAAATGTAAACTTAGGCAAACATCTCAAATGTTGAAGGAACTTGCACTACATATAAGATTTTGTAGCTCCAGCCAATTATCAGAGATTAATATTAACTAATACTGAGTTTTCTGTGAATTATAGACAGAAAAGTATCTACTCTATGTTCAAAACCAAAACAAGCAAGCATTTCTAGTGGAATGTATCCCTGCTCATGGCAGTGGGTTTGGAACTAGATGATCCTTAAGGTCCCTTCCAACCCCAAACATTGTATGATTTCTCTCTCAAGTTCTTTTTTTCAATTGACTGTTTTACCTGCTGAATTGAGCAAAAATATTAGCACTATTTTTTGGTCTGTTTATTTAGGCACAAAGCTTAGAAGAGGTCTGAATTTACAGAGAAAAATTAAAGACAGGATTTCCAAAATGAGCAAAAAGCCTTATCTCTACCACAATAGCTGTTTACTTCACCACAAAATAGTCAGAACCTTGTGAATTTCATGATCCAGAGTGTAAGATTACAATATCGCCAATGAATCAGGAACATCCCCATATCATCACAATGAGATTTTTCCATCTGGCATTGCTGTTTCACATTGCATTGTTTCAGAAATTGATTTACCCACAAGAAACCAGGAACACTTGTTCAGATAGTGTTGGAAAAATCTGGCTTTCAATTTATCAAGAATTTTTTAAATAAACTTCCAGAAGCTTTTACAGGGTAATGTAGGTTAGCTTTTTATACTGCTGAAAAGCACACACATGCTCTCTTTCTGAACTGTCCCTCTAAACTCACATATAAAAAATTAAGCATGTGACCAAAGCTGAGATGCACAGTAAGGAAATTAAAACTCTCACCAGTGGGACCAATAACACAACTCACCCTTCCCCCCAAATTTTTTAATGTTAAATTTAAATTACACTTAAAATACAGAAATACTATATAGTTTGATGAACTTTAAAAAAAGTAAGAAAAATCATACAAATTAACCTTATGAGAGCATAAGGGCACCTTTTATACTCATAGGATGACAATGGTGAAACAAACATATGCAATTTTTTCAAGTGCTTTCAACACGTGCAATATGCATTGGTTTCTGTTTCTGAAAGTTTGACTCCTTGCTCATTAACACAATCAGTTTCACTTCAGGAATACTGTACAACAGCACCAGATGTTAGCACTGCAATTCAAAGAAGTATGGTGAAAGAACTGCAAAGTGTCCAGAGTGAGATATATTAACTGCCTTTACATACCTGACGGACAAATCCTCTCTCTGTATTTGCCTGCCCAATTGTTATTTTGCGCAGGAATCTGTCATTTGTATCCACAACTGAAATAAAGGAATAGCAAAAGTTAAACATGTTAACAAGGATGCAGGGACTCAGGTGTTTTTCCAGGCATACCTGTAGTTATACATGTAAGTTTCAGCTACTTGAACAACGTAACCAGACAACCACACTCCCTCATGTCAGCATTAGCACTGACTTTGTTTCTTTCTTGTAGTTGATACCACTAGATGACAGGCTGATATAACACAAGCACAATGTCTTTGAACAGTATCTGAAGCTAAAAGACTCTTAATATTTTAACATATAAATTAGTATTTTACCTACATAAGAAAAAACCTTGTGGATAAAATGCATCTCAGACCTACCTCGAAACATTTGCTCCATCATTGATTTATTAAAGATTGATTTTAAGCCTGCATGATGTACGTGAATCTTGGTCTGCTTCTCTTTTAAAGGATGATTATGTTGTCAGATTGGTTCTTCCAGACAATTCAATTTCTTGCACATCACAGTAACTTAACTCCACATTCAGCTACACAGCATTCAAAGGAAGTTTTTTTTCAACTGCCAAGACCAACCATCTGCTATTCAACAGAACTTCCATTTTAGACAATTGTATTTCTAACTGGAAACACTTTTGGTATTGCAAGGGCATGTCCAAACTTGTAGAATTGTTAACTTCATTAATAATCATTGCAAGCCAAGTTCTCCAGTTCTGCACTGACAACACTCAACTTCAAATGTGCCTTTGTAGCAACCAAAAGGAAAGACTGAAAATAGTCAAAGAGCTCTCTCATCTGATAAGAACAGATCAGGATGTTTCTTAGGAAGAAACATGAGGAGAATATTTCTGTTTCTTAGAAAATGAGCCTGTACTTCAAGACCTCTCCTTCCCAGAAATGGCAGACCCTACAACATGCAAAAATGATAGGCTCCCTCTTTCTTACAGGCTCTTCAACCCAACAAATGTTTCAATTTGCACCAGTCCTAAAATAAAGGGTGGAAGGTACTCTTGATCAGTTCAGCTTGTAGCTTGGAAATCAAGTCATTCTTCTGGTAGATGTAGAACTGAGCCCTCTTCATCTAAAGGTAGAGAATCAAGGAACCTTCAGAGTTGTCTGTACTGGAGGTCAGTGAAATCACCTCCTATTATTTTTCCTGCTGCTTTTAGAAATAAACAAATTTGTCTGTACAGAAAAGGATGACAAAATTATCCAAGAACAAGAGGGACTGCAATTCAATCCTAAAAAAACCCAGATTAGGGTTGTGAGTGAGCTGGGAGGAAAGCAGGATTTAAACCCAGTTCCCTTTCTTGACAATTTCTCAGGGGGCTGTTGTAAATACCATACATGCCTTCTTCCCACTACATGGTACTTAGGTCCCTAATTTCCTCAGGAATTCCATTTAAGGGATGGTGCAACACAGATTTGGCTAACTCAGTTTGGTTTCTATTTATATACAGTCATACTCTAAAATACAACAGTACTGGCAGAAACTGCAGAACAGAAGCCTTGTGGCAGTAGTTACCTGGAAGCAGTAGCCTTGTACCAAGCTGTGGTACCATCTGCCACTGGGAAGCCACACAGCAAGCTAATCTCTCAAACACAAACTTAGCCCTTTTTCTTTTGGGAAACTTAGCCTTACAAGCAACCTTAAGCAGATTTAAATGTCTTTCCTGTCTACCGTGGTACTGCTGAGAGCAGGAACTTGCCTTCCCAGTAGCCTGGACACCCTGCTTTTTATCTGGCTGCTTTTTCATCTGGTCTTTTCTAGTGAAATCATGTAACCTAAACACCCTTACCATGAAGTTGTAACTACCACTACCGCTCCTTCTGGGCACTGGGATACACTGGCTTTCTCCCCATGGTCAGAATTTGTTCTCCAGGAAGATTCCAATAGGTGCACTTAGAAGTAGTAAAATAAGAAATAATTGGTTTTGCTAGAAAAGCACTTTTTCCTTCTACAAATTTTCCCTCTTCCTCACTCAAAGAAAATGTTTCAGGAAAGTTAAGGTTCAACCAAGTGTTAGGTTTAATATATCTACTTCCTTATCCTCTAGAGATATAAACAGGATCTGAACAGCGGGGGAAGGGTAAGTAGGGGAAAGCTTTCTTTCTTTTCAGTATGTTGTACCTGTTCAAGTTAGTATAAGATGACAGTGAACTTTAAGCTTGTGACACTTCAAATGAAGCAGGTCCTGACTAAAATTAAGAAGACAATTTTATAGCTTTCTCTCTGCCCTACAAATTACCTAGTATATAACAACCTCCACAGACATAGGGATTGCAGAAACAGTCCCAAAAGTAACATTTTCCAAGTTATCCAGAACACTGTTAAAAACAATTTATTTTTTTTCTGAAATGTGTAAGATATATACATCATAGAGTTGTGTGGAACACAAGTTTCACTAACATTGTTTGAGATTAATTAAATAACTCACTTAAGGTTAACAGCTGTTGAGAAATGTTGCCTCCTCCCAAACCCAAGATGAGTCACATTACACTAAATATTTGTATTACTCCTTCATCCTAATACAGGTCTCTTCCAGACACACTGTGTGACTAATAAAAAACATCTTATGCCACATCCCCCAGTATTATCTTGAGAAAAAAAAACCAAGTCTGAGATGACATCCACACAAAGGGCACAGTAAGCATGCCAAGACTCTCAACAGGTTCACTTATTCCACTGGGTATCACAGTACATTCCATTTAACAATGATTTTGAACTAATAACCAAACTCAGTGTTTAAGAACTTGGAAAGAAAATAAAATCCAATGGAACACAGTGCAAAACTTCATGCAAAGTTTACTTCCTTAAAAAAGAAAAAGAGAGATACAGAAGTTGAGCTAAACACTGAAATTTAACCCAGAACTAGAACGCAGAGGGGTGTTGTCTAAGGGTGTGAGAGTGGATCTTGGTTTGCTTGGCATAGTTCAAATTGTACCACATCTTTCACCTCTTCCTAACAAAGAAAACAATCCAAGATACTTTAAAAGTAGGAAAAACAGATAATTCCTGAGGCCCGTTTAGTATCTGAGCTACCCAGGCTGCTGAGCTGGGGAGGATGAGAGACCAAAATCAAGCAAAGTACAAATAATTAAAAACGATAATAGACAGAGTTAAGAAAAGAATGGATCAGGTTTTTAAATGCACAGAAAAGCCACTTTCATATGTTTTAAGATATATTACCTAATGTGAGAAAGACACTGAATGCACTTAAATTGTCAGAGCAACCTATCTTTCAGAATATCAGCAAAGTTAATTGAGTTACTGCAGATATTTGAACAAGTTTAGAGCAACATATTGCACCCAAATTTGTTATATGCCACATCCCCCACTTGCAAATGGGTTGTTCTTAAGAGTCAGAGAGCAGAAACAGCTCTGATTCAGGTATAATTATGCAAATTAGGAAATAAGTTATGATTAAATCCAAGCTGAAGCTGGGCTTTTTGACCACATACCTCTTCGCCATGTTATGGTAGATGGGTCAATATCAAGGCGCACAAATTTGCTGATCTCCTCTTCTGTTAAAGTCCCAGGATCAGTCTTGTTTATTCCCAGCCTCTATACAAACACAAGTTAAAGAAATTCAATTAAGTGGCTTTTTTTTTTGCTTCAGAAGGTACAGTTGCTCTGGCTTGTCACCCTCACTTTCAGCAAGCATTTTGGAAAGAAGTATGTCAGGATCAAAAGTATTAAAAAAAAAAAAAAGCACAGAGGAAACCACTTGTAACTAAAACAGGGGCAAATGTAGATAGAGAAATGAAACAAAAAGGAGAAATACTCATAGACCATGAAGTGAGCAATCACTTCCTTACAAAGAAGAGACTCCTAATTTAAGCCAAAGAGAAAATTCAACATTATCAGTTACTGGTAAAAATAGAAGTAATTGCTTGCTCTAGTTTGTGGAAATCTTTGAAAGACCCACACCATTCTTAATCCTAAACCCTTATCTCAGAAGCTGTCCTTAAGGTTCATACTCAAGGGGTTCATATTCTCCTTCTCCAATGCTACTGTATTGCTCTAGTTATTAACCAGAATGGCAGCCTCAAATCCAGATATGTTATTCAAACATGAATTGCATTGGAAACTCCTCTGGAAACATTCAGGAAGGAAGATGGGATGTGAAAACATACTATGTATACCGACATACTTCAACCCCTTGAAGGAAGAACATCGTCAAGCAGACATCAATAAAACCTTAGAAATATCTGCTGTAATAAACTTTCAAAACCAGAAAATACTCTAAAATCAAAGAATGTGAGCTTTCAAATGTGACTTTACCATAATAGAGAAAGAATTTTAAAAGCAGTAACTCGAATATTTTATTAGGAAAGACTCAGCATTTTAAAACACTATTGGCTTATTTCAGGACAAAAGAATAGCAAAAATGTTCATTATGAAAATACTATCAAACTTAATTTATTCTACTTCAAGGAGAATGCTTTTAGAAAAAGTCTGGACTTCAAAAATTCATGAGGGGGGTTTATACAAACTCGGTCCCATACATCAAATTATTTAAAATAAGTTGTGTAAGAGAGGATGCTTCATGAAGAAGTACTACAATTGAGCAGAGACTACATTAACAACTTACTCTCAGACGCGCAAGCTGAATAGCAGAAAATCCTCTCAAGCCATTAACTACTGGAACCAGTCTATTATACAAGGCCTAGAAAAAACATATGAGAAGTTAATTAAAGGAAAAGTTACATTAAAATCTAATGTTTTATTTTATTTAGACCAACTTCAGTGAGAATTTCCTAGCCACCTAAGTTGTGGACTTCTGGTTACCATTTCAAAAACAATTCTGAGAAGACATTAGGCTTCTGAGCAATGCCTATGATGATTTTAAAGTCTAAATCCAATTACCAAAATTACTGTGCTTCTATGTTTCACCAAAAAAATGCCTTTTCGAAATTATTCAAACCGTAACTCTCATTTGCAAACTAGCCTAACTGCATTTTTGTGTCCTACCAAATAAAGGGGCTATGACAACCCTGCTCAGTTGTAACACTATAGCCAAAAAAAAAAAAGGTTACTTCCTTTACTTTTGCATTTAAAGACTCAAGTTAGCATTTGTGTTAGGGTCGTAATAGACTCAGTGGAGGCAAGAGTTGATTTTCCCCACAATTTTCCTTCTTCTTAAGGTACATCATACCCAACTTAACATCAGAAATGTAACTTTTAACTTTAAAAGGAGTATGCAAATTATTAGAAAGAATAAGACTTGTATCAAAAGAAAACACCTCTCGTTAGATTATTTACTACAGTCTGAAATCATTGACAAGGTTCTGGGCACAAGGTCCTTATCTTAAAGACTACCTTATGATAACTGTTTGCTAGAAAAAATTCTATAAGCACTATTCCCAGCAGAACATAGCTTAACAGTAATAGTTTCTGTTCACATGGTGAAAATATTAGAAGTTAATCAACTTATTCTGCTTTGAAATGCATGATATTGAAAAACTGGAAAGAAAAAAAAGCCATGTAGGTATTAGAAAATAATTCTCACCTTATCAGACTGAGTGTTTTCATGCAAGATCCTAGCATCAATAGCAGCAGCCAGCAAATTATTTGCAGCAGTTATAGCGTGAATGTCTCCAGTCAAGTGAAGATTGAACTAAAAGGTGGAAATAACAACTTTTTTTAATAAGAAACCATTTAACCCAACCTCTATCTCAGACAGATGAGCAGAAACAATCACTGCTGTCTCCCTGAGGTTGCAGCTCTTATTAGTCACCTGCCAACGTAAATGAAATATTACCATGCTGAAAACACACCAAGTTATACAAAGGACTTGTTTTCACCTAACTACATGGTAAACCACCCTTAATTTAGTCAAACAGAGCCACAGACATCTTTATTCTTTGTTAAATGATCCAAGAATGAAAAGCCCAGGGCTACAGCTCCACATCAGGAAAACAAATCAGTTTACTGTTAATGTTCAGTATGTGACCTGGATCAGACATGCAGAGAGAACTGGGTTTGTTCAGCCTTGAGAAAAGGAGGCTTAGGGGAGATCTTATTGCCATGCTCCAATACTGAATGGGTAGCTACCAAGAAGATGGAGACTCCCTTTTCACAAGGAATCACATGGAAAAGATGAGGAGTACTGGATGCAAGTAACTCTTGGGGAGATCCCAATTGGACATCAGAAGAAAATTTTTCACTATGAGAACAGTTGGACATTGGAATAATGTTCCACCCAGGGAAGTGCTGGATTTCCCAATACAGGACGCTTTTAAGACTCAGCTTGACAAAGTGCTGGGCCATCTCATCTAAACCATGTTCCTACTTAGAAAACTTGGACCAGATGATCCTTGAGGTCCCTTCCAGCTTGGCATTCTATGATTTCTGTTCAGTCCCCTCAAGCACATTTTGCATGCTGGCTTTGGAGATGTATGATGGCTTTCTGCTAACCTGTAGCTGATCAGGTATACACTTTGGTGATCCAGAATTTTTGCAACTAAGTTTTGTGGAAAAAACTTAAATCAGTAGTTTAGATTACATTAGAACTTGTGTTAAGTAGGTGCTGCATTTTTTTTTATATCTCTGACAGAAGGAGGTAGAAGGTCAGTTTTAATCACACTGGAACACTGACTGCAAAGGGGCACCAACAGCAACTGCCACAAGCCCTTGACTGTGATCATACATGCTACACAAGATCAAAATTGTAACATTAGGTGTCCGTTTGGAGCAGCTGTCCAATTTCAAGGTGGTGCTTCACCAGTTCAGGCCAAGGACCCCATATCACCCCCAGAGCCACCAGCCCCTGTCCCAGTGATGCCGCAGCAGGCCTCATCTCCAGCTCCCCACAGCCCTGCCCAGCCACAGCCTCTGCACAGCCAGGTCCATGTCTCCGCCCAACCCCAGGGAGATGCCTGGGGCCAGCGCTGCCCCAGAGCCCCCACCTGCCTGCTCCTGGCTAGGGAGTGGGACTGGCTCTGCGTGGCCATCCCGATGGGGAGCCCTGGCTCCTGCAGCTCCTCAGCAGCCTGCACTTGTGAAAAAGCAATTTTTCATGCAAGATTTCTCTGTTTCATTCTTGCATTTGAGCCAAATAATCTTCCCTTTACTAGTCTAGCAAAAGTTGTGATATCACCTCTCCACAGTATTCTCAGCCTGTCTATCACAGGAGGAACACCCTGGCTAAAAACAAGTCCATTTTGCCACATGCAGTGACCTGTGCTAAGAAAAAATAATTAAATCTACATTTGAAAAATAAATTTCCTCAACCCACTAGCCTTGGGACTCCCCACTTTTTTCTATGCCACCAGAAAAGTAATGCTTTCTCATTCTCTTTTGCAATACATGTGGGAAAAAATGGCAGTAGACAAGTCTTTGCCTTGTATGTTACACATGGGAAGTAAGCTTCCTTCTCAGGAAGCACCTTAATGACAGCTGAGATGTTACAAACACATACACAATATCTGTGCAACATTTTTGCACCCTGATTCCACAGCCCCTCCACGTCACACAGCAGGCACATGGCAATGGCCACCTCAATTCTCCAGGCAGGTCACTGCCACCAACCAAGTGCTGCAGTGGCCACCTTGGCCTGCTCACCCCTCCTAGAGGGACAGGGACTGGCTGCCTCCCCGCCGCTGTCTCACCTCTTCCATAGGAATCACCTGAGCGTATCCACCACCGGCTGCTCCACCTGTACAGGAAAGTATATGGTCATATCAAACCCACACTCATTTAGGAAAAAAATAAATAAATCCAGCTTTAACACGTAAAGTGAAACATACTGAAACATCAGTGCTGATGACACACTTCTCAGCCTATTGATCTCTGTTAGGCATCAATGATGCACCCAAATGAACAAGACTTCCTAAAACCTTGCTAGCTTTTTTCAGCAGGCAGTAAAAAGGGAATTCTTGAACTGGAAGGAAAGCCTAAGCATGGTGGCTGGCCCAGACTTTGCCTAGAGAAGGTGTGCCCTCTGCTCCTGCCCAGATTTATGACAGTCACGCACATGCAGCTGTTGGGTGGAAAGACATAGCAGTCACGAGCAAGCACTGCTTCTGATCAAAACCTTCAGACCCTGGCCTGAGCACTACTTCTCCACTGCCCCCCAGCGCACAGGCAAAGGAGTTTGCTATAGCCTACATACAATTTGAGTGGAGGGATTAAAGCACTCACATGCACCAGTCTTGGCTGAGAACCACCAAGCACCAGGAGCCTTCCCGCTGAAATCAAACTCGTTAACTTAAACTTCAGCAAAGCAAAGTAGAGCAGATGGGGAGTGCTTGCCCAGTTAGGCACCAATCTCAGCTGAGAAATGGCAAAGAAAAGACTGCATTACTTCCTATCAGCATTGAATACAGGCTTGAATTCTGGCTGGCTCTTACCTGGCCCTCAGGCTCTTAAAGAGTTTCTAGGCAAAAAGGCAGCAGACCACAATTAGGGGGGGTAACTCAGAAGAACAGAAAGAAGAGATTCAGACCTTGCCAGAAGTATGGTGTGGACACAGCTGAACTATATGCATAACTGCCACTTCCTTAGCTTAAATATTTCAAATCAATATGGGTCAATTCAGGACTCTTTTGCAAGGAAGAACTAAACAGTAGCATTTAGAGGCACATTTAGAGAGTCCCAAAGCAGGGGAATGGCTGGAAGGGTGTTTACTTGCACAAAACTCCTCCTCCCTAACTCATCCCCATGCCTTTTGTTATGTTTGGGCTTTATTTGCATTACCAATACACATTCAATACATGAACATAGATATGAACCTTGCATGGGATAATGTGTGCAAGAAACCTTTATCTCTTAGGTATATACTTATAAAAACATCCAATATGCTACCATTCCTACAATCCAGTGAGTTAGTGATGTGACTAAGGACTTTAAAAAAAAAAAAAAAAAGCAGAAAAAAAAAAGGAAGAAAAAAAAGCAAAAAAACCACCAACAACACTATTTCGTTTTAATCCAAAAGAGATCACAGTCTGCAAATATTATGTACCTTTAACTCCAAAAGTAGGTCCTTGGGAAGGTTGTCTCAGACAAGCAAAGGAATTAATGTTAAGGTGTGCAGTAAGTGCCTGAACGAGACCAACTGTGACTGTGCTTTTCCCCTCTCCCAGAGGCGTAGGGGTTATTCTAGCAAAGCAAGAAAAAAGATTAATCAAATTCTTTGCTGAAGTCAGCCTCGCTAAGGATATTAGAACTTTCAGCTTTTGATTTCAATGAAGAATATTTGTACAGCAAATTTCAATAAGTTTACTTTATCTCCACAAAAATACTACCACAATGTTAGCCCCTAGCTCAAGCTGGAATGCTAATATACATGTGTCTTCTATTTAAGCAATTTACTACGATAGCAGAAAAAGAGAAGATTATTTTGGCAAAAGTTCTAAAAAGAATATATTGAATGTAGACATTTTTATTACAGAACAAAAGTCTCACCAGTTTCACTTACAAACCATCCATCAAGATACTCTGAGTATGTATTAATACTTTTCTGTAGTAAAGCATGAGAGGTTTTTGCCCATGCAGGGGGGTTGGAACTAGGTGATCTTTCAGGTCTCTTCTAACCCAAAACATTCTATGATTCTATGATTATTCCTGCTGCTCAAACTGTGAATTAAATAATAGAGTATTTTAAATGAAATAACCAATACTTTTGTTTTAGAGCTCACCCATCCCTTCTCAGCTTCCATGTCATCATAACACTCAACAATGACAGATCAACCACTTTTCAAATAAAACAAGACACAAAAGTCACTATATTCAAGTGAGCATGATTTATTTTATACTTATGCTTCATTATATTTTTGCAGACTTAATGTGATGAGAGACAATTACAATCATAGTCCAACTTCCCATACAAAAGCTCAAAAAGCTCTCATTACAGCTCCCATATCTAGATCATCATTGAACCAGGACAGAATTTTAGTAAGACATCGCATCTCGAATCAGAGACTCTAACATCCACTCAAAGACTCTGTCCTTGTCCCTTTAATGAAGGGACAGTAACAGCTGATTTTGCAAGTAGAAAACTGCATGAGCCTTCTGTGAATGAGAGGCATCTCAGGTTTAGTGATGCCTTCCCTACTTGAAAGGTCAGCATATTTTTCTATCATCAATGTTAAAAGTGGAGAGGTGTTGGGGTTTTTTTTCCCTTTTTTTTCTTCCTTACAGTTCCTTACAGTATGAGCACACCTCACATGTCCAAGATTTGTTCAAATGACTCATTTAAGGCACAGCATTCTGCCTTCTTCCACTCATATCACTCTCATACATCTCCCACTTTTTAGTAAAGTGTAACCATTCATAACTTGGCTGCCTTCACTACCTGCAGAGAAGAAAGGACCTTAGTGAATTTGATGTTAAGAATTAATGTTCATTCTCAAGGAAATACAAGCATGTACATGCATCTTAGTAAAAAAGGAACCCTTACCCTGTGATCTCTTCAAAACCTTGAGCTAAAACAGCTAATTAGAAACACTTCCTTTCCCAAATAGTAATTTGTCCAAGATATTGCTGTACTCAGATCATAATATGAATGACATAAAAACATTACTAAAATTAGACACCTGTGTTACCTCCTTGCCTTTAAGATGCAGCTTAATTCAGTTAGTTCACAGCATGACAAAATCCCTTATTTGTCCCACAAAATGTAAACACATGAAAAAAAATGAACTTGTCAAAAATCTATCTTATACATTCTGGGCTTTTTGTTAAATAAATAAGCCTTTATTAGACATGTCTGGAAAAAATTGGGCAGTAGGAGGTGGCAAGTCAAATTAACATCTTCTGTACTGTTCCAGGAAATAATTTTTCTAATCAGAAATATAATGTTTTCTGAAGTTCCAGTGAAACACCACTATAAGAGATTCCCTGAACAGAGACTCTTCAGAAATAGCATTCTGTCTACTGATAGCTTTGAACTACTCTTATTTGACCGTATAGTACATGAGTCACTTAATTCGAGTGGGGTTTTTTTAGTAATTTTTCCCATGTTTATAACATCATGTTTGCCAACCAGCAGATTCTAACGCATTATCAACAACTTACTACCCAGACTATTTCATCATCCAACCTTCCTAGACTTACACTCCCTTGACTTAGAAGGGAATTCACAGATTTTAGCAACATATCCACGTAGCGCTAACAAAAGATGGGAGATTCAGTGCATATCCTGAGAATAATCCATTTTATCTACTCGCAAAAGCAGTTTTGGTCCCTGTTGTCTTTTGATCCACTCTGTGGCTTCTTGTTTCCTTCTGATCTACTGCAGAAGCACAGAATGCTGCTTCATTTCTTTCACTTTCACGGTTGCAGCTCCTAGAAGAATGGGTACTTTTTATCTCTAGATTGTAACACTGGCAAGCCCTCCAAGTTTTACGGCTGTTACAATTATAGCTTCTGGCTGTCCTTCCTCCATTTCTGCCGTTTCCATTTTGTGCCAGAATCCTTACATTTGTACAAAAATTGTTTTTTCAGAGTACCACAGCCAGAATAGCTTAGTTTCACTACCAGTTTCAACCTCCTGACTACTATTCTAACGCTGCTTGCCCAAAACCTATTAAAAAAATTATTAGCATGGTTTCTCCTTGTCCCTTTTTCTCTTACTGCATCATTTTTTCTATTGCCCTAATCTTATTTACTTGATCCTCTTATTCCTGTGCATTAAGGACAGGTTTAAAGAATATATGAGTAATCTTAAGGCATTACTGCACTCACTCAAAGACTTAACAAGATAATAACTCTTTCAGCTAGTAGTAATTCAGAAACAACAACAAAAGAAACTGAAACAAACAAACAAACAAAACCCACAAAAAACCCACAAAAAAACCCCAACCAAAAACCAACCAACCAACAACACAACAAAAAGCAAACTATTCTGCTACGAAAAAGACATGGATAACTGTTTATTGGAAATTACCAGTAAAGGAATTCCCACAAAGCCCAAAAATTCAGGGCACACAGCAGATGCACTGCTAACAGAACAACTTGTATTTGCAGTGGTTCCTGTTGGTGGTTACCTCTTTTTCTGAACACCAGATATATGAAGTACACATTCCAGAGAATTCAGAGATCCCATCCCTAGGTTGTTTTCTCAAGTGCAGCTCAAAACATGGCAAGAAGACTGACCTAGCATGCTCAGCACCACAGGGACTCTACAACTCTAATGAAACAAGCAAAATCAAAGATGCAGCCTACTACTCAGTAAAAGAAAGGAAATTAGAAATAACACATGTACAACCAGAAGGCATGTTGGTAGTTGGATGAAGAACAGTATCTACTTGTCACAGAAGGTACATACTATCAAGTGTCACATATCTAAATTACTCAGGTAATCCAGCTGCCCTATTCTAAAATGACCATGCAAAATGAGCCAGAAAGGACTGGGAGTTTTCTATGAGAAAGACCTTTTTCCAGGGACCAATAAGAGAAACTCACCATTGCTCATGGATCAAACTGGGAGGCACAGATCTTGCCTCTGCTGAATTTCCAGTGTATTGATACTCTGAACCTGCCACATCCCTACAAATAATATGGCACCAGCCTCCATCAAAGGGGGGGGTAAAAATGAAGTAGAGCAAGCTTATTTTCACCAGCATGCTCATGCAAGCACACAATGGCTTGCTTGCAGCAGTAAACGAACCCATGTCTTTGCAGACAGGACCTTGACTTCATCAAAACTGCTTCATTTTAACAGCCTAAGCTTTCAATGTGCTCCTCAGATGGGTTTGTTAATTTTAACCTGTTCCCTCACTTCTGAGAATCTCTGTGATCCTCAGTTTTCCTGGAACTAGGATTACTCCAATGAGTATCTAAGGACTCCATATGTCTAATGGCAACTACGATGGAAGAAGAAAACCAGCACCTGAACTTCCATAAATGGTCTGCAGAACTTGGGTAACACTCACCTAGGAAAACCTCATCCAGTGAAGCAGGTAGGAATAGGCAAAGACTGAGAAGTCAAAACTTGGAACCTGACTTACTAGTTTCTTTCCACCGAACAGAATTAACAAAACATGAGGACTCTGCAAATGACACAATTCAGTGAAGCCAGACTGGTCTGGACAATTCAGTTAACTGTCCTGCACTTCTCACCTTACATGAGATGCCCTGGCAGGACTCCTTTGATGCCCAGCAGCTCAGTAGCAGCCTGGAGACTACAGGGTAAAGCTTAAGAGCTAATTGGTTATTTAAAAGTTTCAATATTTACCAGAAACCCAGTTTTAAGTATTAGTTAAAAACAAACCAACCAAACAAAAAAACCCAAACAAAAAACCCCACAAAAATAAACATCACAAAACCAAACAAAACAAACACACAAAACCCAACAAAAACCCAAACCAACCAACCAACCACAACAACAACAAAAAAACCGCCCAAAACACACAAAAAAGAAGAAAAAAAGCACCTGAAATTAAAATACATGTCTATTCCAAAGATTTCCTTGGAAAACTTATTGAAAATATCTTCTCTTTTGTACCTGGTCTACTTTGATCAGTTTTTATAAATAACATAATCCACTTAGGCTATTTTGTGGACATTAAGCTGTTTTTCCTGGCTACACTACTGAGCCTGCACTTTTGCAACTTAGGTCAGTTGCTCACAGGAGTATAAAATTACAGCTGCCAATGGCTAACTTTAGCTCAATAGTGCAATGCTGTGTTCTGGCCCTATGCAAATCTAGGAAAAAAAAACACCTCCTTTGAAATACAGTAAATTTTAATGAACTTCAGGAGACCTCTACACCATTTGTATAATTCTTCAATTTTTTTTCATATATTTTCAATCTAAACACAGAAACCCCAAACCAATTTTCCTCCTTAAAACTTCTTATTTTCCCACCTACCAAGAAGTCACCAGGTCCTTGGCAAAGTAAGTTTTTTGTAACATTGGAAAGCCTTCTCTCTTTATGTATATCAAAACAAAGATAAGAATATGCAGACTTTTTGTTTGATTGTGATACATCATAATAGCTTACAGTGAAGCTGTTTCTATGGGAAAGCTACATGAGGTCTCTCGAAAAGAAAATAAACAAACAGTGAGATGATACACTGCACCAGCTGTAACCTCCTCACAGCTACCCCGGCCCTTGTGACTCCAGCAAGAACTTTACTGGAGGTGTAACAATTCTCTTCTTTCAAATTTCGTACCTTCAACTCATCAGTATCAGCAATTTCAAAGATTTTAACGAGTTCACCATTCCTGTGATCCACATGCAAACCTGCAAAGCCTAGCAAAGGAGGGCATGGGCAACTAAGTCCCAATAAATGACAGCCTCACTTACATACATCTTTCCATCCAAGATTCCAACTGTCAGAAATTTATTTATGAGCAGAGAAGTGTCGCAAATCCTCTCAAATTATGGAGTTGAGATTATTACAACATTGAAGTGGCATCCTCAAAACAGGACTGGAGGTTCCAGATACACACAGTGGTGACTGTGAAGCTAAAATGACTGAACAAAGCCAGGAACACACTGAGGAATCCACAACTACAAACTCTCAAAAGCTGATAAAGACCCCTCCAAGAAAATACCAATCAGGAGCTGGGCAACATGATGAATACACAACAAACTGTCTCAGTCATGACTTTGCGTTGGAGGGTAAGGTGTTTCAGTGCATCAACACAGTGGTATTTTCCCATTTAATTCTTCCCTGTATACTTCCTTTTTTTGTCTAGTTTTTTCCTTTTTTCTAAGGATCTTGTAGCCCAAGAAATACAGTGAACAGAAATACAATGCAATATGTACCCATTAGAAGTAAAATGCCATTCCAAATTTGAAAATTCTGTCCCTAAGATGTTTACCATCATACAGCTTCTACAAGCATTTAGTTTTTATTTCTCTCCATTATTATCTTACCAAAAAGGCAGTTAATAAAAAAATAATCTATTAAGGTGAAAAGTATTCAAAATCCAACATATCTCTTACTAAAAGCAGCACCATAGTTAATAATTTTTCCACAATTTATTATTCCTCAGCTTGCATTTTTGAAGGGAACAAGTTTTCAGAATTAACTGATAAAAGCCACAGCACTGGAGCATTTAAAAACAAAATTCCGGAACACACAGAGAATATAACAAATTTTAGATGGAGTTTCATATTGTGTTAATAAACATGCTATCTACATGCTTGAATACATGATAATGTTATCGTGGGCACTAAAATTAGTTACTAGGTCATGTTCAAGTTTTGTTAATTTGCATGCTATCCGTTTGCAGTGAATGGGAAGGAGTTTGAGTTAACATATCCTGCAACATAACTCTTTTTCAGTGCACTAAAAGCCTGTACACAGGCAGTCGATGCCCAAGAGCTAATTACTCCATGATAACTCAAGGCTCTGACCCTCACGTGTCTTAACGAGCCCTATAACAAGTCACACACACACACAAACCAAAAACCAAACCAAGCAACCAAACAAACACAACAGCATCACCAACAACAAAAAAAAAACAACAGAATGAAAAAAAGTGAAAAGACTGTTCCCCACACAGAATAAAATGTAAAAGTTATAAAGGAATTAAGTCTTCATCCTATTTTTGTGTGATGTGATCTGTTAATCAAACTGCAGTTTTTCAGCGTACAATGTATTGGATGAGGCATTTAGGTGTATTTGTGTGCATTCAGAAAGCTCTAAGAATTCCAGTTAGTAGGAACTTTTAAAAAAGTAATAAATACAGGTATCCTTAAGAGAGAAAAAGGTTAATTTGGATGCATTTTGTTATTTAGAACAAGAAGTTGTTGCTATTCAGAACAAGTTTGCTATTTCAGAACAACAAGCTCTAGCACATCAGAAAGAAACTAGAAGTGCATTTGCAGCAAATATTTATAGTACTTAGACATCATGAAATGTTTAAAACCAATTTTGGAATTACACGCACAAATGTCACTAGCTGCATCATGGACAGAGGTTGGAAATTTTGCAGCTCGTTGAATACACACGCTTTTGATTGTCTTCACATATGGAAAGTTCACATCATACATAAAAAAACATTTCCATCAGACCAAATACCCTGAATATAAGCATGTATCTTAAATGTTTCCTCTGAAGCACTGAAAACTTATTCTGAAGACCTATCCTGCATCACTCTAAAATAATTTTCTAAATATCTTTGGTTATTGTGAACAAACATAACAATTCAAATGGCAGGTTTTGGTTGACCTTGCCTTGGTAGGGAGCTGATGAAGAAGGTAACTGAGGTTATTTACTCCCCAGTTTCCACACTTGAGTGATACTCAGTTTTCATTGTGCCGAACATTTCCCCACCAGACGTAGCTCCCCACTTTTTTTAAAGTGTCTGCTCAGTCAGTTCAGCAAATTAGAACAGCTGAGAACACATAAACACAAGTTATATTTTCTATGTACAATATTTCAAAGTCAAACTTTGACCTCTCTCAGAAGAGAATGTTCCTGATATTGCAGCCACCTTGCCCAGGCACTCCTAGTGCAGCAGATGTGGCTTTGTACTCACTCCACAAGATGCAATGACTTCAGAGAGATCCAAATAGCAATATATTGCATAATCCAAGTTGTGTAGGTACCAAACCCAGCCCAGGTTTGCGAAACATAGTTCAGTCTTTATATATGTTATATAAACTTCAGAAGATAGAATTTTCTATTTGTTGCCAGCTTTTCCTCTTGCTAGTGAAAACTTCCCCATGTATATACACTTCTGCCTGTGCCAACAAAACAGCATTCAGACAATTGCTTGAGATACCTTCCTTGAGAAAACTAGGAGACAATACACACAATCTCACACAACTAAAATCCACTGGAATAGGGTTTTGCATCACGTTATCTTCCACCTCCACACATTTAATGATTTCTATGACCATTCTACGATTTTCAAATCTTCTCTTTTCTGAGAGACTTGCTGCTAGAGCGGCCTGGCACAGCCTGCAGTATATTGCCTGACTGATGCAGCTGACAAAGTGAGTCTGAAGAAAGTTCCTACCATGTACTTTCACAGTCAGCCAAATGCTGAACCTGCTTTTCTATCTCCAAAGCAACAAAATACAAAATAAAACTCTACCAAAGGAAACCAGGTTCAACCAGCTATTATTTCCTTCTCTTAAACAACTGTTTCAACGTCCTTCAGTAACATCCTTATACACTGCAGTTCTACCACATAGCTTTGAAGACAGCTTCGACATTTGTCTGCCTCAGCTTTGTAACATCAAGTCTCTCAGTCTCCAACAGCACCATCTCAGAAATCCAGGCTGCCTCCAGAGGAAGGTACTCAAGCAAACAGTTTGTAAAATACTACCTCAGCTGAGGAATCAGTAGATCATGGCAGTTAAAAGCAGCCTTCTCCTTCTGGATCATCCTAAAGCTATATTTTAAACCTGACTGGCTTTACTTACAAGGAAGAAATTGCATACATAAACTCAGAATATAATGAACACAGTGCAATTTAAATATTAATGAAAACCTTCATATGTTTGTTCATAATTAGAAGCTTTCACTTAGCAAACCAAGTGAATGAAAAAATAGTCACTAAATTCAGAAAAAGCCAGTAGCTCTTCAGAAAAGAAGCACATAATTCCTGCTGAGCATAGCATCTGCTTTAATTGTGGGAACAGAGTGCAGGATAAGCCTGCCTGGAGACATGTCTACATTTCAGAGAAAAAAACATGGCTTTTTAAACTTCATAATCTGTTCTTCAATAAAAAAAGTATTTACTGTTAATATCAACAGATCAGCATGCAGCTTCTGTTAAAGTTTGTTTATAAACAGCCACAATACATGCAGACTTGAATATTCACATTAAACATTTAAAATTCTGATAAAACAGTAAGAAATAAATAACATTTAAGAAGCTTAGAACAAACTATCTTCTGTAAAATATACTTTACGTCAGTAATAACAGTTTGGAAGAAGAGTTGTGTTACTTAAAAAAAAATTTAAAACTGCTCGCTTTCAGAGAAGTGCAACATACAGCTGAAAACATTCAAGGTTCTTATTTGTGCAGTGTAGTAAAAAATATAAGCTGCATGTTTATATTAGTATGAGTGGAAAGGGTGGACATTAATGACATTACTGTGCATTCTTACCCAGCAACTAGAACATATTTTCCATCTGGTTGATTCTTTAACCTTTCCAGCAGGGACAAACGTACTTTGGCTTTGGTTTGGCCATAGATCTCAACTTCATCTGTAAGCAATCCTATCTCCTTGGCAAGTACATCAACAGCTTTTGGGCTCTGTGCTCGGGAAATCTCAATATCACTGGAAAAGAAAACAAATAGGAGCCAGGAGATTTCTCTCAGCTTAGGTGGTCGACGACAAAGCACAAAACAACAGCAAATATTCCAACAATGGGGTTATTGTGATCAGTTTTTCAGTCCTCTCTCACATTTTATTAACTGAACCTGAATAGTAGCTAACACCTAGTGTAACATTGAAAACCAGATGCAGTGTTTGTTAATTGTTACAATTTCACAGAGTTCTCTCTTTTAGTCAGATTCCAAATATTACGTAATGCTTTTATATCGAGCTGGAGTCGTGTCTCCTGGATGCTCAACCGCGTCCCACTGGAATGGATGCTTCTGTTTTTGTTTCTCTTCTCCTCCCTCCCAATATATCTCAGCACACACACTTTACTAAAAAGCACATACATTCCTTGGTCAACAGTCACATAAACACATTAGCTAAATCTGATGCTAGAGCATGTAGCACCTTTCATCAGAGGGTACTGCCAAGCAGGCTAAGCCTCACTGCTCCCCCACGAGGGCACTGAGGGAAACAAGGAATTTGAATACAAACTCATGCAGTTTTAAAACACAACTAAATTGAAAATGGCCCCATAGAAGGACGTTAATGCACTGGGCTCAGGCCAGAAGTCCAGTGAACTTATAAACTATCTCCAGCAAGGACCGTGAGTGCCAGCTGAGGCAAGAGAACAAGCAGAGGGAAAGCACACATGGTAGAATTATCCGAGGGGAGGTGGCTGAGGGCTGGCAGACACTATCATAGCTGCAATTCCTGACCTAGACCACCTGGGGTCTTTGGATTCAATACTCCTTTGAGGATTTTTCATTTGTGAGCTTGACCTAGTTGCCCCTTATGTCCACTTAAGCATTTAGCAGCTGCACGCTCCCATGGCAATAAAGTCCAGGATCCAGAACGCAACGTGTGAGGAGTTGTGTCCTTTGGCTTTGAATTGCTCACAACACCACAACACCAGTTAAAAAATTACCAAGAGATTAATTACTTTCAGCCTAGCCAGGCTAAATTCCTTCCTGCAGTTGATTACAATATTTTTAAGTTAGAATCTGGCAATGGCATAAAAGCAAATGTCCTGAACTTTCAAACAGTCTGCAAGACCTCAAATATCCACAGATGAACAGAGAGCTACTGCCAGGTCCCAGCTCTATGTGTGGATTTCGGCTGTTCTGCATCTACCAGCAAACTATCAATTTGTGCCAACTAAACTGCTTGCAATTCTTTGAGGATATCCTAAACTATTCAATTCTAATTTTCAAGTATCCCTCTTTTGCACCCTGCAGCAACTAAATGAAAGCCAGAAACCATCCATCCACACACTGATACAAGCCAGTACTACGGGATGAGAAGCCACTCGATCACAGCACTCAATGGTTGGGTTGCAGAACATTGCACGGCAGGGACTAACTTGGAATCTGCTTACTTTCAAAGACATACTAAGCACATCCTCTTGCATACAAGGATATACCTTTGGCATTACTTCAAACACAACTAGCTGTACATATGTATCAAGAACATAAGGTGGAGTTACTTACAAACCTCACATGACATAGAATATTTAATGTTTTCTTTCAGAAGTCTTTATAAAAAAAAAACAAAACTTGAGTCCCAGAAAAAGTGCTGTTAAATTGACGACAATCTAGTCCCTTAAAGATTTAAGCAAAGAAAATTTGTAGGGTGCATGTTCTCATGCTAAAGGAATTGATGAATTTGGCAAGGGGAGAAAGATGTGGAAGTTAATCTGGTTTTTTGTTTTTCCTCCTGCTAAATGTATCAGCCTCTTTACTAAAAGAGAGAAGCTACTATTTCAAATCTCAGGTCAGGCTATAGACACTCCCTACAGAAATCCCAGCCCTTGCTGTTTCTCTCATTTCCTGGGCCACAAATATCTCCCTTTTGGTGTTCTGAAGAAACAATGAGGCTTTTCCCACCCTGCAGGTACCACTACTGGCAAAAAAAGTGGATCAGGCTAAACTGACCAGGCTGTACACTTAAAAGTGGATGCTAACAATTCTCCATTGGTAAAACCACTGCTGTCATAATTTTCCCATCTGAAAAACTCTCAAGAACCTTCAAGCCTTACTAGACTTAGAAACAGTTTAATGACAGATTGCACCCTGATACATGCAATAAAGTGATAAAAAGCATAATTTCACAATTAAGTGACACTTATACCACAACTACTGCTGGGGCTAAACAACACTTACAAAATGTTTACGTCTAGTCTAGCATTTCTGATAAAAGTGTTTTTTAAAACACAGGAAATTAAAGATTTGATCATAACTAGCATTTAGAAGTCTACATTTGCAGCTAGCTCTCTTAGTTTGACAATATATTGTCTACATTAGAAATACCAGAATTCTTCAGTAAGTTAGGTTATTCAATATTGTAGGAAATGTGCAACACTGGTTCTTCTGCATGAGTGAGATTTGTTAAGCAGATAGTCATAATTTACAAAACATGAGAAAATTTAAAAGATGGGACAGGCTCTAAATCTACTCAGCCTGTGTGATAGAATTTTTTTTCCTGCAAGAAAAAAAGGGGATTTTTTTCCCTTTTTTTGTAAGAAAAACTTCCGATCCAGTCCCAATATCTTTGGAAATACTTCAGTTAACACCCAGGTATCTCAGAAATCAAAAAGCACATGTTCCTAGTTTTAGTGCTTAAGCAGCTTTGCCTCATTTTCAATGAAAATTCCATCTGTTTCCACACAATATGGTGTATTACCATAGGATTACATTTTATCACAGGATATTTTCCATCTCATGAGCTATTTACACTTAAAATAAGACATAAAGCTACAGAGTTATCAAATAAATGGAAGTCTTATTGTTGGTTATCTTACATGCCATTATACAGTAACTATGTAAATATTTATGTACTAAATGCACAGTCGTATTGGGAACACTTTTTTTCAGAGTTATTCACCATCACACTTATGACATCACATGCTTTAATCAACTGCTTAACTGTATTATTTAAGGATAGATTTTTCAGTATTTAATTATAAAAATGCTACATGCTGGCCCAGAAAAAGCTCAAGCATTCTTCCCCCTTCTGCCCCAGGCAGAAATAGAAAACTCATACTGTTGGCATCTCTGTTTTAAATTGCAGCTGCATCCATTACCATTAAACTGTTGTAAGAGACACTGAAAACTGAACCAAAGTGCTTAGAAAAGAAAATGCTTTGTTTAAGCTTTCCAAAAACACAGCAGTGGGATTCAGAATTACAGAATCACAGAGTGGTTGAAGGTTGGAAGGGACTGCTGGAAGTGATTTGGTTAAACTCCCCTGCTCAAGAGGAGCCACCTAGAGCCAGTTGCCCAGGACCATGTTCAGGTGACTTTTGAAAAGCGCTAAGGATGGAGACTCCACAACCTCCCTCAGAAATCCTGGACCAGTGCTTGGTCACCTTCACAGTAAAGAAGTGTTTCCTGATGGTTCCTCTATCCATCACCCAACACAAAGCAAAGCACTTCAGCACAGCACAGAGCTCAGGCTGCTCTAAATGTCAGAGATGGCAGGAACTGTGCCCAGGCAGACTTAAAATCCCTGCAGGCTGGACATTGGCCTTGGGAGGTGAATAACAGGAACTGATTGAAAAGATTCTGGCTATGAGAACAAATACACTTCCCGCTTTTCATATCTACACAGGAATTTAAAAGTCTAATGCAGAAGAAAGTACTTCTGTGGAGGGAAGCAAATAAATACAAGATCAAACGCCATTGAAATTAGTGGGCCTTAAATAGATCCATAAACCCCTTCCACCGTTAGGGTTTAGTGATTAATAACTTCTTGTATTTTGTATTTCTGTTGATGTTAAGACAAGGCTTCACCTCCCTCCCTCAGTGAAACCTTCCATCTTTAGGACTTCATTAAATCAAGCTTGGCTCGAATGTACACATAAGTAAATTGAAAAGAAACAGAAGAACATGTTCACAATGAGGCGTACAACAAAACAGCACAACATGCAGCCCACAAAAAATGATTACAACTATTTAGGCATGGACCATTTTTATGTTTGTTGTCACATTTAACACCTTCAAACTCTTTTTTTCTATTGTTTGTTTTAATTATAAAAAAACCCAAACCCAATGCTCATTACCTGGGCACTGGGGAGAGGGGCTGCAGTTTCAAGCAGCGAAGGTCCCACTTCCTGTACTGCTGGGACTGGATCCACCGCTCTGTGTTTTTTACCATGTTCTGTTTTTAAACAAGAAAACAGCACACACCAGCTGCATCATAAATGCTGAACACTAATTTAAAATGATCTCATGAGTATGTTGAAATAACTTTTAAGGCAAAGGCTAACAAAAAACAAACTTTAAAGTCTTTCCATTTCATGGTTTTAGGATGAAAGAAAAAACAAACATTGCAATATTACTGTCCTATTGTTAGTCCACATTTCAAAAAGAGACAAGACCATTAACATGTAAGTGGCAGAGAGAAGTCTCTAATTAGGAGAGACATTTGGAGGTTGTTTTGTTTTTTTTCTGGTAAAATGGAGAATTACTTTTATCCTCTCGCACCTTAAAAATAATGGAAGATATTAATTGTTCACTGACAGACTCACGCTGCTTCCACATAAACCAATAAACTTTCACCCCCTCTATCCATCACACCACAAAAAATGTGTGCAGATATAATTTACCATCATTGTCTTACCAGAAGAAGTAACATTAGTCTCTTGAGACAAGGGCTTCTGCCAAGCTTTACTGTAATCATCAGAATTATGATTATTTGAGTTTCAATTTACCTTTCTCTAAATAAACATAACAGGCACTATTCATCCTACCTAACTGATTTAGAGTTGCTATAAAATTGGAAGGCAGGTAAGATGTTCAAAAGAGCAAAACAAAAATTAAAAACTAAACTGTAGAAGCAATTTGTCACAGAAAGAGCAACAAACTGATGATGCTTGAAGTTTTCACCAACCTGCATTCGCAATGCTATTGCAAGATACCCAACCGTGTTTTCAGCAGCCTGGTTGTTTTGCTGACCGTAGTTGTGCTCCTCTGCAAAATAAAAGTATTGCACCAATAAATCACAAAGCTTTTGTAAGTAGGGACATGTGTATTTGAAATACAAGCCCAAACAAAAATTTCCTGAATGCTGACCTGAAATTTAACAATGTCAGTGACAAAATTATATGTGACTTCTTTAATACTTTGATGAAATCACTCAGGAGGATGGATATAGTGTGAAAACCAGAGAGCAACTGTATGCTCTGACGCATATTACACATATGCATACATATGCATACGACAAAGCATACACTTTCTAGAAAATTACAAAACACAGAGATTAATCCCAGAATGCAAAAAATTACTTTTGGATGAAAACAAAACACTACAAAAAAGCTAACTAAAATCCAGACCACTGTGAGGATATGAAAAGTGGCATATATTTTTAAAATGCCTAAATGAACATAATAAAGATTGTTCTTTTCCACACATCATTTATAGCAAGAGAGAACAATGAAATTATCAGAGAATACTGCATAGAATTATTATCCAATGGGATTTATAACTTGGAATCAGAATAATGAAAATTTTTTGAGCAGCAAAAGTTATCTTCATCAATGTGACACTAAAAGTTGATATTTTGAAGAGTTTACACAATTTAAAGTTACTTCAATTTTAGAGACAACTATAATTGTTTCTGGTGGCACTATATCATATAGAAATCATATATTAGCTACCCTAGCTAAACATATTGTCATTTTCCTGTAATCCTTTTTTTGGCTTGTTCTTCAGTTGTTGCTTATTGACTTTTATTGAGACACAATTTATCCAAAATTCACATCCTAGTCTCTGTGGGCATATCAAGGCCCCAGTCACATTCTGAAGGGCGTAGACATAACTGTAATAAAAAATAACAACTGTATGCTGACAGCTTTAACCTTTCCCCCACAGGGAACTGAAGTACAAACCCTGACCTGGGTCAAGCTCTCACTCAAATCATCCCATCTGTACTGGTCATAAAACGCTCATGCTGCCTTGCACAATTACCCCTCCCAACAGGGGTCTGTGCAGTGGCAGGGCACCAAAACCTCAGGCTGGAGCCAGAGAGCAGGCAGAGGGGTACAGAGGAGCCAGCCCTGCACCCCACCACACCACACTCACTCCAGCGCACCCTCTCACACCCACCACCAAGAGAGTGCACGAGAGCCTTTCTGCGGGCACCCTCAGCCTCCTTCTGTATGTTTTCTAATCCTTTCTCAAACTTCCCTGCCAAGCAGGCATCTATACATCAGTGACAAATCTAACCAAGCAGAAGGTGACAGTCCTGACATTAACTCAGCTTAAGAAAGTACCTGAAAAATCCTTCTTACTTGTATTAACATTTGCCATTTAAAACATAAAATAAATTTTAAAATCTTCTGGAGATGCTCAGTTTTAGAGTCAGACAGAGGAATTTTACTGGAACAGTCTATCACAGTCATAAATTGACTATTGTTGCTTTGAGACTGGGCTGGGAGAGCTGCCAAAGAGACAAATGAAGTAGGAAGAATGAATTTTTAAATCCACTTTCAGACAGCTGTGCTTTACAGAAACATTTTGAGTTTTTATGTTATTTGGCTTAATATGACTTCTTTATCAGGGCAGAGCTAGCATGTGTGTAAATACATATCAGAATGAGACATTTCCTTTCAATAAACTACTTCTCTCAGGCTGCCTATGCTACACACTCACCCCACAAATGACTAACCAGGCTTTTACAGGGGTGAAGGTGAAGCTAAAGGTGAAAGTCATGCACACATCAGCTAGCAAGGCAATCACAGGATTGCAACAGCTCTTGTAGGATAAATTTTCCAGATGGGAGCTGGAATAGCATTCTCTGCTTTGAATTGTGGCCAGAAGATCAGCTGAACTGCAGGCATTGTGCTCACTCCTCTGGCTCACCCCAGAGAGGGCCCATTCGCCCATCTATCCATACCCTATTGTGCAGATGGGTGAGAGTTGCTGTCATGCACTACCTGTCTGTTCAGGGAGCTTAGAATAGAAAAGAAGTGAGAAAAATGGTTGAATTTCCCAATAACACACTGAAACCATATGGGTTTCAGCTTTCAAGTGACCCCAAAGGAGGTGGACATCAAATCCCAAATAATTTTGGCATCCTTAAGTTTTGTTCAGAAAACTGGATTTTCATGTCTATACATACACATATAAAGTATTTTCCTGCAAGGCATTACCAGCAATCTTTTGATTTCAAAACCATTAGCACAGCAGATTAAGAGGTTACAGTGCAGGAAACATTTTAAAATTGTAATAATTTAAAAAACTTTGGTAAGATTAAAAAAATACTTAAAAAATAATTTGCCTTGGAGTAAGCACTATTCGCTCTGCTTCCCTGGCTTACATCACTATATCTGCCCAATTCAGCTATGTTCTTGAAAATCTGAGTGCTTTTAAAACATGTGAGTATGTTAGACTACACAAATACCTACGTAAGATATAAATATAGCCATCATCTAGCAAGGATAGAAGTTATTTTGTGGCCATTGCTGCTTTCAGGCTCCATTTAGATCCTGTGACCCCACAGATGTTAAGTTGGACATTTTTTAAGCAAGAAAATACTCAGAACAATTTCCAAGCACCTCAGCCAGATTCCACCATATATTGAGTGAAGACTGAGTTGTTTTTCCAAGGTCATGACTGCTCCACAATAGGCTTTTAATAAATATCTAGCAATTAAACTAAGTGCATTCTTCCCGTCAAAGACACCTGTGTTTCATGTACCTCTCTAGTAAGTCTTGAGGCCAGCATTTTTTACAGCTGTGTAAATGCATTTCTGCTATTCTTTTGGAGTTCCTCCAAGATTCTGACAATCTCAAAAGCAGGACCATAAAGACAGAGGGACATTTGTTACGTAAGCTGTATTTAAATTCTCTTGCTAAAAATCTCATGCTGCCTTTCCAAACAAATGCCATACTTAGCACAGCCCATTTCTACAACTTGAAAAATAAAAAGATATCTACATGTTTATGCCAAATTTTATGTTCCCATCCTTGAGAACTGTGCTGTGGTACATGAATACTACTCAGATGTTTGAATGCAGTTTTCCTAACAGGACTCTTTTAGGGAAGGGAAACACTAATATTATCTATAGTTCTACAGAACAACTAAAGCATGAAGTTAAGTCTCAAGACATGCCATGGAGTTATACTGCATAACTTTGGTTAATAAGGTTTGGCTTACCCCCATCCTGCCTGCACCTAAACCCCAAGTCCAACACCCAAGAGATTTCTGCTTAAGAGGATTAAAATGAGAATTCCTTTTAAAGTATTTATAGGTGCTACTGCTGTACCACCACTCCCTCTCTTCTCTGCCCCTTTCCCTTTCTCCCACATTCCTCCTTCACATAAGAATATGTTATACTAGTAGGTTGGGTACCTGCTGAAGAGACCTATGCTCCAAGCCCTACTCCACAGTTAACAATTATATCCAACAATCCCTATGCAAAATAAGTAGGCATTAAAAGATGCAAGGAATCTCCTAATTACTAGGCTAGGAAAAAGAAAACATGAATTATTTTTGGAAGACTTGTGCAGCACCGTCAACGGATAAGGCTTGGTAGCCATCCCTGAGATCCTCATTAGTATCAGGGCACTGTTCAGGGAGGTGGAAGATGAATGCCCAAATGCTTGCAGACAATTCAGTCTGACAATTGAGACAATAACTCAGACCTCCCATGCTTACAGTGTGTTCAAGCCACAAAAGACAAGGAAAGGAACCTCTTGCTAAGGCCATACTTAGCATGGGAACAGCAGCTGCTTTATTATGAGCCTGTCCTTGCATTAGTTCTGCATAGAATGTCTGCTTAATTTGTCCTTAGGGAATATCCCTAGTTTAAGAACCATACAATTAGTTTTCCTTGGCCTTATGCCCATTTCCCCAGTTTTGTATCAATAGATGTCAATAGGCAGACTTGTGACAGATTTAGAAAAACACATTAACCAATCACACTACCCATACATTTCCTTATTTTCCTATTCATTTGCAGCATAATCCCATCTGAGCACTGAACAGTCAGATTCATATACATATGAAAAATCTAGAAAACATATAGAGATATTCACAAGACTTACAGAAATTTTACAGGAAATGCAATTATAGCAGTAGAACAGAATAACTTCTGGGAAGCTTTCCGAGTTTCATTCCTAATAAAATTCTGTATCATTTTTCAGTAGAGAAATTATTGAACATTCATCCCCTCCCCAATCTGTCAGGAGAGGAGGAGGGAGGGAAATCCAAACTCTTTTTGTAGGAGTAATTACTGCAGAAGACATTCTGCCTGTTCTTAGCTACACGTGATTTCTCTAGTCCCCTCCTGCATCATTCTCTGCACACAGCTTCACAGCACTTTGCAGTTGATATTTTTGCCCCTCTTCTCTTTTCCCCATGTTGCAGGTAAGTCCACAGAAGTCACAGAAATGTGGCACTGTAAAAAACAGCACTAAGTAATAGCTCATCTGGTGACCCCAAAGTCTTCCTTCTGAATTATTTGAATCCACAGGCTTATTGCTTATTTAACAATCCTGGTACAGACAATCTGTTCCAGCCTTTCTTCCCTGACTTGACTTCTCTCTCCTATTTATACATCAGAATCCCATGTATACATCCCCTGAACACAAACACCCACCTCTAAAGGCCCTCTCCCAAAGACATTGCTTTTAAGCACATTGTGCTGTCACTAACATGCCACACACCTATCTCAAGAATCTTTTAGCACCTCTTACCTGACAGTAAGTCAGGAGAACAACTGATAATGGTGGTTCCAGGCTTTATCCAGGTCATGGGAACATCATCAGGTTTTCTACTGCAAGCTACCACCACATCCACGTGACGAAGCTAGGGACAGCCAAAACACGCCCAGAAACAAAACAAGCATTTAATGTTAGAAACACATTCTTGAATATGCATCTTATACTATTCACACTTATACAGCACTAGTCTTTTGAGCAAAGTACTTGTGGACAAGAACAAAAAAAAAATCCATATTGACGACTTGATTCTTACCCAATGTGAAATTTAAGAACAATAGCATTTAAAATGAAGTCAAGTGAACAAGCTGTGAAATCATGCAAGTGTGGTCAGAGTCTGCACCAACAATATTCAAAGGGAGTAACACAGTTTTAAAGAAAAAACCCTATCATTGTCCAAAGTCCTGTCCAGTAAGACAACTTGGAGAGACTTTAGAAAGAGAAGGGTTGAAAGACAGTAAATAGGCAATTATAAAGAGTACGGTCAGATTATCTGACAGTAGAAAACCAGGCCAGCTGACAGGAATGCAAGATGACCTTATCTGCAAACATTAATGCCTTTGAAGAATACCAAATAAACTTTTTTTTTCCTTCTCAGTTCATGTTTGCTAATCAGTGCCTTTGATTTAGTTCAACCTGACAGATGTTGAAGGAAAAATGGTTACTACAAAAATTCTTATAATCAAAGACAGAAGTGTCTTCCTTTCCTCCCTCCTCTGAAACAGGGCTCTGTTTTGGAATCACCATGAGATTAAGGGACAGCACTAGAGGTAGATGTACCCACTAAAAAAAGCAAAATACAGGCACAGCACTGCCTCAAGCCTGAATGTAAAAGTTATTTTACAGACACAGTCATTTTGAAATTAAATTTACATTGAAAAATGTAAATTAATACCAAGTGTCACAAATTGAGCGAGTACCTCTGTGCACTGATTTGGGACTGACAAGAATTCCAGCTTCTTTTTTGGCCAAAAGTGCTCTGATGCAATTCTGCCCAACACTCCTGCCAAGAAAGAACAGCTACAAATCCTGTCAGGATAGCAGGCTTTTGGCACAGCTGAGCATCCAGGACGGGAGAAGAGCATAACTGTGGTGGAAAAGGCAGAAAGCTAAAAAAGCTGTCTTCTCCTCAGAGAACACAAAGATGGCCTAACCCTCCTTAGAGATCCACATGCGGAAACAAAGCCAGAAGTGTGGGAGAAAATTTACTTGCTTGATAAATGACTAATGCAATGAGCTGATTCAGGCTTTAGTCAGAAGTCCTGCAACATTCCTATGACTGCCTGCAAACGTGCAGTCTCAGCAGTCATTCAGCCTTATCCAAATTGCTCACACTCCTGCCTCTGGTGTGCATATCAACTTACATGCCACTCCTAGAAGGCCAAATAAGTCATAATGTTTGACCAGGTCAAATCACACCGAGGAATCTGCAAATTTGGATAAAAAGATGCTTACCAAGAACACAGCGCTGAAGACCCACTTTCCCCTGCAAAAGGAGGCAGTGTCTGCCATAACAGTCAACATCATCAAAATAGAGAAAACCAGTGATTATTCACAGTTAGATGAAACCAGCCCTTTTATTTGTAAGGAAAAAAATAAATAAATCATACTCTAGCAGTTATCATTCACATATTCACAGTCAGGTATGTCTTCCCATGCAAAGCCTCTGGGACAAGGACTAAGAACTTTGCACACTGCTTTGCATCATGAAACTATGAAACAATTGAGAGCTGTATGCAACAAGTTATAATTACGACAAATGTTCAGCCAACATACTTACGACAGATTTGATCCAATGTAACTACATTGCCAGAAAACAACTGACCTGACCAGATATTCATCTCTATGACTACTGATCCAAATGTTAAAAAATGCTCCTAACAGCTGAACACAATCATCTTTTTAGCCAACGCTAGTTTGGATGGCTAACATTGTACATCCCATAAATATATCAGAAAACCAGCTGAATCTTTCATCTCATTGCCCTGCCCCACCTTCTCCATGAAAAAAGTTGTATCACACAGCAGTGAACAGTTGTCCTATGGGTTGAAGACATGCTGATCTCAGAGCCATCCTCACCAGGACTGCCTTTTCCTTATTTCACAAAGAAAGTAAATATAAAGTCATTAATTAAAAAAAAAGGCATGGTTCCAACTGTAAGTCTCTCACTATAAGCAAGTATTTTATGTGCCACTATTGAAAAAGTTACTGGAGAGTCAATAAAGTAGACATCACACTTGATAAGATTTTTTTTTCCCCTGTATTAAAAAATATATATATACCCAGAAACCTGTTTGACTGGGACAGTGAGGCCACTGAAAGCAAAATAGTTGTTTACAGAATTTTGCGTGTCCTTGGAAGAGATTTGTGAACTCCACCAGGGCACTCACAAGAAGTCAGGCCCATGCCTCCCTGGCTTTTTTTCCTCTCTTGCCACAACCTATTCTTACAGCTGCCTGTAAATCACCAAAGCAAGCTGCAAGCCTCGGGAGGCATGTGCAGCCTTACCTCCTACATCAGAAACAAGGCGTTAGAGATGGAAAAGACCTATGAAATCATCACATCCAGCCTCCCTAGCAAACACACCACACAGTCCCCGGACTTAGATGACAGGAAGCAGATGTTTCAGGCAGCTGCAGCCACGAGGCCAAGGAGATACTCATGAAGGGGAACGTGTGACCACAGGGCAACAGACTGCCTGGTGCTCCCTGGACAGCAAGGCTGCATTCTATGAGGCAGGTGAGAGGAAGGTACAACAAGCATCATGCCAAACCACTCCTAATGCACCAGGTAATAGGCTAAAGAAAAAGTAAGCTAATACTCCAGTAGTATCCTGCCTTCTCACTGGCAAATATTTTTTCAGTTGGGAAGAACTGTGCCATTAATAATCTGAAATCTTACCTCATAATAAAGTACAACTCTCTCCACTAAGATTTAAGTAGAAGCAGATTAAGAAGCACCACCCATTCCCAAGATAGAACACCAAATGTTAAAACAACAATACAGACTTTCCAGCCAAGTATTTAATGATAATGGTACAAAGCATCTGTATATTGCAGACAGCTGACAGCCTGTTTTGCCATGAAACCTGCAAAAAAAATTAATTTCCCCATAGTTAAAACTGGCTGCTACAAAATCCATTTTTAAATACATGACCAAAGAAAAAAAAATATGAAATTAGTATTTGAAATGTAAAAGCCCTCAATTTCCTGGGGCTGAAGCTGGGCCAGCTAAAATTTAGGAGATGGGATGAAGAATAGGAAGCAGACTCAAACTTTTTTCACTATTCTCCTCATGAAAAAACTCAATTTACACATTGATTTACAGATCAGGTTCCATTTCAATCACAGCCAATCTATTTTCTGAAATCTTGAAAAAGTGTTATGTCAGTGACTGGTTTCAGATACTTCGACCACAAAGGCATATTCATAGAATCATAAAATATCTTGGGTTGAAAGGGACCTCTAAAGGTCATCTAGTCCAACCCTCCCTAAAATAAGCAGGAACATCTCACACTAGAACGGATTGCTCAGAGCCCCATCAAGCCTGACCTTGAATGCCTCCAGGGATGGAGCCTCCACCACCTCTCTAAGTAACCTGTTCCAGTGGTCCACTACCCTCATATTAAATAACTTTTTCCTAATGTCCAACCTAAATGTATCCTTCTCTAGCTTGAAACCATTACCCCTTGTCCTATCATTACATGCTTTTGTGAACAGCTCTTCCCCAGCCTTCCTATAGGCTCCATTCAGGTATTGAAAGGTGGTTATAAGGTGTTCCCAGAGTCCTCTCTTCTTCAGGCTGAACAACCCCAACTCCCTCAGCCTGTCTTCATAAGAGAGGTGCTTCAGCCCTCTGATAATTTTTGTTGTCCTCATCTGGACACACTCCAACAGATCCATGTTCTTCTTGTGTTGGGGGCTCCAGAGCAGGATGCAGTACTTCAGGTGAGGTCTCATCAGGGCAGAGTAGAAGGGCAGAATCCACACTCTTCATCTGCTGGCCACGCTTCTTTTGATGCAGCCCAGCATGTTTAGCCTTCTGGGCTGCAATTGCACATTGGTGGCTCATGTCCAGTTTTCGATCCACTAGTACCCTCAGGTATTTTCCACAGGGCTGCTCTCTAGCATGTCTTCTTGTACTGATATTCTCCTTGAGTGGTTTCTTCCAGCTCTGTCTCTTTCTCAGGAAGCTGAACCTATGGTTTGTAAATCATTTGCAACCCACTAGAACAATTGTGGCTGATCTGCTCCAATCCATCCCCCACTGGCCCTCAGGGATGAGCTGCAGCTCACAGCCACCAGCTCCCTGCTACTGTCTTCTTGTCCAGACATGGACAGCCCTTTCCCTGCCAAATGCACCTGCCCTACACTGTGCATGTGACAACTAGATCCACCTCTGTACTGCAGGCTGAAGCCTACTGCTATGATGCTGGCTTTAGCAGCTGTTCCTCTAGCTCACAGGCAGGGAGATAAATTTCAGATTGTGAGGAACAGATATGATGCACACAAAATGCTGAAAAAGAAGTATTTTGTCTACAGCATTGTCATTAGAAACTCTCATGCAGTTTCCCTCTCCTCTTACGGGATTCATATACCTGTTCTCACATCCTTTCATACATTTGTATCCCACAATATACAATGTATTTTTCTCCCAGTGCCAAGACACTTATCAAGACAGCAAAAACAGGACAGCAAATGACTAAGAGATGTCTAATAGTCTGAAGCTTAAGTGTTGGCCCCAAGGAAAAAGGAGACTGTGGCCAAAAAAGGTTCTTATCAAATCTAAAAAATGAACCTCCCATTCATGTGCTCCAGCTGAACCACTCTCCTACTTTTCAACCAGGCTTTTAGAAACATACTTTCCATTCTTAATTACACCTAGATAGACTGATTTTTCAGTTCTTTTACAACAAACATGTAGGATAGCAGCTCTCCTCAACATAGTGTGGTTCACATGCAGACTACATGTAAAACAGTGTTGAAATAATGGCTGACTGAACTTAGATGACTGCATTGAAACTCAGTTTCCTCATAGGTACAAAGCATTATCCATGTGTTTGGCAAGAAAAAAATCTGCATTCTTCAATTCAAATCTATTTGATAACCTCCTTTCAAACTAGATAGACAGCCTAATTCTAACATAATAAAATACTAAGCACATCAGTTCCAATTCTTAACCTGTAATGCTGAACTGACTTTTGGTTGACATTTAAAAACAGGGCTACCAAGCGAGACGTTCCTGAAAATATGTCACTGGATCGTTCTTCAGGCACTCTGCAGTGATGGTGCTTTGAAGAGTTAAGAGTTATCTACACAAAGCTTAACTGAATGATAACATCTTATCTATTTTCACAAAAATGCTCAAGCCTTTATATCTTAATTCATTATAGATTTTAGATCCAACATTTCAATGCAAAAAGAACAGCATTTCTTCAAGACAACTATGCACATCTGTGACAGAATTTTGCGAAATATACTGCTTTCCTTCATTTGTGATTTTATTTGCAAACCCAGGAAGAGTGTTCAAGAACATGGCTCAGCTGTGCCATGATGATTATTTTTAATAGCTAAGTCAGGCAAACTCAAAATGCAACAAAAAAGAAACACTAATGATCTGTGCACCTTAACAAAACATGAAGTGAGGAGGGAAAAGAACATGCAAAGTATGTATTCATGCAGGTCAAAGCAAGGAAATTGAAATGCATTAATCTCTACTTTATTCCCTTTTCCTGCCATACTACAGAAAAGACTTGCTTTAAAGAAGTGCAGTAAGTCAGCTGGTATTATGTTGTTTGTACCTCTGCATGGTTAGACTTTTCCTAAGGTGGACTAAAATGTACCTTTCTCTTGATAATTTAAAAAATATTTTTGAAAAAGTGTATGGGTAAAATAAGTAATAACAAGTCCATATCAATATAAAGCCTGATCCAAAAAACCCTACAAACCTTAGTGTTGAGTGTCTCATTTAAACCAATAGAATTTCTAAAGAAAACACTTCTTGTTATGCTACCCTTTAAAAAGTAGAACAAAGCAGCAGAGCTAGTAAAAAACAATGTAGTACCTGCTTAAGAAAGGCATGACATCACTAGGTTTGGGATTAGTGCTTCAGTACAAATGGGGTAGGCCAATGGAGTAAGACAAGTAAAGTACACCTATCCTTAAGCCTAATTTTTCCTTTCCTGATACATAATGGGGGGGGAAGGGGGGCGGAAAGTGCATCCCAATGAAAATTCAGATTCCTTGTAGGTTCATAGAATCATAGGGGTTGGAAGGGACCTCGAAAGATCATCTAGTCCAACCCCCCTGCCAGAGCAGGGTCACCTAGAGTACATCACACAGGAATGTGTCCAGGTGGGTTTTGAATGTCTCCAGTGAAGGAGACTCCACAACCTCTCTGGCAGCCTGTTCCAGTGCTCTGTCACTCTCACAGTAAAAATTTTTTTTCTGATATTCACCTTAAACCTCCTATGCTCCAATTTGTATCCATTACTCCTTGTCCTATCACTGGTCATCACTGAAAAAAGCTTAACTCCATCTTCTTGACACTCACCCTTTAGGTATTTGTAAACATTGATGAGGTCACCTCCTCTTCTCCAAATTAAAAAGACCCAGCTCCCTCAGCCTTTCCTCATAAGGGAGATGTTCCACTCCCTTAATCATCTTTGTGGCTCTGCGCTGGACTCTCTCAAGCAGATCCCTGTCCTTCTTGAACTGAGGGGCCCAGAACTGGACACAATACTCCAGATGCGGCCTCACCAATGCAGAATAGAGGGGGAGGAGAACCTCTCTTGACCTACTAACCACACCCTTTCTAATGCACCCCAGGATGCCATTGGCCTTCTTAGCCACAAGGGCACACTGCTGGCTCATGGTCATCCTCCTGTCCACCAGGACCCCCAGGTCCCTCTCTCCTACACTGCTCTCCAGCAGGTCAGCCCCCAGCCTGTACTGGTACATGGCGTTTTTCTTCCCCAAATGCAAAACTCTACACTTGCCCTTGTTGAACTTTATCAGGTTTTTCCCCATCCAAGTCTCCAGCCAAGCCTCCATCCCTCACTTTGTAAGTGAGGTTATGCTACCACAGGTTATACTTCCAAGCAACAACACACAGACTGTTACTGTAGAGGTATCACATTCAGAGGAAGGAGAAAAAGTGTACAGACATGTCTAAAGTTAGTGTACTGTGCAGTAAAAACAAAACATGTATTAATTCTTCCAAGTCTTGTAAAAATCTTAACAGCAACTAAGACATTTTCTAACTTGAAATTAAAATAAAAAAAACTTAAGAGAAGAAACCTTGCAAGTCTTTAAGCTGTTTTTTCTTAATCAGCATTTCAAATGAGCAAAAGAAAATAAATTTCATGTAATTAAGTATAATCATGTTATCTAACAACATTGTACTTCAAATACAGGTTGCCACGAGAGAACAGCGCCTTGCTGTCCAGTAAAAAAATCTGTGCCCTGTTTCTGACTCCAGTTTCTGGCAATATGAAACAGGACAGTTTTCCCCATGCACATTAGATTTTATCTAGGAGCTAGAGCTAACTATAACAGAGTTACATCCAGCCAGGTTCAGCAGTGCTCTGAGGGTTACTGGTGACATGCTGCTCCAGGCTTACAGATGAGGAAGAAGAAGGAAGGCTTCCCCTGAGCTCTGCTGATTAGTCCGCCAGGCAAAGCCCAAACTTCTCTACTGCCAAAAGTTAAAATGAGTCTGGGAAGACTGATGTGCAAAGCCTCAAACTGCCTCCTGCTTAGGCCTCCTATTCTGTTTCCCGTCAGCGACTTGCTGCAAGAGGTAAGCCATGGGAAATGCCAAAAAGTAAAGCATGATTATGGGAAAGCATCTGGGTGGAAGGAAACAGATCTCTCTCCAACATATCAACAGCACTACACACGCAGCTTTGGTCCAAGTATTTTGCTGTGAACCAGTGGAAACACCTCTGGCCATCCCATGACCCACCCCATCCAGCCCAAAGCAGTCCTCTAGCACAACCCCAAGCAATGAGAAATAATTAAAGAATGAGACACAGCTAGTATTAAGTTCACAGTGCTCCTATCTCTGAGAAAGGCATATGTTCCCTAAGTGCTGTCAGTTAAAGCACAGAGCTGAGACAAGCCTGACAAAAAACATCCACAGCTGTGAAAACACCGGTTTGCCAGAGAACTTTCTACCACAGCTGCTTAAACTGAACTTCCTCCTGTTCTTGCCTTCGAAGCCCAGAGCTCTGACACCGCATCACTTCGCATCGGCTGCCACCTCGCGGCGCGTGCGACCAATGCAACAGCACCGCTGTCCCCGCACCTCACACCCCTGTCCCCGCACCTCACTCCCCTGTCCCCGCACCTCACCCCTGCAGCCACTTGCAGAGGCGACCCTGCACGCACCCGAAGGACAACACATTCCCAGCTGCGTTATTCTATGAAATTTGGGACTAAGGAACAAACTTCACAGGAAGTTTCACAGGAAGTCACACCAACTTCTAAATTGTTGCTAAAAGCTCTACAAAAAGCAACCAGGAAGACCATATAAATTAAAGCCTTCAAATTAAGGCTATGTATCCTTTCACAGTTCTCTTTGAGGATAAAGACAGCGATCCTCCTTGTCACAAAAGAGGCAGCATTTGCAAACCTTTAAGGCAAACTCAATTAAAGCAACTTCACCTCAATTACTATTACCACAGGAGGTGAAGAAAGCAGGCATCTCTCACACCAAGAGAAAGAGAAAAGAAAACCTGAAACATTTGATTTAAACTGTAACACTGAATTATTTCTCTTACTGGTGTAAAATAATGAAGTTGTAGCAGCTGCTGCTACACATGTAATATTCTGGTCGAGGCCATTGTTGCCCTGAGCACCATTTCTGAGCAAATCGGAAGAGGAAAAAATCCCAACCCCCGCTGGCCACCAGTGAGCTCCAGTGCCACTCGGGAACCTCAGCGAGGGGGAGCAGTGCCCTGCAGACAGGCAACTGGGCCGCCTGGACAGCAGGGCTGACCCCAGAGAACCGGGCAGACAGGAGAGCACTCACCTTGTTCCGCAGCTGAGGGTCTTTCCAGCAGCAGCTGAGGGTGGCTGCTCCCTTCCTCTGCAGCATGCACTGCAAGGCCGCCTCCACTGCCCCGCCAGCTCCCACCAGCAGCACGGTCTTTCCACCTGCATGACACAAGGCAAATCATTCACCTGCCCTTGGCTGCAGAGGCATGAGCGTCAGGTTCTGCAGTGCCACAGAACTGGAGCAGCTACACAAACTCTGTGCCTTGAGCAGGCCACCCCCATCAAAGCCCTCCAACAGAGCCAGGAGTGCAGCTCAGGGCAGGACAGCAGCAGCTGGGGCATCACAAGCTACTCTTTTGGAGTCCAAGGCAAAGCACAGGTTTTAAGTTCTTTCCTGGCAGCTCTCTAATTCTAGTAAGCAAATACTGCTTTTCTGGTTTTCTGGTATTTTATTTGCACAAATCCTTTCATTCATATTTGCTACATCTGACCTCCTGTTTACAGTTCTATTTCAGAAATCCTTCTCTCTACTATTACAAACGACTGTAAGAGAGACTATCTCTGAAACGCTGCCTTAAACTAGCAGCGTTGTCATGCACTGTAAAACCACTACTTTAAATCTGCCATTTCAATGTTAGCATTTACACAATCTGATCCAAACCAAAACACTGGCTCAGCAGTTATTTACAGGCAGATCTGGATTCCTCAAACTGTTAATACTCATCAAAATTGCCAAGTGAAGTCCCTAAGTGATGTTTGTATTTTTGGTTTTGAAGACTCAGATGTCTCAGGTAGCTTCAGTGAGATTAAATATGCTGATGGCAGGCCATCCCTGCCTAATCTTAAAAATCTGTAGGATTGAGACCCTTTTCTGCCAATATTACATTCAGATCTCACTGAGGTTTCTCACTAGCAGAAGAGAATTATATATAGGGTGCGTAAAGAACACAAACCAGAAAACACAACAAGGTGAGATCATATTTGTCTCTCAGGACTAAAACCGAGAAAGTCAGTTAATGTGATAATTATGATAGGAGATCTCACCTAAATCTTCAAGAAGCTCCACGACTGCATACGCTGTAGGAGGAACTAGACAGTCATTGGCATCGCCACGTACCAAGCGTCCTAGATTTACATCGGATAATCTGCAGTGGAAAAACATGGCAATTTAAACAAAGAGTTTGTGTAACAAATCCACAGTAAAGCCTGTAACATGGCTAACAGCTAATCCCAAGTGCAAACACATCGCATAAAAGTAAATCCTTTGACAGTCACGTACTGTGGCTAATTTGTATCACCCCACGGGCCAGTTAGACAAATACTGAGCCTCAAGAGAGGCCATAGAAAAAGTAACACCAGCCCACAATACAGGGGCAGCTCTTTACTCGTCGAAACATGTTAGCGGCTACAGAGGAACCAGACCAGCACCAGCACAGCCCAGCTGGGCCGGAGGCAAAGTGTCCCTCTGGGCCCAGGCTCCTTGCTGAGGGGAACTCGGGAGTTTCTGTGCTGCAAGCACCGTGTTCTCTCTCATACACAAGGGTGCTCTGAACCTCCCTTCTCTGTCAATCTCCAGTACTTCAGGTAATGGAGAGCTAACTAATTTGCAACATTTCCAGATATTTTTTTTCCTGACAGGAAAAAAAAAAAAAAAAAAAAAAGGAGAGAAGATTTTTTTAAAAAATTCATCCCCCCCCCAAGAAAAAAAAAAAAAAAATGGGTCACAGTCTGCAGTTAAGAGCAAAAAGGCTTCAAGAACAGCAAAATGGTAACCCAGACAGCTAAATTATACCAGTGGCCACTCCAGAGAGCAGTGCAAGACTGCTCAAAACTGATTGGAAAGTTCTGCTAATGGGTCCAAATTATTACAACCTACTCTCCCACTGTGAGAGACTGCTGTAAGGAAATGAAAAACCTTCTCTGCAACTTTCCTATCAACCCTTCTTGTGAAAATTTTGAGGATTGTGTTCAGTACTTTGTGACTACAATTTGTATTACTGAAGTACTGAAATACCCTAAGTATCATCAGTAAATCAGAACTTAGTTTTTTTACTACTTTAAAAAGACCATGTCCTGAATATACAGTATATAACGATTAACAAGATAATGATCAAAACTACTTCAGCCCAAGACTTCTCATTGATTCAGCAGCATCTTTAATCAGTGCTCAATAGCACAGCTAGACACATTGACTGAGAAATCCATTAAAGAAAATGGGAAAATTGATTTTACAAAGCTATCAGCTTTATGTCTGCTAACATTGTTTATCAGTACTCCACTTACCCATCCACATCCTTCTCTGGTTTCACAGCATTTAATACCTTACTGCTATATAAGCTTTCTGGGAGGTCAAAGGCAAGGCCGTGCACGTTAGGATCCTCATTAAGTCTCAAGACTTCATTGACAATCTAGGAAGTTAATAGAAAGCATCAAAGATCAGAACAACAGACAAAAGAACAATCTAATTAGAAGGGGATAAAACCTATATTTTAAAACTACCTTATGGCCACCTTTCCTTCCCTGACATATTACTGCAGCTTCTAAACAAAAAAGAAATAACCTGTTTTCCTTGTTTTATATTTCTGTAGATTACCAAATTAAGCCACCCTGACTCTATTCTAAATATTTAGCAAAGCAGCCAACACATATTACATGACATTATGCTGCCAAAATCACTGTCTTCCACTGTTTCAAACATCAGCAAAAGTTTGACACTCTAGTGGCTTCAGAAGATGTTTTTTTTTAAAAAAGTTTTGGTTAAAACACAGTTCAAATCATGAACATGGATAAAAAGTTGTAACACTGGGAAAAAAAAAATTATACAAGAGAAAATGCATTTTCTGAAACCAGCATATTGTTACCGATTTTCCTTCTCAAAATAACGTGATCCTAAGGTGAGTGAAGAATCATTATTTTGAAATGGTGCTGCAAAAATGTTTTTGAATTTCAAGTACTGAAGCAGGTGCAAATTCAAATGCTTTATAATTGTTCATATTTCACATCAGAGACTGCACCTAGTCTTGATTGCTTCTTCACTCAAGTACAACCCTGATCCATAGTGATATTTGCTATTCAGCTGTGACCATAAAGAATACAATGGAATAAAACATGCTACAGTTTTCCCATGTGAGAAACATCATGTGAGCATGTCTTTCCATTATATTATTCCAAAGAAAACCAGTGTGCAATCAACATCAAGTTGTATAATTTCACTGGATTAATATCCAACAGAAAATTAGTATAAGCCTTTTTTCCTTAGCTAATACCATGCCTTCCTAAGATGCTTTTCATGTAAACTGGTCTGCAACTCTGAACTGAGAAAATGTGCAACTTTGGTATTATACAAGCATGTCACTGGTACAGAAATGCTCCTCCAGTTCACTGACTTCTGAGACAGAAATAGGGACATATACTGACCCTGTGCCATTTGACAGCAATACGGCTGCTATACATGTTAATAGAAAGTAACGGTGAGTATATACACCAGAATATGCATGCGAAAACATCCACATTTTGCTTAAAAAATCCTGAGATGCTACAAAATATCAGGGGCCTACACAGCAATTAAAGAAAACATAACTCATAAATAGCCTGAATCTAATGAACTTCAAACTATATTCTTGCTGCCTGGGAAAATAATTCAGTTTTCCATTTTCATTGCATTTTGCTTTAATTCAGCTTTCCATCCTACAACTTATGCAGAGTAAAACAATCTTTTATTAACTTGCTTTTAACGTGCAGCACTTATGGAAGAACAAAAACTGCACAGTACTGAAATCTCTCCCACCTTCCCAAACCAGGGAATGCAAGCTAGCATGTGGACTCTAACAAATGAAAAAACACTTGGTCATAGTGAGCAAGCAGGAGAGTTAAGCAAACCATTCATTATGAACTGTATTGGGAGTACCTTTCTTCAAATAACAAAAATACCCTGCTTTTCTCTTTGCATATAAAGCTCAGCCACTTCCTAAGATATTCAAAGCATTAGCAACTACTGCTGCATACTCACTGTATTTTACCTATTTCCTATTGTGTAACTCAGCAGATGAAATGCATTTTCAAACAGCAAAGTGTATTTGATCTTCATTTCAAAAGCCCACCCTTCTTAAATGGTTAGCTGTCTATTCACCATCCACTAAACTGGACTCCTAAAATTCTTCACAGTAAGTTCCTCTCAATATATCTGGAAGCTGTCCTTGAGATTACACTGCAAGCAACATTTTAAAAGCAAAGTGTACCAAATACAAAATGGTACACAAGACCCACAAGCCTGCAGGATTACAAACTTGCCAAGCTCAAGGAGGCCAGCTGGGAACAGTGACATCTTTTACTACACATTCCTTTGCTGTTTTTATTTTCAGATACCTCAGGACTATGTATATGAATATGGCTTGCTACATTTTAAACCTACTTGATACTAGTGCTGTACCCCCAACCTAATGCCTTCAACAACAGAAGAACTCAGCCCTCCAGTGATTTGCAGGGGTGTGATTTTTTTCAATGCATACTTTAAGCATTAAAAGATCCATAAACAGGCAAATAAATTCAAACCCATCCCCTTCTAAATTAGTTAATATTTAATTTTCATTAATAATTTGGGCAAGAATCAAATACAGTCACAAGAGCAATTATGGGAGATAGGATACCCATGCTGGTATGAGGGCACATTGCAGTTAAGTATCAGACATGAAAACAAAACATTACTTTGCTGATTCTGCTTCAGCTTGCATGGGGACAACAGACAAGCCCATTAACTCCCTTTTTTCCTGCGCTTGCCAATAGGGGGATAGAACTAAGGCAGTTCCAACTCCAATCTGAGTCAACAGAGATCAGTTCAAAGGGATAATGAACATCAGTAATAAACATAAGTTTCTGACAAAAGCAAAAAAGGAAAAGTCCTTCAGGTACTGCAGTTACCTCATCCTTGCTGCTGCCTTCAGGGAGACAGATGTGAACAACACGTAGACCAACCTGCCAACAGAAAATGCTTGTAACTACCAAGGGCCTGTAGCTCATGATTAATAATAATAAGTGTATCAACTGAAGCTTACCTCTTTGGCAAAGTTCTTGTTTATTTCTTGAATCAATTGATCATTATGTGCCTTGGGGAACAAAACAGAAACAAAGTTTTAAAATAATAAATTTACATTTAAAAACCTGGAGTGCACTACTGCACAGATCGACGCAAGAAATGCAGTGAGGATGTTTGTGTCTACCAGTATTCAAACAAATAAAAAGCCTAGCAATTCTAGGAAAGAAGCAGATGTCATTTAGTATATTTATTTTGGCTTGATTAGTTTAAAAATGTGTTGATACCAGGCTTTTATAGATAACAATGGCCATTTCCTTAACATAAGTTTACCATTTAAGAAAGGTACCAGTCTGTATCTGAATATACCATTCTCCATCCACCCACGTAACAAGGACAAAACAGACAACAGCAATACTAACATTTCCTGCCGTGTCCTCATACCACCTAAAAACACTGGCTTGCCTCACCACTGAAAATGAGGTGAAACATTACCATCACTTGTTACATGGGTTCCGTAAATTACAGAAGCAAGAGAAGTGATCAGCTCCTCCCAGTTGCCAGCAGGCACCTGCACTAGGACAGAAGTGTTTCCTGGGCAGATTTTCCTGAGAAACCATCACACCCAGGAATCCTCCCTGAGGTCTCTACACCTCCATGCACCATATATATTATGGCATTTAATCGCAATAATTACAATTGGTTTTTAGTCTTCCAGTTACTCTTGAAACTTAGGAGGCTCTTCAGATATCTTCATATATTGTAACAGTAAAACTTAAAATTCAATACACAGAACTAGAAACCTCCTAGTAATGGACCAGTGAGGGTTTTACCCTCAATAATATTAGTGGCTGCATAACAAGATGAAAAACACACTTCTCACAGCTATATGACTATACATAAAACTTGTCTTCTGACCCAGACAACAGGATAATTTTAAAAGGGTTTGTTCCAATTTCATGAACACATTCTTCATAGCTTTTGTCACAAGACCCAGTGTCAGTGACTGTCCATCAGAGCTGATGGTTAGCTGCCAGTGCTGGCTTTGACTGTCACTAGCATCACCCAAATTTTTTTTTGGCTGAAGCCCGTAACA